>NC_136729.1:10005000-10605000 GCF_936440315.1 Barbus barbus | reverse complement strand
TAGACTCACTACCAATGTTAAAACCAAATCAACTTTCATACACTATGACAGCTCCTCTTGAGGTGAAAGGTGATTTTGTCTATATGGTGGTCTATATAAGGCACTGTTCAAAGCCTGTCCTCCCTTAGATCTCTGAGAACTCTGATCATGTGAGACTCTCTTCATACCCAACACGTGTAAGTTAATTTCCTCTTGTATCATATTACATGGTCAGTACTTGAGTGTTACAGATATATTTATTATAACATCAACAGGACTATTTTGTGGTTTCCTCTGTAGGTGAAAAAATGAATGGGAATGTTGTCAAATGTGATGCAAACTTTTATAATATACAAGAACATAATCTCTTCATTTTTAGTACTGAAAGTTCAACAAAATTCTTACATTATGAATGCACGCAGAGAAACCAAACCGTGCGTGGAAATTTAAGTCTATGTTTTAAAGGTAAGAACTACTTCAGTGATTACTGCTAAAACAAACAAAAAAATGTATTAAAGGAATTTAGCAAAAGAAAATTGCTTTATGTTCATATGACATGCAACGTAGGATGTCAATGCTTCCAAAACACCATACAACACAGATTAAAAAGCATTTTACACTAGTTACACTAGTTCATAACATATGTATATGTATGTGTATATATATGCACACAAATTATAATTGCATGTGTTATAATCACTTTAAATGCTTTGCCAATAATCATTTTGAGATTCAACATAGATTTTTTATTTATTTATTTTTTTGCTGTTATTTGTTTCTTGTACATTACTAATGTGCCAGTTTATTCATTGGCATAACCATAATGTTTTCCCATGTTTTAGAGAATCAAGTTCAAAACTGGCCTTACCACGTGGTGTTTGTCTTCAATACTCTCATTTTACTCTTGAGTGGAATAATCAACATATTGCTATGTAAAAAACTGAGAAGACAGAGTGAATTGCTTGCAGGTACATGTCAATTATGAAATTAAGGCCTCAGTTGTTTTAACCCCATTATTTATTTTCTACTTTACCAGCACTTCAAAGCAAGTTTTAATATGTTTCAGAAGTTTCTGACCCATCTCCAACAGACATACCAGAGCCTGATGTCAGTTCTTCTTTTGTAAGTCAGAATCTCTAAATATTTTGACTCTGTAGTATTTACATTCATGCACTTTACATTCAAACTTACATTGCATTCAAAGTATACTTTTTATCAGTTCATGCACTGCCTGGGAATTTAACCCATGACATTAGCGCTGCTACGATAAGATCAACTGGTTGAGCGTCAGGAACGCAGCAGATAAAGCTGCTGTGCTAAAAGTTGGTATTTGCATTCATTGAGCAAATGCCTTTCCTTTTTCTCCCCTCACAGAATCAAGATAGACTGAACCCAAACTACACAACCCTACAATTCCCTGAAAACAATGCCAGTAGAGAGAGTTCAGAGACTGAGCCAAGAATGACGAGAAAGGATACAATCTACTCCAGCCTTAAATGTCAAATGTCGGACATCACTGAAGAAAGCTAAGCTGATTCTTGTTCCTCACATATCACTTCGAACTGCAGTACATTTGTTATTGATTCTTATTTTTAATAATGACAAAACCTTACGCTTTACTATGGAGGTTGTTAGCTCTTAAAGGTGAAGGCAATCAGTAATTGGAGCTGCTTAACCAGATACATCTTTACTTCTGCAATATGTACTTTCCTGCTTTCAGTATATTTTGTAATATTATTAATAAAATTGCACTTCTACTTTTAAGTTCCTGTTTTAGTAGATGTTTCAGCTTAGTCCATGATCAACATTCAACTGATATTATTAAAATTGGACCTGATCAATATTAAAACTGATATGCACTCAAACTAAGCACTACTTGGAATCATTTAAGAATTCATGTCAAAGCTGAAGGGTTCAGAACATAATAATAACACCCAGTGCTTCTGAACTTTCCTTGTTTGCCTTCTTTTATGTCTTGTAATGGGGTCAGAGGCAAATATGCATATACATTTAATAAGCTGTTGAGACCCTTGTACGTGCCCACAATAACCAAAAACTAAGAGAGAAACATCATGTGGTTTCAAAGACAGGATGGAACACATAGTGGCCTATTTTTCAAACTTTCCTAATGGTTAATTGTTGTAGCATAAAGAACAAAAACAGGCCCCCACAACTTCAAAACTAAATGTAGAAGTTAAGAATGCTTATGTAATGCAAAGTTTGCAAAATATCATTATTCAGATTACTTCAGATTACTCAGATTACATTCAGATTATTCAGATTATTTTAGTCTGCCACTTTTATTCCAAATAAGCATGTCTGGCCTTATTTTATAACGTCTTGTTTTCATTTGGTTTATTTGTATGTTAGTTATCATAAATATTTTTTTTTCTAAAGTGCATAATCTACCCTCCGGTCTATAATCTAGCTATGGTTAGCTATAATCTAAGCATACTCTTAGGCAAATGAACTTCCAATTTCCTTAAAAATAAAAGACATAAAAAGGAACATTTTCAACTCAAATTGTTGTAAATGTTGAATGCTTTAGAGCACATACATAAGGTTGATCCCTTTTGAAAGCAGACCCTTGGCAAATTATTTTAGAGGTGAAAAAAGGTTTTAAATGTTTAAAAGTTTATGAACGTGTACAAATCTACATTTTATATTACAGATACTCTACATAGCACTCAAAATAGTTAACTCAGACATAAATGGAGAATCTAATGGAGAATGTTACTTTATATCCTAAGCTCCCCCCCCCCCCCCCCCCTCCTCAAAAAAGTATATTATTTTTGAACTCTTGGCATGAAAACTAACCAAGGTTTCTACCAATCTTTTATAATTGTACATGTGAATTGCTATTTCAAAATAAAAGTCTGTAGTCACTACTCATGAGTACTGTCACAAATTCATAAACTGAGCCATTTCAATACAAATATGGAAACTAGATTCTCTAGTTTTTCTAGTTTGTCAAAATTAGTTTAGAATTACATTAAATGTTAAATATATGTAAATATATAATAGCAAATTTTCCACCAGTTGGTTTAAAATATGATGTCAAAGCATGTCCTAAAGGGGGGTGGGGGGTTGGCGGCCTATTGGTTAACCAATGAAAGGCAACTCTGACACCTGACAACATCTGCCAATCAGCTTAAACAACATTTTCCTTTTGGTGGCCTGTCTCTCTCGTTCTTCAAAATGAGTAAATGCTTAGAAAAGATGTATGCTGTCAGTGCAATCATCCTTGTTTTTTGTGGTAGGCAAACATTGTTAATCTTCTTCTCAAATACATTGTTAAGGCATGGACTTTTATTTAATTACATTTTTTTATTTACTTTTTAAATGCAGGTTGCTTCACAGCCCAAAATATTAACCAACCAAAACCTGTGCATCAAGCCAAAATTGGAGACAGTGTGACAATACGATGTTATTTTATCAAAAAATATTTTAATCTCATTGTGTGATACAAGCAAATATTAGGAAAGAACCCGCAGCCCATGGCAATGTCCTATTATAGGAACGATCATCAAGGCTTTGATGATGGACGCCTCGGTGTGACAATGGGGAATGGAACTTATCATCTAAACATTTTCCGAATGACACAAGAGGATGTAGCAACTTATTATTGTGGAGTGATTTAAGCTCACTGCATTGTATTTCAGTTTTGGAACGTTTCTGATGATAACAAGTAAGTTGAATTATTGCAAAGCTTTGAACTCATTCAATCTGTTATCTAAAACAATGAACTGCTATATTTTGAATTATTTTTTAAGGAAAACATTCAAATAAAAGAAGAATTCTACAGCAACCTGATTTAAAACCTGTTCATTTTAGTGATAACATCACTCTGCAGTGTACAGTTCGATTCATAGATGACTGTGAACAACACAAAGTCTATTGGATCAGGCAAAGCTCAGGAGAATCCCTGTCTAGAATTATAGATGGCAACAAATATGCTCATTTTGCAATGGCTGCTACACATACGTGTGTTTACAACTTAACAATGAGGATTCTCACACTCTCTGATACTGGTACCTACTACTGTGCCATGGATGTAGATGGAGAAACAATCATTGGTCATGGAACTAAACTGACTATTGCTGACACAGGTAATATTCAAAGCATTGTTTTTATTTAATGTTCATGAATGTTATGCTGGTACAAACATGTGCAAAATGTACTTTGCAGATCAGAACATTATGAATCCAGTGACTCTCATTTTGGTGTCTTCAAACATAATTTCAGCAGTAATAATTATTATAATCATAGTCAAACAATATAAAAATAAAGACACTCTGTAGGTAAGTGCATTCTTATCTGTATTTGCTAAGTTTTATGAATAGTTGTCTAATATTTGTTTAACATTAACAGCTGCTAATCTCTTTTACTTCTGAAATCTCACTGAATTGAGACATCCTCCTCTGTCTAAGTCTATTCTGTCTAATTGTCTATAATGTGAAATACTTTCCCAGATCATCTATTGGCTACTTTGCTGCTGTACTATATCGACACTCGTTAATGAGAAATTGAATGTTCAAAACAGACAAATCACAATTACCCTAAATAGCTGTTATGGGTTAAGTACTGTACATTCTATTCCATTTTTATCTTTTTCATTTTACAGTATTTTTTTGTTTATACAATAATAAACTAATGAATTATTTACTGGTAAAATATAAGCCTTTTGCATCTTCTAAACACTGTTGCATTATTTGCAAGTAAAGGTAATGCATATATCCTTATTTCTACTTCCTCTAATAGGTTTTGCTAGGAAATTCACTAAATCAAATGCCCACATTCCAGAAAAAATCACCAAAATTGATGCTAACCAGAATGTTTCCTGTACAATACATGCTAAAGTTTCAGCCTTTTCTGGGCCTGTAAACACCCTTATCATTTGTGTTATTATTGTGTTTTTCTTTTATTGTCAAACATCTGTTTAATCATTGGTTTAATGCATTTATCAAATGTTTTGTTTGTGTGTCCTGAAGAACATCTACTATCTGTTATTGAATAAATGTATGAATTAGGAACATTTTAAATCTCTGTTGAATGTATATGCATTTCTAATTTCTGCATTATTCAGATATTTCACTAAATGCAAAACATGAGAACAGACTAGTTTTCAAAAAAGAGGACAGCGGGGGCAGGATGGCTTGTTGGGTTTTAGGGGGTTAAAGTAGCCCCCAAAGTAGCACAATGACCCTATCCACCCCAAATATCAAAACTCCAGAAAATGTCATTTCCATACCTAAAATACATATTTTACAGTCACTGTTATGCAGATTGATCATAAACACAGCTAGTGGCCAGTGGCCGTCCTTCACAAAACTTAACATCTACCACAGTTTTATCATAGGTAGAATACAAAATGTTTCAATACAAGCATTTCAGTCAAATGTTATTTATGCAATATTTCAAACCTTTAACCCAGGGAAGAAAATCAACCCTTCGCAACAGTTTAAAATCAGCACAATTCCGTGCAAAAAAATGCGAATTTGGCAACCCTGCATTCAACACGAACTGCATCCAAAGTGATTTAAATTATATTCAGTGTTAAAATTATAATCTTATCATTTTAAAATGATATTCAATATTAGAATGTTTGCGGGAGCGGGCAGTAACGGTCAAAAATTCAGCAGGAGTGGGATTAAGAGAAAAAAACAGTCCCACTGTCAGTCCTCTGTGGTGTGTGTCATGTGTTCCCGCCTCTTGTGACCATATTTGGTTTGTTTCCTGTCCTTGTTAAATGTAATCATTAGTTAATTCTTGTCCAGCTGTGTTTGTCTCGTTATCTATGATTTACCTGTGTATTTATAGTCCTATCTGTTTAGTTTGATTTTGTCTGGTCTACCCGTTACTCCCCGGTGTTCCTGTCTGTATCAGCCTTGCTTTGTTTTGACCTGCCTTATTTGAAGTGAAGACTGTTATTTTGAAGTTACGTCCTCGTCTGCATGTTCCTCCCTCATGTGTGCACCGTAACACCCGCGCAGGCGCATTTGTTTAGGTCCAAAAAGAGGACATGTCCGGGGAAAAGTGGACGTATGGTCACCAGTCATGTACTTGTCCAATGAACAAGAAACAAATAGGCTGTGGTTTGACACTGGAGAGTTTACATTTACATTTAGCAGACACTTTTATCCAAAGCAACTTGCAAATGAGGACAATAGAAGCAATCAAAACCAACAAAAGAGCAATAGTATGCAAGTGCTATGAAAAGTCTCGGTTAGCCTAACGCAGTACACGTAGAAAGTTTTTTTTTTTTTTTTTTTTTCTTCCCTACGCACACAGTCTGGTCAGCTATCCTTGTAGGGACTCTCCATAGGCTTAATGGTTTTTATACTGTACAAACTGTATTTTCTATCGCCCTACACCAACTCTACCCCTTACAGGAAACTTTGATACTTTCTCAAAAAAAAAAAAATCATTCTGTATGATTTATAAGCTTTTGTACCCATGGGGACCTCAATTTAGGTCCCCACCGTGACACGAGTCCCCATGTGTATTCAGGTTTAAGTTCCCACCAGGATATATAAACAAAACATATAAAGAAAATATATAAAGAAAACAAGTAGATAAAATATAAAAAGAATAGAGAAAGCTAGTGTTAGAGGCCTTTTTTAAAAGAAAACAAGTAGTTAGAAAACTAATAGACAGTGCAAGTGTTAGAGGGTCAAGTGTTTTTCTTTAAATAATAAAAAAGAAAACAAATAGATAAAATAGACCAATTTATCTAACAAATAGATAAAATAGAATTAGAATGGAGAGTGCTAGAGTTAGAGCAGTGCTATTCATTGCGCGGCTCGCAAACTTTAATCTGTGGCTCGCATGGCAGTAAATAGCTAATACGATGATATGATCATGCAGTCAATACAGATATTTCATAAAAACATTAAAAACAAGTAGGTCTATAACATAACCCATGCATTTTTTTTTAAAAAAGGGACCTTCTAATCCCACAAAAGCTTCTTTATAATAAAAACGTTCTTCAGATTAATCACCACAAGACAAAAAATGGTCTTTTAAGAACTGTTCACTTAAAGGTTTAGCTGAGAACCCAAAATGGTTTTCTAGTGCATTGCTGCCAAAACTCCCGTTTAAAACCTCAGTGTAACTTAAAATCGTTAATTATTATTATTTCTAATAAGGAGACAGGCATGAAAGAAAATTACGCTAAAAGGTTGAGATTATGTCTTTGCTTAATCCATCATACATGACTTTGGACTGATATGTTACATATTACAGATGATCAGAAGCTGATTTCATCAACAGACCTGGTCTTCCTTCTGGTCGTGATCGTCTATCTCGGAGAGCAATGGCAGATGGAGAACAGCCATCTTTTGAAATTCTTTTTGAATTCATGCAGTACCAAAAAGTAATTGTGGAAATGGTAATTAAAAGAAGAAATGTTCTAACAATGGAAAGAATTACAAAAGTCATCAACTGTTCTGCTGAATCAGCGCCTGAAAAGACAAAATGGTGGATATAATGTTAACACACCATAAAAGTGATACTTTTTTACCAGTTATTTATTGAAGAACATACCTATAATGTCCAGTTTGTTGCCATTCCAAAATAGTATCTCCCCACATGCAGCAACAGTGCAGTTGTAAGTCTCAGAATCAGAAATGTTGAGGTCTTTCTTAGAGAAGCTGTAGACACATCGACGTGTTTTAAAACCAGCTTCAGAGCTCCACTCACACCGACCAATACTTGTCCCATGTGCGCCAATGAATCTTGGGCGAGATTCTTCTGATTCCTGTATGATCCAGTACACACTGTTGTTTCCCACACACTTCTGATTTAAAACTGTGCAGGTAAGACTCACTGAATCTCCATGATGTGATGGAATTAAAGCAGGTTGTTTTACAACAGTGTAGCTTTTCACCCCTGTATGGAAATGTAATTATTGAGTGACTTTTGTGAAAGAAGTTATGGACACGGCATTCAAATATTGCACTTTATTTTTAAAAGTTAGCATTTAGGTAATAGTTTTACTACCACTATAAATATAGGTTCACTCTATAAACACTTTTTAAATAAGGTTATTTATTGACATAGATGGTTCAATGAAGAACCTTTAATATCCAAGGGACCTTTTCATTCCACAAAAAGTTTTTTATATATATAATCGTTTTTTATCTATCACTCTCTATTCTATTTTCTTTGAAAAAAAAAAAATTAAACTAGCTTCTCTATTCTTTTTGTATTCTATCTATTTGTTTTATTTTTATTTATTATAAAATTAACAAAAAGCAAAAAAAAAAGTCCTCTAACACTAGCTTGCTCTATTCTTTTTCTATTCTATCTGTTTTCTTTTTTTTTTAATACATAATTTAAAAAACAACAACAACAACAACAAAAGCATGCTGTGTACTGCGTTAGGCCAACTGTGACTTGTCATAGCACTTGCATGTCATTGCTCTTTTGTTGATTTTGATTGCTTCCATTGGTCCCCTTTGGATAAAACTGTCTGCTAAATGACTAAATGTAAATGTTTAAGAAGTGTTCACTGAAAGCTTCTGGTGGGAACCAAACATGGTTTTCTACTGCATTGCTGCCAAAACTCCCTTTTGAAACTTTGAAGTAACTCAAAATAATTATAAATAACTCAAAATTATTTAAAACAAAAATACATTATAATTACCTTCAATGATCAACTCTGTCCCTTCGACAAATTCCATTACATTGGAATAAGCGCTTCCACAGTAGTATGTTGCAGAGTCTGAGAACTGTATGTTTCTTATCAGCAAACGATGCACACCCTTGTCATTCTGCACAAAGAAGCGTGAGCTATTCTCGAAATTATGGTAAAACCGGGCTTTGTTGTCATACTTGTATATGGTGGAGATGAGCCTGGGAGTCTTTCCAAGTTCATGCTTGTACCATGAGAAGTGCATAGACATTTGGCTCTGGTAAAGGCAAGACATATTAATGGTTTCTTCCAGCTTGGCAAACACAGGTGGATTATTCAGGTGTGATGCAGTAAGGCCTAAACAAAAACATTAAAAGTAACAAGCAAACAAATGTTTAGCTTAAATTAATGTAAATGCAGTTTAGTTCTGATAAAGACAGTTCAACTCACCGATGAGAAAGAGAAGCAAATATCCAAAGTTTATCATATTTGGACAGATTTATCCTAAACTAGTAAGAAGTAGGTAAGCAATGACAAAACGAACATCACCAGAGATGCAGTGAATGATGTGAGCAGTAGGATGAGTTTATGTCAAAGAGTGCTGTGTCAGATTTTTTTTTCCACTGATCTTTTCTTTCAGAGATGATTTCATAATCTACTTTTAATTTCTCAGACAAATAATTGCACGAGTAACACCAGCAGCCACCATCAGTAAATACTTTTATATATGGCATTTTTAAAAGAAGTATGTTTTGGGAAAATTATTTATAAAAACATAAAGACATAAAGGCAGTGTGCTAGTTGTGGTTTTCAGCTGGCCATGTGGTAACTTGACCTCCTTAAGTTCTAAGTAAGTGTTTCTTGACTGCGTAGCAGATGAAGGGAAATCAAATGTGATCACAAAACTGTGCAGTCATCAAAATTGCAGTCTTATGTTTTTACTGAACACAGCAGACAGCGTAAATGTGTCTAATAACTCTCTCATCAAACTAGCCTGATATCAATCAAGAAGCTTTTTTAATAGGCTACACTAAAAACAACAATGAAGGATGGACTAAACTCAAATCTGTGACGACCACAATAAAATCACAACGACATGCAAGACCTGTAGCCTTGTGGCTTCACAGGTACACATCACATTAGCTTCTTAAACTGTGAAAGGCTATGATCATGTGGAAGGTCTGTAGGTCCTAAAAAGTTTAAACTCCAATTTCTTGTTTTGTCTGTTCTGATGCCAACATATTCCTAAATTGAGGATTTTTTCTGTTACTTTTTTAAATGATTGTAAACAAACGTATTAAAATTGAATCCAAATGATGAAAAACAAATGATTTTTTTTTTTAATGAACACACATCACTAGGGCCCAGTTGCACAAAACTCTTTAAGAAAAGTAAAAATTAAGAATAAAATTAAGAAACCCATTAAGGATATACACTTACAATCATAACAAACATTTGTGATGTCAAGACATCATGTCATCTATGGAGGACCACACCTGCATAAATTAAATATGAGTAAATGAATGAATGAATAAATAAATATATTAATGAATAAATAGATAAATAAATGTGATAATAGGAAAATAAATAAATGAATAAACGACTTGATAAAATAAATATGATTCATTTGTAATAAAATTAATTTCCCCCCGTTAATTTATTTTCTGCTTTTATACATTTAAAAAAGAAAAATTTACTTATTTTTTCACTAATTCTTTTTTAATGTATTTTTACATTATTTATACATTTATTTTTAGATTTATTTATATATTTATGCATTCATTTTTTTTGAATGATTTATTCCCACATGTATTTATTTTTAGATTTATTTATTCATTTATTTTTACTTTTCCGTGTGTAACATGGAAATGAGGAAGGTGGTCCTTGTGTAGCTTCAGTGCATCATTGGTTGAGAGCTCACGCGTCGAATCGTCAGGCCAGCTAAGCGATAGAGATGAGAGTTTTCAAAGAAAATGGCGGCAAGTAGTTGTCCAGTTTGCCTTGGGATGTGGCAGATCAGCTGGAGAGTTGTAAGTTATTTTCACTTAAATTTATTTGCATTAGTGCTGAAATATTTAAAATATTTTCCAGAAATAAAAACAGGAAGCTGAAGCTACTTATGTGATCTCCCAAAGCATCGTCGTCATCGAGTCTGGAACCGTCGACGTTAGACCCCAGGGTGATGACACCCAGAGTCAGACACCCAGAGGATGGTTGGTTTCTAGTCTAATAACTATTCTGTAATCACGGAAACAAATGTAAATTTTCTAAATGCAAACCTCTTTTTGTAAAATTCAAAGTTGAAATGAGAATTTATTTTAAATCTATTGAGTTCTCCACGAACTCAAAAGCGATAAGAGCTGTGGCTTTGTTGAAGGCCTTGGCACTTCCTCTAGAGACTGAAGGACTGATTTACTCTGGATTGTTGTTGTGATTTGACGGTGACTATTGTTATTGACTCAAATCATCCTGCTCTGTTCCCCAACCAGCTGCTTGACTCAAAATGTCTCTCTTTGCGCATGAACAGTATTTGTGAAGCATTCGTATAGTTTGTATTTTTTATCTTTTATTTTTTAGTTTGTATAGGGTAAATATTTATGTGAAGCATTCGTATAGTTTGTATTTTTTTATCTTCTATTTTTTAGTTTGTATAGGGTAAATACTCATATATAGTATACTTATAGTTAAATCTGTCAGTAGGTTAGTTGTGTATAGGTTTATAGTGTTTTTTTACTTCATTGTTGTATGTCTGTATTTATGTAGCACCGTGGTCCTGAGAGACACGACATTTCGTTCCACTATATGTCCCCACATGTAGCAGAATGACAATAAAGCTCAACTTGACTTGACTTGACTTGACTTATTGTTTTTTTTTTTCATGCATTCAATAAGAAAAAAATCAATCAGTTACCTTTTTTTTTTTTTTTTTACCCAATTGACAATCATGGGAAGAAGAACCAAAAATAAAAGGTCGCGTTTCCCAAAAGCGCCATGGGCTTAGGGTAGCAACATTATGAAGCTGCAGGCCCGGAGGCCCAACTGCACACTCAGAACTATCGTTTTTTCAGACAGTGCCTCCTGCTGTTTGTAAGATTACCTAACCTGAATTCAATTGCTGATAGATTGCAACTTACACTATTTTTCTACTATAAAATATTACGCTATGACTGAATGCATTATTATATAAAATATTACACATAGAATTAATGCATCAAGTCTGGTTTATTTTTATAAACTGTATTTGTAAATAGAAATTGTTCAGTTACTTTAAATATTTTCATAGTCATTTATTGTTTTCCTAATTATTAAGGATTTATCACATTCTTTAGTATTGAGTTAGGGGATGAACATTAACTCTATATTTACATACAATAAATTATAGTGCTCGGAGTCATTTTCTCACACCAAACTTTATTTTTGTATTCTTTTTCATGAGGTCCTACAAGTCATCGAGCTGTAAACAATACAGAGAAAAATGGTGAAAAAAATAATTGGGTTAATAATGTATATATTACATATTAAATAACATCAAATAAAATAAATGCTTTACATTCTTGTTAGGGAGATTTTTAATTTCTCGAGCAATTCTTCAGTCAAATTCCTCAACAGAAAAGATAAATGCTGTTGTAACACAAAAATCCAACAGTTTTTATACAAACAAAAATTGAAAACATACCTTGAGTAATAAATGGGGCCCTGGAGGAACATCTCTTCAGCCTCCTGCCAAGAGAAGCCCTGCAGCTCGCAAAGGCCATGAATGATGGCCTGTACAATTAAACCAATTAATAAAATAAAACATGCACACACTGCAGAACATAAACATGCTCATATTCAAACATGTTTTGGGCTTACCTCTGGGAGGAGACATCCACAAATGAACTCCACCTCATCATTGTAGGTCAGCTCCGTTGGGTTTTATTAAGAACTCCTTTCATGTAGTTATAAAGGATTGTCAGGGACTGCTCATTGTCAATGTAGACAGGCACTTGAAAACGGGGTTTTAGTGGAAACCATTTTGACCTTTTGCCACTGAGTATATCCTTTGGGCCATAGAAGGGAATTATATTTAATATGTAAATGCACAAGTCATTAATTACATTTGGCAAATAATAGTTAAATTGTTACTTGACTATATTTAAGTTGACCATAATCAGAGTCTGGAGGAGTAATTTAAAGTGGAACCATCATTATCACCAAATGCTGCTCTGCTGATTTTGATGTGAGAATTAAGTCCACTAATCTTTTTTCATTCCGGTCCCGATCTTGAACTGCTAGGACATGTGCCGGAAGATTGGATGTGGTTCTTCTTTCCACCCTAAAAAGGGGCAGAGTCTTTCCCTCCAATACACTTCTTGCCTCCTCAGTCCAGAAAGCAAATCTGCGCCCATAGCTTTCAAGCAAGACAAAATCCATAATAATTGGTCACAGGTAAGAGAGATATTAAAGGATTAGTTCACTTTTAAAAAAACTTTTGCTGATAATTTACTCACCCCCATGTCATCTAAGATGTCCATGTCTTTCTTTCTTCAGTCGAAAAGAAATTAAGGTTTTTGATGAAAACATTTCTCCATATAATGGACTTCAATGGGACCCAAACGGTTCAAGGTCCAAATGACAGTTTCAGTGCAGCTTCAAAGGGCTTTAAACGATACCAGACGATGAATAAGGGTCTTATCTAGCGAAACGATCGGTCATTTCAAAATAAACAAAAAAGTTGAAGTTTTATAAGCACAAATGCTCGCCTTGCTCTGTTCTGTGATGCGCGTTCATGACGTCACGTAATACGCAATTACGTGGAAAAGGTCACGGTTGACTTAGGCGGAAGTACCGAGTCAGTGTTTACAAATGTGCGAAAGGAGGACCATATACACACATTCAAATGTCTTTGTGTCAGTTTATCGTTTAAAATACCCATTTCGTGTGCGTATCCTGGGTGTTTTAATATTAAAAAGCCTACTGACTCGGTACTTCCGCTTACCTCAACCGTGACCTTTTCCACGTAATTGCGTAAAAAGGAGAGGACAGGTCTTCACTTCTGCTGCTAAAAGAGGTTGCATACTGGAATGGCTTTCAAAAGATCAGCAGCTGCCTCTACTCAATGAGTTTCATATTGTATACACACTGACATGTGCCGTGATAATGTCTTTATAGCAGCCTATTATTTAACGAACGTTATAATATTAATGCATGGACTGATTCATTAGCAGATGTGCATACGTTGATTAGGCTTGCACTTGCATCACATCCAATGCACCTCCCCCACACGGAGGCCACTACACACCCCAGTGTCAGACCAGGCCGCCTCCAACACCCCCCAGAGCTGTACGCCACCAGTCACTCCCCAACCAGTGCCAAGTGGAAAATAGGGCCCATTATGGCTATGTGACTTTGCACATTTCTGAATTATTCGTAATATTTCAATGTGCAACACTGAGGCTTACCTGAAGCAGCCCGAATCTTTTCAAAAACCTTGTCATAGGCCTCCCTTGACCTCATCTCCTCCGAAAGTCGCAGGAGTAGATCTGTGCGAGAGCCTTTGGCATCTAAACCACACTCTTGACACAGTCTTCTTATCACTTCCACCTATCACATAAAGTACATGTGTGAAATAAAATGCCAACACTGACAAATAATACAAAATTAGCAAGAAATAATTTACTTTCTGTTTCAAAAGTTTGTCTTTTAAGGCAAACTTTTGTCTTTTTGTCTTTTTGTCTTCAGAGACAGTTATTTCTGTCCAGTCTGCAGTTTTAGCTTTGTGCACTTTCTCAAATTCAGTGTTGAGAACATCATTCGCTCTGCGCGTCTTACTCCCAATCCAGGGTGCCCAAAAGTTGTAACTAGGTAGAACACAAAATGGGTTGTTTTTTTGGCCTTTGGGACAAACAAACATGTTAGTACATCAAATAATTTAGATTGTACCCCTGAAAACACTTATGAAATGAAATAATGGTGACATGCTATTTCTGGTATATTCACTTTCCTTACTTGAAAGAAATCATCGAGCAATCCGTTCTTCTGTCAGTGGCTTCCAAAACAGATCTAAATCCACCTCTCCATTGAAATCTTGTGGAGGTTGTGAAAGGTCACTCACTAAAGAAAATAAATACATTCTATAAACCAAAGACTTACCACTCTGCAACTTATACCCATAAAATTAATTTACCGGAGAGATGAAAGGATGCCTTCTTGTGGAGGTCCATTATGACCACAGGCGGATAGTCACCACAAGACACACATGAATACTGATATTCATGGCCAGTAAGGGCCTCAAAGTGGAGATAGCCATGGAGAACAGTATCTGCTGAGGGGAACTGTACACCTGTAGTCACCTCCAAGTGCTCCACTACTCTGCTGACTGCTGTATGCACCTATGATAAAGAAACCACACTTAATCAGTATATCTTATTTAAATCAATACTATGAAAAAATCCTTTTGTTAGAAAAAATGTATAACAATTACCTGCAACAGGTTTCTTATGGTGAGGCAGAGAGAGAGTTCAAGGAGGACATGGTCATTGAAATTATGTAAACCGTTACCCCACTCTTGGTAACGGTACACCATTCCGCAGAGAGGACAGAATTTGTAGTAGATTGAAATATCTGCAGATACAGAATGTAAAAAAATAAAAACAAAAAATGGTTTAGTATTTATTCATAATTAAAATCAAATAAAAGCTGTAACAATGATCCACCTTGGACAATTCCTGTAGTTGTAAGAATTTTTGCTTTACGTGTAATGCAGACAGGATCACTGAGCAATGTGCGGTCTGAGCATTGTCTCATCAGGGATTAGGTGTTGTGGAAATTCCTTATAGACTGAAGAAAGACTCAATGATTGGGAATAGTAGATGGTAGCTTTTTATTCATTAGGATATATTCTACCATGCTCTTTACTTTAGAAACATCCTTTGGAGGGTAAGTCTCACTTTAATCACTTTCCTCCATCGCTGTTGCCTAAAATTCTTCAGCGCTTTCATTGCTCCGAACCTTTCGGAAGAGTTCAGGGTGCACTTGAAAGAAGTGCCATTTCGCAATGTATTTATGGGTGCATGACCTCAGGGTTTTTGCACAGGGACAGTGCCATAAATTCTTCTTGGTGTCATATGACACCATGACTCTGCCCAGTCTACTATAATATGATATATTAGGCTCGTAGACCGATATGAAACTTTTTGATGGTGGGACTCCAATCTTGGATTCAACTGAAAGTGGTGCATTTTCTTCTTGGGCTAGTTTTTGACGATCGACACACTGTTTTATTTTGTCCTGCCCAAACCACTTGCTTTTAACCATTTCTTTTACACTTTCTTCTGTGAGTGAAGGTGAGGTTAAAAAGGTTTTGCAGTATGAAACTGACCGGAGGTGAACACACTGGTATGACAGCAGTCCACTTCTCCAAGCCAACTCCATATTAGTCTGGCACTCATTTAATTCACATGAAACACATTGTTGTTCCCCTCATATTTTAATTTGCACATGGAGTGGAGTAGAAGCTCCATGAATACTTTTGCGGACCATATAGGCTCCATTCTGGGGGTGTATGCACTCACTGTCAAGATGGGATGAGGAAGTAATGTCCGTCATTTTTGGGGTGTGTTTGCGTTCTATGTCTTTTAAAATTTTTATGGTGGCATATCAAATCACATTTGGGACATTTCTTTAGTTGCTTTGGTTTTTTTCAACCATTTTTGTTGAAGGGCCTAGAAGTGGTTGGCAGAATCGTGGCAGCGGAGGGATGCACATGAATGGTGGGCAGAGTCATTGAATGGTGGGCAGAGTCGTGGCAGCGGAGGGAAGCGCATGAATGGTGGGCAGAGTCATTGAATGGTGGGCAGAGTCGTGGCAGCGGAGGGAAGCGCATGAATGGTGGGCAGAGTCGTGGCAGCGGAGAGAGGCACATGAATGGTGGGCAGAGTCGTGGCAGAGGAGGGAGGCACATGAATGGTGGGCAGAGTCGTAGCAGAGGAGGGAGACACATGAATGGTGGGCAGAGTCGTGGCAGCGGAGGGAGGCGCATGAATGGTGGGCAGAGTCGTGGCAGAAGTTGTGGTGGCTTTAGTGTGAGGGGTTGGTGTTTTTGTTTGCAGAGTGCTAAATGTTTAATAAAATCAGGTTTTCTTAAAATTGTTGATTTGCAGTAGAGGCAGTGATCATGTGGGTGACTTCAGCAGAGGCGTCCACATCTGTGTATTGTAAATTCTGAAAAGCAGGAGTATAAGATTGCACTTTAAGTTTGTCTTACAATTTTTCACTATAATAAGATGTACACTTGCAAATATTACCTTCATGCTGGACCGATCTATTGAAATGTGCCTGCAGATGCGTTTGCACTTTTGCCAACCGTGTTGGTTGGAAAACTGAGACATCACAAAATGGACAGTGGAAATGACTGCAGCATTTGGTGCACTGTATTAGTTCTGGCAGAGACACCCCTTTTTGAATTGTAATATCCATCTGGGAAAAAATACACAAGTCACAAGCAAATTATTTAGACAACCCAACAGAGCTCATATTGTCAATTCTACTTGATATTTTGATGAAAATAAACTCAAGGCTGCTAATTTTATTATATATTATACATTTTATTTTAACATTTTTATTTTAATGTTTTTTTATTTTGTTAGAAAACATATTAAGTATCCCAGAATGGTACAACAACACAGAAAATAAGAGCAGGCTGTAAATATTATAAAATAATGCTATCTTTCGACACAAATTTTGATCAAATCAAACACTGACTAAGCTAGCAATAACAGGTTACGCACCATGTGTTTGAAAATAACTGGGGAGAACAAAATTCACGGCTTATTTTGTCGAACTATCTATCTAAACTATCATTAAATACTAAAATAGGCTATTCGTTTGTTGGTGTAATAAGATGTCACATTGATTTATGCCATAAAACCTGGTAATTTTCAGGAATCGCTTTAATAAAATTAATAACCTTACTCACGTGTCCGATGTTGCTACTTGCTAGCAGTTTTATAATGTTGGAAATTATTACGGTACACACCGCTACAAAACAAATGTTCATCCAAACAGCAGGAGGCACTGTCTGAAAAACGATAGTTCTGGGAGTGCAGGTCTGAGCGTGCAGGTTTGAGTGTGCAGTTGGGCCTCTGGGCCTGCAGCTTCACCCTACTCTAGGGTAGGGAAATGCGACCCTGGATTGTTTCATGGAAGCCATTGGTGGTTAAGAAACAACCATTTAAGTTATTTAGAGTCAAGACTGTTTCCGTGATTACAGAATAGTTATTAGACTAGAAACCAACCATCCTCTGGGTGTCTGACTCTGGGTGTCATCACCCTGGGGTCTAACGTCGACGGTTGCAGACTCGATGACGACGATGCTTTGGGAGATCACATAAGTAGCTTCAGCTTCTTGTTTTTATTTCTGGAAAATATTTTAAATATTTCAGCACTAATGCGAATAACGTTAGGTGAAAATAACTTACAACTCTCCAGCTGATCTGCCACATCCCGTAGCAAACTGGACAACTACTTGCTGCCATTTTCTTTGAAAACTCATCTCTATCGCTTAGCTGGCCTGACGATTCGACGCGTGAGCTCTCAACCAATGATGCACTGAAGCTACACAAGGACCACCTTCCTCATTTCCATGTTACACACGGAAAAGTAAAAATAAATGAATAAATAAATAAATCTAAAAATAAATACATGTGGGAATAAATCATTCTAAAAAAAATATGCATAAATATATAAATAAATCTAAAAATAAATGTGTAAATAATATAAAAATACATTAAAAAAGAATTAGTGAAAAAATAAAAGTTTAATTTTTTTTTTCAAATGTATAAATGTATATAAGCAGAAAATAAATTAATGGGGGGAAATGAATTTTATTACAAATTAATAAAATTTATTTGATCAAGTCGTTACATAAATTTGTACTGTATACTTCACTTGACAAAGTTTATTAAGAAACCTACTGTACATGCTTGGGATAGGTCCAATGGACATCAACTGTAACATTATATGCAGTGCAGCAGACATGCAACCTGTTTTAGACGATATACAGTATAGGTTTCTCTTAGCAAATGTTTATTAAAAATATAATAATAATAATAATCTCAGTTAGATGCAATACAAATTACAAATGGATTACAACTAATAGACTGAAAATATAACAGATGACCAAGCACAAATTGTAGATAAACAAATAAATAAATGTGTCTAATTAAATATACCAAAAAATGCTGAGGTATTTATTTACAAGAAAAAAAATTAAACATTTTAGTTGTACTAATATTGTTAATATATGTTAGTAATTTCAAGATTTATCCCATAACATTTTCATTTACTAATCTAAATCATTCAGAAAATAGCAAACATTTTCAGAGCGCTGAAAAAAACAACACCAACTAAACAGTATAGTAATCATCAGAGCATATTTTGTAGTTGATTATGCTCTTTGTAGAGTTTTTTTTTTTTTTATTGCAGGTATATCAGATATGGGTCTGACCTTGACTGGCCTTTTCAGTGATAGGTCTACCATAGTTTAGCTATGCCAAAAGCCACTCCTCCTTATATATAAAACACATCAATATCGCCCACTTAATTTCCTCTTCAGCTCTGTTTTGACTCAGTGTAGAAATGTTACATATTTCAGCTGCAGCTTTATTGCTCTTTGAGACGGGTAAGAATATTTTTTATTTATTTTACTGTAAATTACAATTCTATGATTAGAGACACGTAATAAAATCGTTGTAGAGTTTAAAATGGGAAGATACAGATTAAAATGGGGAGACATTTTAACATAGAATATGTTGTTTTGTGGTGTGTTATGGTTTTATTTTTCTTGTTTAATGGCTTTCAGGTTTTCTCCAAGTTATGTTTTCAATAGCAACTATACAGGCTGATCCAGGAAAAAGTGTCACAATGTGGTGTCCACACAATATTCATGTTTCTGGAAATCTGTACTGGTTCAAACAAACAGATGGTGATGTGCCTATTACTATTGTGTCCATGTTATACACTGAAAGTCTTCAGAAGGTTGAGCCAAATTATTTCAACAATTTCACAAAAGACCACCTAGTCATGCATCAATTCAGCAAAAGCACCACCCTAACAATTAAGCATGTGGAAATTTGGGATTCTGGCTTCTACTTTTGTGGAGCTGGGGATTATGATATGAAATTTGGCAATGGAGCCAGACTTGAAGTGAAAGGTAATCTTTTTTATACTCTCTCACTATACTCTAATTTTATACTGCTTATAGCTCTTTTTTCTCACCTTGTTATTAAAAGCACATGTTGAAAAACAACTCAATTTGAAAACCACTGTAAATGCCACAATGGTAAATGACTTATCCTCACCAACTGTTTTCATATCAGAGAAAAATTACACAGGAACCTCAAAAAAGGGTATGTCATTTTACTTTCATTATCAAAATTAAAACTGCAGGGGTTTGATATATGAATGTTCTTGTTTAATCTATTAATTCAAATTATGGGGGGGAAAAATCATAAAATGTGTTCTTGGTGGCGTCACTTAAAATGTATTTGAAATGATATCCACTCTTTTACAGATCATGAGCAATCATCCGTGTCTATTGAGGAGTGTTCTGGAGACATCTATTTTAAACTGACCCTCCTATTTGGTGGAATAATTTTTTTTGCATGCATTGTTCCTCTTATTTTGGCGATTATCAGGGAACACAGAAAGCAGAAGCATAAAAAAGGTAAACTCTTTACACATGGTTAAAAAGATCAAGTTAAATCACAAATGTAGAACGAATATTTAAAAAAAGGCTTTAGAAATAATTGGAATTCTCTCAATATTTTAATAGCAACTGATTGTCTTTTTCTGTGCTTTGTAGCGGTCGCTGAATGTCAAGCACAACAGCTTAATGACAAGGTAAACTCCACAGACTTATATAACTCTAATGGCTAAGTAAAAACAATTTAAAAACAATCCCAGTTTCACCATATGAACACAAGCAAAGCTTTGTTTTCTTCCAGAGCGTGCTATATATATATTGTATTTTCAACAACATGTGTTATACTTTAAAAGCATTAAGCATAAATCTAATTCAATTTTTTTGTGTAGGTTTTGTGTTTGCGTGTGTGTGTTATTAATTATCATATTCACAATATTATTTCTAATTCTGTTTTGCTGTTAAGGATGTGAATGGTTGCATTTACTACTTTTTGCTGTATCATTTTTTTGGAGGCTATAGAAAAGGAAAACGGTACCCAAAGGCTATAGAATAAAATCAAAGACATGATCACCCGGATTAGAATCTTGAAATACATGTTTGTACTTTTCAGGAAAATGATTCAGTAGAATATGCTGCTGTGTATTTCTCAAACAAGAGACCCAAAACAGGAGGACGACATACTGAGGATACAACTGCTGTATACACTGATACTACCTGAAACATGAAACTTACTAAAACATATTATTAATTTATTAATTATGGTTTATTTTTAACAGCTAAATATTATCACTGTTTTACTTATTTTCAATTATTGAGGTGATCAGATATCTGTCTTTTCTATGCATTACTGTACATATTGGTTAAGTTTATTAACATTGCATTGTAATTTACTTGACTCCTCGTATTAATTTAATCTGAATCTAGTCCTAATCTGAGCCCTTGAATTTATATTCCAATCTTCAGTGTTTTAGGTTGCGTCTCAATTTGGATGTGGTCCTAAAGTGTCAAGCTAGCATGAATCTCACTTTCCCAAATACCAGTTTTGATCAGTCATAGACTGTAGAGTTTTAAGTTTGCTTGGTCACGACTAAATAGTTCTGCTAAATCACTTTCATACATTTGAAGTCAAACGGTTAGACAGAAAGATACGGTTCCAACTCAGTGTTGCATGCTCCTTTAAAGCCTGGGCCTTCAGAGGTTAAAGTTTAGTTTAAAGTTTAACTATTTGTGGGCCAGGTAAAATGTTTATCAATAATATAATTCAGGAAGGATCAATAAAAGACATATTCAAAGATACATTTGTCATTCTTGCTTCTAGTTCTTCGTAAAGCTACTTTGAAACAATTTATTGTCAAAAGTGCTATGGAGAAACTATGAGGTGCTAAAGCAGTAAAGAAAGCATCACAACATTATCAATATATCTGATCAATAATGAATCTTCTTATATTGAACTAGTCGCTCGTAAGCATAGGCCACACCCCCTCACATGAAAAAAGCACATTGATTTCCTCATCTTAATTTCCTCGTTGGTTCTAGTCTGATTCAGTACTGCAATGGGGCATATAATAATTTCAGCGCTGGTGATCTGTGGCACAGGTAAGCATTACTGCACTGTAATTACTTCACTCATGCATGATAGGAATGATTCATTCAAAACTGATTAGTAAACATTATGTTTAAGAGAGTTCTATACACAGCATTTCTTGTGTGTTAATGTTCTAAATATTATTATGTTTTAAAGTTATTTGTTATTCCTCTGTTGGATTTAGGTTTTCTCACAGCTAAAGCATCGCAGTCAACAAATATCACAGCTCAGTCAGGAGATAACGTGACTATTTGGTGTAAACACACCTCAAATATTGGAAAGTACATACACTGGTTCAAGCAAACAAACAGTGCTGTCCCTATTAGCATTGTATACAAGATGTTACCCTACGAGCTTGAAGTAAAGCCAACATATTTAAATGATTTTCAACCAGACCATCTTGTGATGTCTCTGAACAGCAAAAACACATACCTAAGAATTTTAAATGTGGAAATTTCTGATTCTGGTCTGTACTACTGTGGTTGGCAAAACTGGGTGATGACATTTGGTGATGGAACACAGCTAGACGTTAAAGGTAATCATTTTTCAACAGCACATTTGTTGAATAGCTTGCACACAATATGTACAGTAGAAAATCCTTATCCATCCTTATGATTTCCAAAATGCTTCTGTGATGTTGTGTGGATAAGAAGCGGTGTTGATTTGCTAAATGACTACTACATTTCAAGTTTTCATTTCTTATGCAGAGAGGAGTGATACACCACTGCAAAATGAAACAGAAATAACAAATGATGGTATTTATCATCTGCCTTTCTTTAATGCTTGTACTATTCATATACAATAATGCTTTTATGATGGTGTGTTAGAGTAAAATGTGATTTACTTTTTAACAGATCTGAAAAAGAGTCCGATTTCTACAAGAGACTGTTCTGAAAACATCTTTTATAAGCTGACCTTTATTTTTGGTGGTGTTATTGTTATTCTCATCATCGTCATTCTGCTCACCATGCTCATCAATAAGATACAGGACAGAAAAGGTAACAGTACATCTATTATTTTCAAAAGATTTACTTACATCGCTGTATGGATATCATTTGAAAACAACTGTGTAGTGAAATAATTGTAAATAATAAAAAAAACCCTCTTTTTTTTTTTTTTAGTTTCCGTTTCTGTTGCCGCAGATGCTGATCGCCATGAAAAACAACATCATGAGGTAAGCTAATTATTAGAATAAAAATGTCCATTCTCTGAATGTGGAATAAATACATTTGAATTTTTAACCAAACAGTAAAGTTTTTGGGGTTTTTTTTTACTGAGAATTAATGTAAGATCTGCAAGATGTATTGACAAAAATTATTGTACAGTTGAAATTAAAGACTGGGTCGACTGGTGTACAAAAAGATTATAAATACGCAAGTCTCTGCTATTGAAAGGAGTTACAGACAATGGCTGTAAAATAACTTTTCTAATATCAGTGTTTTTCAATATTATATTTATGCTGAAAATTCTTTAGTTGAAATAAAGTATGTGTTTTGAGATTGTTTTTCATACAGCCTGCGATCCTGCTTCACTTTTCTGTTTAGCTTTAACCATGTCTTTAAAAAGGACAGCATGGCTGAAATCTTTTTTGTGAGAACCCAGCTCTTGAGCAGAATATTGCTCTGTCTTGAGGAAATTTAATATGGTTAATTTTTAAAAGGAAAAATAAGGCAAAAAAAAAATTAAAAGTGATAAAATAAAGCTTGGGTAAAAAGTATCTTGCATTTTGTATGTATGGGGTACAAACAGCAACAATATCAGTTAATTTTTTTTTTTTTAAATCACATTTCCTCACTATTTCCTAACTGTCCCCAACATCATAATTAGCAATTAATTATAATTCTAACACCAGAGAATGTATTTGGATACAAATAAGTCTATAGATGTGTGTGTGTGTGTGTGTGTGTGTGTGCATGTGCATGTTTATGTGGTTTATGAGGACACAAATTTGTATAATGACATGGGTATGACAGAGGTATTACAATATGAAGGTGGTTTATGAGGACACTGCCTATGTCCCCATAATTCAAAAGGCTTAAAAAAAATACTAAATGGTGTTTTTTTGAACATCTAAAAATGCACAAAGTCTCCTGTGAGGGCTAAGTTTAGGTGTAGGGTTGGTGTAGGGCAATAGCACACACAGTTTGTTCAGTATAAAAACCATTACGCCTATGGAGAGTCCCCATAAACCACAAAAACCAACATCTGTGTGTGTGTGTGTGTGTGTGTGTGTGTGTGCGTGTGTGCGTGTGTGTTTTAATTAAAATAAATTAAAATGACGTTAAAATCATCTTTCAATCTGTTGCAGGAGCCTCATTCATCAGTTTATGCTGCTCTACAATTCTCAAAACACAAATCCAGAAGAGAAGCCAGAAATACAGAAGATACAGATTTTGTGTATTCTGCCACTAGATAGTCTAACAGTAGCACAGAGTCAAATATTGTAGCCTATACTCTAATGTTAAAAAGCCATATGATCACCAAGACTCTAATGTTGAAACACTATTACTAATGCCATACATTTCAAGTGAATATGAGCTCTGCAATGTTCAGTATTTTCAATGCAATAAAAGTTGTAAAGATCAAATGCATTTGAAGTTCTAAGAAGTTTAATTTATATCTGTTTAGGTTCTCTGTAATTAAGATATAAGCAGGCCCTTTGTCAAGAGGCAGGGGGTTGTGAATGACATCATTTCCTAAACAGACCCTGACAGGAAGAAGCTGTTCAGTGTAGAATGAGACGTGCTGAGGGGAATTTCAGCGGACCAGATTACAAAACTGTAAATATACACACCAAAACATAGCTGTACAAATTATTAAAACTATTATTAACTATGAACACATTTCACAAAAATGTACTTTGTGAGCAGCAGAAGTATAGCCTGACCTTTATGAATAAACTCGTGACAATTTAAAGAAAATGCACATTATTTAAATCTATTTTAAATGTGTGTAAACTGTTTTTTTTTTAAACACATAAAGGCTTTCTTAAATGTCTGCGTGCCAGTGTGCGCACATGAGAGCATAAGATTTTGACTGTTTTCCACCCACCAGACTGACCCCACGCTCATTTCTCAACCACACAAACACCATCACACTACATGCCTTTCACACTACTTTCCATAACCACAGAAAAAATACCCCTTGTTTTTATATGAGGTGTTAAGTCACAGATGACAAGGACTTAAAAAATGCACTTTTATTATGAAACAGCCATGAAAATAAACTTTAAATTTAAAATATTTATCCTTGTCAGAAATGAAAATTCCTAAATTCCCATATTTTTTATGCATATAGTAATTTTTAAATGATGGTACTGATGGCACTAATAAAAAAGAAGTGAAATTAAAAGCTAAATTCAAGACCATAGTATTTAAAAATGTATTTGTTGTCTTTAAAAGAATGTAATCGTTGTGTGCAGATGCTGCATTCTCTTAAATGGATGTCTTTTTTATTTTTGGAAAAAATAAAAAATAAATAAAAACAGACATTATAGAACAAACAAATGAATAAATGCACCTTTCAAAAGTAGAACTTTCCAGGCCAGGCTCATTAATAAATATAAATAAATAAAAACTTTACTCTTATTTAATATGATGCATGTGTACCACATGTTAGTTCCTTTCACACATTGACTAATGGTTTCGGAAACAGACTTATGCCATAAATACATATAAGTCAATGAATTTGTTGCACAGCGCTCAGGGTGCGGTCAACTTTTGTTTCTGAAAGTAACAGATTAAACAAGTGAACTTAAGCGTGCTTAGATCTCTGTGGGTAAAAGTTTCCATACATCATCTTAATGCAGTGAAACACAAGCATTAAAGCGAAGTGCAGACAGCTGTGATCTGGCTATATTTACCAAGCAACACTACATAAATCGTGATTATTCACTTTTATGCAACTCTTCAATATAAATCACCATGATTTTTTTTTTTTGCAGTGGTTCAAAATTTGACACATGCTAATTAGATATGGTACTTTAACCTGCTAACAGATAATTTAACTAGATGCTCTTTACCTGAAAGCGCAAGTAAGTTAAAACAAATGTGAAGTTCATTCCATCACATACAGTCAGGTCCATAAATATTGGGACATCGACACAATTCTAACATTTTTGGCTGTATACACCACCACAATGGATTTCAAATGCAACGAACAGATGGACAATGACCCAAAGCATACTGCAAAAGCAACCAAAGAGTTTTTGAAGGGAAAGAAGTGGACCGTTATGCAATGGCCAAGTCAATCACCTGACCTGAATCCGATTGAGCATGCATTTCACTTGCTGAAGACAAAACTGAAGGGAAAATGCCCCAAGAACAAGCAGGAACTGAAGACGGTTGCCGTAGAGGCCTGGCAGAGCATCACCAGGGATGAAACCCAGCGTCTAGTGATGTCTATGCGTTCTAGACTTCAGGCTGTAATTGACTGCAAAGGATTTGCAACCAAGTATTAAAAAGTGAAAGTTTGATTTATGATTATTATTCTGTCCCATTACTTTTGGTCCCTTAACAAGTGGGAGGCACATATGCAAACTGTTGTAATTCCTACACCGTTCACCTGATTTGGATGTAAATACCCTCAAATTAAAGCTGACAGTCTGCAGTTAAAGCACATCTAGTTCGTTTCATTTGAAATCCATTGTGGTGGTGTATAGAGCCAAAAATGTTAAAATTGTGTCGATGTCCCAATATTTATGGACCTGACTGTATTTCTCAAGCAAAAGATCTTGCCCATTTGTTATATCATATGTTAAAGGAGTCATATGATGTGATTTCAAGTTTTCCTTTCTCTTTGGAGTGTTACAAGCTGTTTGTGCATAGATAAGATCCCTGAAGTTGCAAAGACTAAAGTCTCAAAACCAAAGAGATATTCTTTATTAAAGTTAAGACTCTGCCATGCCCCCCTAAAACAGCGCATTCAAACACACCCCCACATGTCTACGTAACGATGTGGAAATATTTGCGTAATGCCGCCCAAATGTTCACGCAAGGAAAGAAGGCGTGGTTTCAGTAATCGCAGTAGTGTTGATGCAGCCAGGGAGAGGGAGACGCTGTGTGTTTCTATGTCAAAGCAAAAGCACTTTATTTGGCCTTCCGAAAGTAGATGCATTTAAGAGTCATTAAGATTACTTACAACAGAACAGCACAACCCAGATGTTGTCACAAGGCATTTTATGGACGAACGTTTCGTGAACCTAGGAAAGGAGGTAATTCTGACTTTGCTATGACAATCTGTCGCTTCTGAATCAGCGACTGTAAGTAGGCTACAGTGGGGCAAATAAGTATTTGATACACTGTCGATTTTTCAAGTTTTCCCACTTACAAAGAATGGAGAGATCTGTCATTTTCACCTCAACGACAGAATATAAAAAATAAAAAAAATCCAGAAAATCACATTGTATCACAGAAAATCACACTGCAGCAGGGATTTTGGCCCACTCCTCCATACAGGTCTTCTCCAGATCTTTCAGGTTTTGGGGCTATCGCTGGGCAACACGGAGTTTCAGCTCCCTCCATAGATTTTCTATTGGGTTCAGGTCTGGAGACTGGCTAGGCCACTCCAGGACCTTGAAATGCTTCTTACGGAGCCACTCCTTAGTTGCCCTTGCTGTGTGTTTGGGGTCATTGTCATGCTGGAAGACCCAGCCATGACCCATCTTCAATGCTCTTACTGAGGTAAGGAGGTTGTTGCCCAAAATCTCACGATACATAGCCCCATCCATCCTCCCCTCAATACGGTGCAGTCGTCCTGTTCCCGTTGCAGAAAAGCATGAAATGGTGTGATGTTTCCACCCCCATGTTTCACGGTTGGGATGGTGTTCTTGGGATTGTACTCATCCCTCTTCTTCCTCCAAACACGGCGAGTGGAGTTTATACCAAAAAGTTATATTTTGGTCTCATCTGACCACATGACCTTCTCCCATGCCTCCTCTGGATTATCCAGATGGTCTTTGTCAAACTTCAGACGGGTCTGGACATGTGCTGGCTTGAGCAGGGGGACCTTGCGCGCGCTGCAGGATTTTAATCCATGACGGTGTAGTGTGTTACTAATAGTAACCGTTGAGACTGTGGTCCCAGCTATCTTCAGGTCATTGAGCAGGTCCTCCCGTGTAGTTCTAGGCTGATCCCTCACCTTTCTCAGGATCATTGATACTCCACGAGGCGAGATCTTGCATGGAGCCCCAGTCCGAGGGAGATTGACAGTCATCTTGAATTTCTTCCATTTTCTAATAATTGTGCCAACAGTTGTTGCCTTCTCACCAAGCTGTTTGCCTATTGTCCTGTAGCCCATCCCAGCCTGGTGCAGGTCTACAATTTTGTTCCTAGTGTCCTTAGACAGCTCTTTGGTCTTGCCCATAGTGGAGAGGTTGGAGTCTGATTGACTGAGTGTGTGAACAGGTGTCTTTTACATAGGAGGGCTTCTTAAAGACAAACTAACAGGTCTGTGAGAGCCAGAATTCTTGCTGGTTGGTAGGTGATCAAATACTTATTTCATGCAATAAAATGGAAATTAATTATTCAAAAATCATACAATGCGATTTTCTTGATTTTTTTTTTTTATATTCTGTCTCTCACAGTTGAGGTGTACCTACAATGAAAATTACAGATCTCTCCATTCTTTGTAAGTGGGAAAACTTGAAAAATTGGCAGTGAATCAAATACTTATTTGCCTCACTGTATGTTATCAGTTTAAGTATTTGCTATTGACTGTTCAAATGCGAGTTTTGCGCGCGCGTGTGTGTGAGAGAGAGAGAGATAGAGACTGGGTCACATCACAGTGGAGTCAGCTTTCTTTCTGCCCATCAACAATTCAGCTGGACTGTTGCCATTTGCAAGTGGCGTTGAGCGATATGCAAGCAAGGCTTTGAACGGATCTGATGTTTTCCCCAGGAGCTTTTTGACCGTTTGTACTGCTCTTTCGGCTTCACCGTTCCGTTGAGGGTGCCGTGGGCTGCTTGATATGTGCTTCAAATCATACTCCCTCGAAAACTCCTGGAAGTCGGCACTGATGTACTGTGGCCCGTTGTCTGATATTAGAATCTCGGGCACACCATTTCGTGAAAACACAGCTTTTAGATGTTCTATTATGGCTGCTGAGGTGGTTGATGACAATTTTGCCATGTCTGTCTCTTGAATAGTAGTCGACAGTTAGAAGATATTTATGTCCTTTTAGTTCAAACAAGTCTGTAGCAGCTCTCTGCCATGGATAAGATGGGAAGTCTGAAGGTTGTAGTGGTTCTGCCGCCCTAGTGGAAGCTTTTCTACATTCATCACATTGCTGCACCACTGTTCGCAATTGTGAACTCAGGCCGGACCACCACACAGACTGTCTTGCTCTTTGGCGGCATTTCTCAAGTCCTTGGTGTGCCTGATGAATGTTTTTCAGAATTGATCTTTAGAGTGAGGCAGGGATTATCAACCTTGTTCCATGTAGAAGCTGTCATGAGTCCGGGCCCTGCGCTTCTCCCTGTCGCCACCAGAGGTCACCATCTCCCTTCCTCCCGGACTCATCTCACGTAATAACATACACCTGCCACATCACATACACCTGCTTAACCACACACACCTGTACACTGTACACCCGCAGCTGTTCCCCATTGCCACGGACTATATAGTCTCCCCTCTCCCACCACTCTGCCTGGGTTCGTTAATTGATGTTTGTATATGTATGGTAAAAGTGAGTTTCTAGTGTTGGTTTTTGGTCTGGGATACATGCACTGCGTTGCCGTTTGTATCCCAGTCATTTTCTGTATTGGTTTTTGTGCCGTGTTGGCCTTTTTGTTTCGATTAAAGCACCTCACCTGCACTTGGCCCCTGACCTCGTCTTTTCGCGACGCTCCTCTTAGCGTTCCGTGACAGAAGCAGTCCGTCGAGGATGGAAATCATTTCTCTTTCCAGCCAGAAAGGTCTGAGTTTGTCATCAGCCTGTACTGTTCTTGGCCACCCGTGTTCGTGGAACCTCATTATTTGGCTGCATAAAGAGTCTTTCTTTAACTCTTGTCGAATCTCCTCCAATCGACTCTTTGAAGCTGGAAAGGTTTCTCTTATTTGGGCAAGGTAGATATTTGTGTCTTCCATGAGAGCTGTTTCAGCATCTGTTGCATTGTCCGTACAGGGCATCCTGGACAGCGTGCGAGGAGTAACGAATTGTTTCCCTGGAACATGGTAGCAACTGAAACATTCTCATTCCCAGACAAGAGCCAGGGTCTCCTTCTCTATCTGGGCATACCTCTGCTCAGTTGGATTTAACGCTCTAGATGCGTATGCTATGGGTTTCCATGCATCACTGAACTTTTGACAGATCACTCCTCCCAGACCAAAAGACGTCGCATCTGCTGCGACTTTAGTGTCCTTGCTTGGATAGATGTCTTTCTCTATATTTTTTTTAATTTTTGGAAATGGTGGCAGAAAATACCCCTTTGACATCTAGAACATGCCTCCCTGGTCCCATCAGTGTTTTCCGTGTTTTCCTTAGGCCAGTGCTTTTATTTGCGGTTAGTAGTGTGAAGATTGATTCCGGTATCACTGTGACATCTGCCCCCATGTCCATTTTCACTTTTACTGGCTACTCCAAGATCTGAACAGTCGTGCACCAGTCTTGTGTATTTGAATCTATGGCTCCAAGGAAGGCTTGCCCTTTGTCTGAATCACAGTCCTCATTAACCTCATGAAGCACAGTCTTTGAATGGCATTGGCTCATATAATTGCCTGTTCTGGTGACGCACAGCATCTTTGGCTGGGCACAGATCATTTACATTATATGATGTTTTTCCACATCTTATGCAGTGTGATTTCTTTGATTTATCTTTACGTTTTTTTCTGGAAACTTGGCCAATTTCTTCCCTTTTCTGACTTATTTGGCTTTTTGGACGAATCCTGTCTGCATTTCTCTTTGTGTACTGCCTCTATTTTTAGGTCTTCATCCTCCTCCTGCCTAAGTTCAGCCTGCTGTTTTCTCACCGTTTCACTCCAATGTTAGGTTTGCATGCAGTTGAAGACGCTCTGACAGTTTGGTGTCTTTTAATCCGATGACAAATCTGTCTCTAATAAATTCATCTCTCAGAGTTTCAAAAGCACAGCGTTCTGATAATGAATACAGTGCAGTAATAAAATCATTAATTGGTTCATATGGCTCTTGCTTTCTGGAGTTAAACTTTGCTCTCTCTTATAGATCACATTTATCTTGCCAGTGAAGTATTCTTTGAATTTGTTCTGCACAGTTTCGTAGTTTCCACGCTGTTCTGTAGTCATGGCCAATCCACACGAAATGTCATCAACTTTGTCTCCCATACAGTAAATCAGTGTGTTAATTTGGTGCAAATCAGATGCTTGTGCCAGGTTGCTTGCAACTCTGAACCTTTCAAATCGTCTGAGCCATCTTTCAAAGTCATTTGGCTTATCAAATCTGACCGCCTGACCCATTTGAATTTACAATGACGAAACGGGTGCTGGTGATTCATCCATTTGCTTTTTGGGGGGGTTGGCGTTTTAATCAGTCTCTGAATTCATAATATGCTTCTGTGAACGCCTCACTGCCGAACCTCAGTTAAACTGATGCTGAGCCTGGGACTTATTACTGCGCTGTGGTCATGTGTGGAGAGATTCTGTTTGGAAATGTAAGTAGGCTTGAAACGGGAGGTGAGAAAAATGCATATGATAGATCAAATCCCATTTTAATTGCAATTTTAAATATTTTGACTTTTTTAATTTTAGAACCAATTTCTGAGTTCGTCTGGAATGACTTAAAGGTCCCAGTTTTGGTAGCAACAAATATCTTTTGGTTGGTGATCATAGCTATCCTTCTATGTAAGAGAGTACAAAAACGACAAAAAGCATTTTCTGGTAAGCTATTTTCATATCATATCAAGAATATTAACTGATAATCATATTGTATGATATCTTGATTATTAGAGCATTACCGACAGTGGTTTTAATGAAGATGAAATTAAATCCACCTTAATTTTAAAATTTTTCTATTGTAAAATATGATGAATTCTGATTTTATCATTGAGATATGATTGAGAGAAGTTTGATTATTTTGGAGCACACACTGCAAAATATACATGTACATATTAACATATCTAAAAGTGTAAATATTAAAATTGTATATACTTTTCAAATATATCTTTAAAAACACACTGATTACTGCAACTGAAAAGGTTCATAATCTTTCCAGACACCCAGCCATTGCAAACAACACATTCCTCATCTCCTGTACAATTTAAATAAACAATATTTCTATATTCATTATATTTTATGTTTTATTTATGTATGGAGTACATTGCTGTTGGTTTTATGGTGTAGAGGAGGAGTTGAGCTATGCAGTAGTACTTTTCTCTGGAAGAAACTCAAGCAGACACGAGACTGAAAGAAGCTCATACTCACACGTTGTATATTCCACTGCTAGATGCTCTAGTATTAAATAACAATTCTGTGATATAACATGATAAACTAATACTGTCCTATGTGTACTAGTTATATTTGATGTGTCCGAGTGTTATGAGTGCTAATAAAAAGAATGCCATTGTTTCACCAAAACGTGTGTCTTTTTTAGTATTTATAGTAATTTAAAAAGTAAAACATAAGGTAAAAGACATTTAAATCCATTGGTGGAAAAAACATTTTATGAAAAAGTCCTTTTAAGTTGTTGACAGCCTTATTCTTTCACTAAGAGATTTCTTATCTTATTGATCAGTGAACCAAAACTGATATATTGCAAAATATACAACAATATAATACTTGTATGCCTGGGGACAACATACAACAGGAGCTAAACATCTTCAGTGCTCATACCCCTAATAAAAAGAAATCTGCCCTTTTTGCTCATTGGCACATGTTATCACCTGAACCTATATATGCACATAAAACACTAAATAATAATAATAATACATGTCAAATGTAAGCAGTTTAAGCGAACCTTAGTTAAATTAAGGTTTATAACATAAATAACCCTATCTGAGCCAGCTGAAGCAGAGTTTCACCGGAGTGTACAGTTTGGCTATTCAACTCCCCCTGTTGTTGAGAATTGAAATTGCAAAGGTGAAGCAGTTAGTCTCAAAATGAAAATCAAGAACTGAAATGTTTTCAATCCAGCTTCATGTATACTAAATTTCAAGTTTGTACTAGAGGTCCTGAGATCAAGTGAGCATGAGACAACCTTTGGTGAACTTAGAAATCTGGTGTTACTGACAATTGGTGGCCAGTTAAGGAATCTTTCGGTGAGGCTGATACAATATTGATCAAACCAATAAATGATAGCATAACTTTTTACATTTATTGATAATTGAGCTCACATATACGCAACTTATCCCGTCTGCTGTTAATGCAGGTTTAGCAGATGGATACTGTGGGTTGTTTGAGCCTTATCTATTCAAGTTAGATGGTATTGAAGTTGCACGCACCGTTACAATAGCGGAAAATGGTCAAACTGTAGTGCGGCTCATGAATCCAACTAACAGCCCTTTTGTTTTGCAACCAGGTATGCAACTGGGGGAGTTCACTCCAATAAGCTCAGATGTTGTTGTTGAGAACTCTGATGTTGTATATAATGTGTGTACCCCTTCTACACAGGTGTCACCTCTTCAATTTGAAGTTCAAAAGGGGGGTCTCTCTGATTCTCAGGTGAACAAACTGCATTCATTGTTGCATGAGTCAAAAATGACCGCATTCATTGGAAAAATATGAAAATACAGAGAATTATTTTGTGTGTACGATCTACAAATCATTCACAATGCAGAAGAAGAGTGCATAGCAATAAGGGGGTGACACTCTACAATATCAAGAGTGCAAAATAGACACACTCCACCCACCCCCCAGACACACATATATCAGAATCAGAATTAGCTTTATTGCCAGGTATGTTTGCACATACGAGGAATTTGTTTTAGTGACAGTAGCTCCACAGTGCGACAATGACAGCAACAGGACAGGACATAGTAAAAAAAAATTAATTAAATTAAATTTAAAATAAAAATAAAATAATATACAAATATACAAAAATGGACAATGTGCCAAATAGCACAAACACAATATACAAAATAGACAATTCAGTATGTACAGGTATGGTAGGAGCAAATTTGAAATGTAATAAGTATGTGTGTAAAATAAACATAAAACATATGATAGTGTTGTATGCTTCATGTTTATTGATAAGAGTTCAAGTGTTCATGAGATGGATTGCCTAAGGGAAGAAACTGTTCATATGTCTGGTCATTCTGGCGCTCAGAGCTCTGTAGCATCGACCAGACGGTAACAGTTCAAAGAGGGAGTGTGCTGGGTGTGAGGGGTCCAGAGTGATTTTATCAGCCCTTTTGCTCACTCTGGATGAGTACAGTTCTTGGAGACTGGGGAGGGTTGTACCAATGATTCGCTCAGCAGTCCGGGCTACCCTCTGTAGTCTTCTGAGGTCAGATTTGGTAGCTGAGCTGAACCAGACAGTTATTGAAGTGCAGAGGATGGATTCAATGATGGCAGAGGAGAACTGTTTCAGCAAGTCCTGTGGCAGATTGAACTTCTTCAACTGGAGAAGGAAGTAAAACCTCTGCTGGGCCTTTTTCACAATAGAGTCAATGTGAATGTCCCACTTCATGTTCTCAGAAATTGTGGAGCCCAGGAACCTGAATGACTCCACTGCAGTCACAGTGCTGTTCATGATGGTGAGTGGGGGGAGAGCAAGGGGGTTTCTCCTGAAGTCCACGATCATCTCCACAGTTTTGAGTGTGTTGAGCTCCAGGTTGTTAAGACTGCACCAGACAGCCAGCTCCTTAACCTCCTGTCTGTAAGCAGACCCGTCACCATCCTGAATGAGGCCGATCAGTGTGGTGTCGTCTGCAAACTTCAGGAGCTTGACAGAGGGGTCTTTAGATGTTCAGTCGTTCGTGTAGAGGGAGAAGAGCAGTGGAGAGAGAACGCAGCCCTGAGGAGCTCCAGTGCTGATGGTACGGGTGCTGGATGTGTATTTTCCCAGCCTCACTAGCTGCTGCCTGTCTGTCAGGAAGCTGTTCTGTTGATCCACTGACAGACAGAGGTGGGGATGGAGAGCTGAGTTAGTTTGGGCAGGAGGAGGTCTGGAATGATAGTGTTAAAGGCCGAGCTGAAGTCCACAAACAGGATCCTCACATAAGTCCCTGGTCTGTCCAGGTGTTGCAGTGTGTAATGCAGTCCCATGTTGACTGCATCATCCACAGACCTGTTTGCTCTGTAGGCAAACTGCAGGGGGTCCAGTAAGGGTCCAGTGATGTCCTTCAGATAAGCCAAAACCAGTTTTTCAAATGATTTCATGACCACAGATGATAGAGCCACAGGTCTGTAGTCGTTTAGTCCTGTAATCTTGGGTTTCTTTGGGATGGGGATTATGGTGGAGCATTTGAAGCATGAGGGGACTTCACAAAGCTCCAGTGATCTGTTGGAAGATATGTGTGAAGATGGGGGCCAGCTGGTCAGCACATGATTTCAAGTCAAGTCAAGTCAAGTCACCTTTATTTATATAGCACTTTTAACAATGCAAGTTGTGTCAACTGCACAATATCAAAAAAGGAAAATAGTGTGTCAATAATGTAAAATGAGAAGATTAAAAAAAAGATTTTCAGTTAAAGGCATTTCATTATTGAATTCAGTGATGTCATCATCCAGCTCAGTTCAGTTTAAATAGTGTCTTTGCAATCAGGTCGACAATATCGCTGGAAATGAAGTGTCCCCAACTAAGAGGCGACAGCGGCAAGGAAACAAAACTCCATCGGTAACAGAATGGAGAAAAAAACCTTGGGAGAAACCAGGCTCAGTCGGGGGGCCAGTTCTCCTCCGGCCAAACGAACCAGCAGTTCCATTCCAACTGCAGCAAAATCAGATTGTAAAGGGCTCTACTGGTTCCAGTGGTCTTTCCCGATGGCTGTCTAAGTGGCGGGGTCCTCACTGGGGATCTGTCTCTGGCACTCATCTCGGTGTCCTGGTCTCCGCTGACGTTCAGGGCTGTAGAGGTCGTCTCTGGGTGCTGATCCACCATCTGATCTGGATACGGACTGGATCTGGTGACTGCAGTGACAATCTGGGCTGGATACGGACCGGATCGGGTGGCTACGGTGACTGGGGATATGTCCTCAGGGCTTATCCAGGTGTCCGGCCTCTGCCGACGATCAGGGCCACATACATCATCTCCCGGCACCGATCCACCATCTGATCCGGACACGGATTGAGAAACAGAATAGAAACAGACAAATATTAGCGTAGATGCCATTCTTCTTATGATGTAACGAGTACATCATGTTTTATGGGGAGTGTTCCCGGTTCCGGTTGATCTAATTAATGCAGCCTAACAATCCTTTAACGGATTTGAATAATAGAAGTCTATTAGTGTGTTATGTGTAAGCCAGGAGAAATGTGTCTTTAATCTAGATTTAAACTGACAGTGTGCCTGCCTCCTGAACAGTATTAGGTAGCTTGTTAATCTATACACTACCTTTAACCACCTAAGACCTGAGCTTTGGTTTGGCTTGCATTTAGTTCCCTTCCAGGAACTTCGAGCTGCGTCCGAAAACGCTATGGGGAACGCCATCACCGTTACCACGCTCTGAATCACCTGTGCAATCAGTCCAATGAAAGGGCGAGGCGTCACGGGCGGGGTGACGTCACGACCAGGAAGTATATAAGCACGTGCGGCGGAGCCCGCGTCAGCTTTTTGTCATTCAGCAAGCGCTCTGTGTGTTGTCAGTCCTATCTATTTGTGAGTCTTATTTAGTGTTGTCTGTCCTTAGAATAGCGACATGCCTAAAGCTAAGACTAAGACAGGGGCGATTTTGGATCGTGTTTCAGATCGTGTGTTACTCCCTGCCCACGTTTTATTACGAGTGGGGACACACAGTGCGTGGTCTGCCTGGGTGCGGAGCATGCGGCAGCGGCTCTCGAGGGACCTGAATGCCTGCATTGTGAGCGGCTCTCGCTGCGCACACTCCGCTCCAGAAGGGCTCTCTTTGAGGAGGGAGCCTTCGTGAGCACCCCACGTGGCGCTGGTCCCGCTTTTGCCGAGGTAGAGCGGCGGCTGCACTCGTGGGGCTCACAGGCTGATCTGGCTGGCGAGAGTGAGACGGGCATATCTCTATCTCCTCCCGTATCCACCAGATCTGGTGTCCTGTCTCTCGGGGAAGCGGTTCCTTCCTCCCGAGACGAGGACTCAGCGCTTCGTCTCTCTTCCTCCGAGGAGGTTGACGTGACGAGCGTTGACGAGGTTTCGCCGGCTCTCTCGTCCCAGTATGAGGAGCTCTTAGAGATGGTTACTCGGGCTGTGGCCAAACTCTTATGACATCTCTGAGCTCAGGAGGACTGCTGATCTTGCCCTCCGTGCCACCAAGGAGTCGGCCCGTGCTATGGTGGCGGCAGAGAGGCATCTATGGCTGACCCTGTCAGACATTAAGGAGAAAGACAGGGTCTGCCTTTTGGACGCCCCGCTTCAGCCTTCTGGCCTGTTCGGCGACGCAGTCAGCGCTGTTGTCGACAGGTTTCAGGAGGCTCGTAAGCAAGCGGAGGCTTTCCGGCGGTTCCTCCCCCGCCGCTCTCTAACTCTGGGGGCTGCTGGGCGGGAGCAGCCTCCTCCGCATACCAGCTCCTCACACAGGGCTGCGCAGAAACAGAGCGTCGCCTCTCGTGCTCCCCCGTGGCGGAGCCGAGAGCGGCGACGCTCTGCGGCGAGGGCTGCTAGGTCGAAGACAGACCTGAGGGATGTCTTGGCGGCCAAGCGGTCCTCGACGGAGAAGTCCTGATGGACGAGCCCCAGGACTACGGAGGGCAACCCCTACTGGGGTGGAGCGGCTTACACCGCGGTACTCGGTGACCGGCTCCCCTCGGTGCCCTCCGGGGACCTGTCTACCAACCCTGCCGTTGTTCCAGGGTAGACAGGTCCCCGGAGGGCACCGAGGGGAGCGGGTCCCAGTGAGTATTTTCCTCAGGTTTTTCCGCCTGTGATTTCAGCGGGCCTGAGGCACTCGCTTCATCCCCCAGATCATGCGTCTCCTGTCGGTGCACCGCAGCGAGGCAGCGGTCTGGCAGCTTCTCTGACACCAGAGGTCAGTCTCGAGAGACTGATTCCCTTAGTAGATCGTTTGGCAGCCTGGCAGCGACTGCCGAATGTGTCTCCTTGGGTCCTGCAAACCATAGCGAATGGATATCGCATTCAGTTCGACGGGTCATCCCCGCCGTTCAACGGGGTCGTTGTGACTGCAGTCCGCCCCGAGCAGGCTCTGGTACTGGAACAGGAAGTCGAGACTTTGCTGAGGAAGGAAGCCATCGAGTTGGTTCCTCCTCACGAAGTTCACATCGGCTTCTACAGCCGGTACTTCATTGTTCCGAAGAAGGATGGGGGGCTGAGGCCCATACTGGACTTGCGTCTGCTGAACCGCTCAGTCAGAAAACTGAAGTTCAAAATGCTCACTGTCAAGCAGGTCGTGTCACAAATCAGGTCCGAGGACTGATTTGTCACAATAGACCTCAAAGACGCCTATTTCTGTGTTTCCATTCTTCCCTCTCACAGGACGTTCCTGAGGTTCGCTTTTGGGGGCAAAGCGTACCAGTATCGGGTTCTTCCCTTCGGCCTAGCACTCTCACCCCGCACTTTCACCAAGTGTGTGGATGCGGCACTGGTCCCGTTGCGACTGCAGGGCATCCGCATGGTTGATCCTCGCTCAATCAGAGCGGTTGGCGGTTCGGCATCGAGATGTCGTTCTCACCCACATGAAAGACTTGGGGTTAAGACTAAATGCCAGCTCAGAGAACCACTTATCTAAGCGTGGTGTGGGATTCGACCACGATGCAGGCGCGGTTATCCCCTGCTCGGATCGAGTCGATCCTCGCGGCAGTCGAGAGAGTGCGAGAGGGCCAGCCATTCACTGTCAAGCGGTTTCAGAGGCTGCTTGGGCTTATGGCAGCTGCGTCCAACGTGATTCCGTTCGGCCTGCTGTACATGAGACCCCTACAGTGGTGGCTCAAGACCAGGGGGGTCTCCCTGAGGGGAAACTCGCTCCGCGCTGTCAAAGTGTCACGCCGTTGTGTCCGTGCCTTAGACATGTGGAGGGATCCTTGGTTCTTGCCCCAGGGCCCGGTGCTGGGAGCTCCTGGTCGCTGCATTTCGCTTGCGACAGACGCCTCCCTCACCGGTTGGGGTGCGGTCATGAGTGGCCATTTCATTTCGGTCTGTGAAATGGTCGCCACTTGACGTGGCATATCAACCAGCTAGAGATCCTAGCTGTGTTCCGTGCGCTCAAGCACTTCCTCCCGGACCTGAGAGGTCACCACGTGCTGGTCTGCACCGACAGCACGGCAGTGGTCTCTTATATCAACCACCAAGGAGGTCTGCGATCGCGCCCCTTGTACAAGCTGGCACACCAGACCCTTGTGTGGTCCCAGGGCAAGCTCCTATCACTGAGAGCTGTGCACGTTCCTGGGAATCTCAATGTGGGAGCGGACGTCCTGTCGAGACAGGGGCTGAGGCCCGGGGAATGGATGCTTCACCCCGAGGTGGTCAAGCAGATCTGGAAGGTTTTTGGCCAGGCACAGGTGGACCTGTTTGCGACTCGAGAGTCGGCTCAATGTCCCCTCTGGTTCTCTCTAGCTCCTCCAGCGCCTCTGGGACTGGATGCTATGGTACAGACCTGGCCGAGGCTTCGTCTGTACGCCTTCCCCCCGATCGCTCTGCTCCCGGGAGTTCTGGCGAGAGTGCGCCGGGACGAGGTCAGCCTACTGTTAGTAGCGCCGTTCTGGCCGGCTCAAGTATGGTTCTCGGACCTGATTTCTCTCCTCGACGGCACTCCGTGGAAAGTGCCCGTCAGGAGGGATCTCCTCTCACAGTTGTGGAAGCTGTGGGTATGGCCTCTGAGGGGGTGCAACTCATAGCTTCCGGTCTGTCAACCGAGGTTATCGAGACCATCCTCCAATCCAGAGCTCCCTCCACGAGGAAACTGTACGCCTTGAAGTGGAGGCTCTTCACTTCTTGGTGCGGGGACCGCCAGCTCGACCCAGTCAACTGCCCCACTCGCACAGTTCTGGAGTTCCTGCAGGCCCGCTTCTCCGCAGGGTTAACCCACTCCACGATCAAGGTCTACGTGGCAGCTATTTCGTCATACCATGCCCTTATCGATGGCCAGTCAGTGGGTAGACACCCCCTAGTTACACGTTTCCTCTGCGGTGCGCTGAGGCTGAGGCCGCCAGTATGCTCCCGCGTCCCTACGTGGGACCTGGCTGTGGTCCTGGAGGCTCTGTGCAAGGCACCCTTCGAGCCCATTGAGAAGATAACTGACAGGCTCCTCACCATCAAGACCGTCTTCTTGTTGGCCATCACTTCTCTGAGGAGAGTGGGTGACCTTCAGGCCCTGTCTACGGCCTCTATCGACTTTGCGCCCGGTATGGCGAAAGTATTCCTCAACCCTCGCGTAGGGTATGTACCCAAGGTTCCGACGGTCGTACCACAGCCGGTCATACTCCAGGCCTTCTGTCCTCCTCCCTTCAGGGAGCCTGACCAGGAGAAGCACAATTGTATGTGTCCAGTGCGAGCACTGGGCACGTACATCCACAGAGCTGCCCTGTGGAGGAAGTCGGACCAATTGCTCGTGTGCTTTGGTCCGCCTAAGAGGGGTCTTCCTGCTACGAAGCCCACTCTTAGTAGGTGGATAGAGGATGCCATCAATCTGGCATACGAGGTCTCTGAGCTTCCCCCGCCGTTGGGAATCAGAGCACACTCGACCCGAGGTGTGGCGGCCTCCAAGACCTTCTTGGCAGGTGTCCCGGTTCAGGACATCTGCAACGCTGCTGGGTGGTCCACGCCCCTGACATTTGCCAGGTTCTATAACCTGGACGTCCGAGCCACTCCAGGCTCCTCTGTCCTTTCGTCCTGACATCAGGCAGGGACTTGTCAGTCTGGCTGCGTTGGTATATCGTTCCCCATAGCGTTTTCGGACGCAGCTCGAAGTTCCTGGAAGGGAACGTACCAGGTTATGTATGTAATCCAGGTTCCCTGATGGGGACGAGAGCTGCGTCTCGTGGCCACAATTCTGGCATCCCTGCCAGCGCTTGCTTCATGACTTGAAGCTGACGCGGGCTCCATCGCACGTGCTTATATACTTCCTGGTCGTGACGTCACCCCGCCCGTGACACCTCGCCCTTTCATTGGACTGATTGCACAGGTGATTCAGAACGTGGTAACGCTGATGGCGTTCCCCATAGCGTTTTCGGACGCAGCTCTCGTTCCCTTCAGGGAACCTGGGTTACATACGTAACCTGGCACGATTTCTTCTAGCTATTTGGGCTTAGGAGGAACCAATAAATATAATAACCAAATATTATCTTTGAACATGAAGCTCTTTTTGAAAAAAATGATGTCCACGTATGTGGATACTGGGTCTGTACCAGAAAACAATCAATACACCATTGTGTAACAAAGTGCAAATCTCTTTCATTTACAGCCTGAGTACTGTGCCTGAACATTTTTCATTGTTACACCATATATAACATTTCAACTTCTTCAAATTCTTCCCAAACTACGTTTTCACATTTGTTGCTAACATTTTTACATTTTTCAACAAATAAAAATCAATGTAAAGTTGTTTATCAGACATGCAATTTATACTGTTGTAAACTATTGTAAATTTATGTTTTCTAACAAAAAGTGCAAAGAGGATAAGATCACCTTTTGCCACAGCACCAGGAGCCATGAAGATGGAGTTTAGATGTTCAAGATGTCAAAAAAAAAAAAAAAAAAACTTCCTGTAGTGTAAAATGCAAAATTGTGTGATCCTTCTGTCCAAGTTTTAATATGTAAATTAATATGTTTTTATTAAAAATTCTAGGCATTTCTTTTTAGCTGCTTTCCTAAAAGAAATGCCTAGAATCAACTATACTTTGATATCTATGATGACAATTCAAGAGAGTGCAGAATTCAGCCATCTAGCCTGTGCACTGAACAGAACTGTTGCATTTCAGCGATGACTAATCTGAATGCCTCTGATTGGACATTGCATTCAAAAACTCAGCGGAATAACATGTGATTGGTTATAATGCTAAATGCTTTAAAAAAGCATAGACATATGATACAGCATGAGCAGATTTAATTTAATGCTGCAATCAACACTTTTCATTTCATTTTCACTTTATTCACAACAACCGTAATATATTTATTTCAGCTATGGAATTTAATTTTTGTCCAGTTTGGTGGAATTTTTACCTCAAGTCCCTGTTCATTTTAGCCTGTGGCCAGGGGAAGGCTATAAACCTTGCCCAGTCTTACACAAATCTGCCTCTGCTGCTGTGAACCATCTTTGAGCCCATATTCTTTTCTCAAAAAAAACAAACCACGAATGAGCATTTAAGAGACGGCACAGAAAGATAAGATCAAAGCTGTCACATTTCAATTCATGTGAAGGAGTGTATGCGCACAGCACCTCAAACATGTCTAGATTATTATACTTCATATGTCTTGGCCTTAAACAGTGTAAGTACACACAGATTTTAACCTGTTATTCCTTTTAAATGTACTTTAATTACTATTACTATTAACTACAATAAAAAAAAAAAAAAAAAAAACTTATATTTTTAAAAGTGGTGATGATATTAAAAGACTCCTAGAGTTGAATAGGAACAAACTGTTACCATTTCAAATACTTAAAAGTTGATTCAGATTCATTTCAGGTGCATTTGCTGTGTTTTTACTGCATGTGTCTCAACCAGAATCAGCGTTGAGAGTTCAGCCTGGACACTCCACAACTCTTCACTGCTTCACACCAGACGAAGGACACTATAAAGCGTTCTGGTTAAAATTACAAAGCAGTTCTGCTCCAGACCTTGTGGCTTTGGCTGAATCAGACAAAACTGGCATAATAGCAGGAGAAAAATTCAGGACCCCTCAAAGTATAGATTAACATGGAACCAGCTCAGCTTCAATCTCTCAGTACTGAACACTGAGCAAACAGACATCGCTATGTACTACTGTGAGATTATTATTTATAATAGGATGTTTTTTGGAAATGGAACAAGACTGATGTTTGAAGAGCATTTAAATGGTAAGCATTGATATTGGGATGGACCCAGCATTATTTAATGCACCTTAAGTGTGAGAAGAAATACTTTGCAAATAGTCTTAGTTTCATGATTTTGTTACTTTCAGATATTGCGTTATACATTGTGACGTATTATAATATGAAATTTTGTTTATAGGAACGGAAATATTTAAGGAAAAGAAAGACCGCTGCGGTAGGTCCACTTTGATATTCATTAGAAGATAAATAAGATCTCAATTAATATAGCTGAATAGCAAAGAGACTAAAAAGGATGAAATCAAATATTTTAAAACATTCAAAAATGTGTTTTACACACTGAAAATAACTAGTGCAAGATTCACTTTGAAATTATTTTCACTCAGAAATTGCTAGTAAATTTCACAAATAATTACAAGGAAATGGCAAATAGCACATTGAATTAAACATCATATTTTGAAGTAGAATTACTTAGTATTAATTAGAATGACTTAATTAGTATTTTCTTAAACATATTCCAATTTGTTTTATTTACAATTTTGAAAAAAATATATATATATAATTTACAGTGTACTTTTACAGTTGTTGTAATAATTTAAAAGAATAATGGTAACATTATTAATCTTAATAATAATTACAATATTTACTCATTTCGCATTAATTTAAATTCAGTGTTGTTAATTAGTTAAAGCATGTATAGCATGAACAATTAACTTTTTTATTAAACTAATATTAACACAGTATTTGTAGTAACATAGTAATTGTATGTTTATTAAACTAACGTTAACATAGATTAATAAAGTAAAACTTTTTTTATTAAATTGTTTGTTAATGCTAGCAAATGCAACTCGTGTTAACAAATGAGTCATTAATTTAAGATAATGTCAACATACTCTGTATTTCATCTTATAGGGAAACAGTCTGACTATGTTCGACCAACACTGATGACAATCATTGTGGCGTCGATACTTCTCAACGTCATTCTGTGTTACATCTTAAAGAAACATAGAGCAGGTAATATTTATTTGCTGCCTATACTGGTATTTTCAAAGTATGCCCAGTCATTGTTTTTCTAGTCTCACTTTTGTCCATTTTTTGCAGGCATGTCACAAATGTCAGAAGTTTTTAACATATTCTGCATGATTTGGTGCTTTAAAATATTTAATAGCTGTTCAATGTCATAATCTATCTTTTAATTTTTTTGTTTTGTTTTGTTTTAGTCAAAAACGGAGGTGAACTATGCATTATATTAACTATTAACTATTAACATTTGCTCACAATCAGAGGAAAACTAAACAGAGATCGAAAGAAGATCAAGAGCCCCAGGTAATATATGGAGCTTTGAGACATCAAGAGAATTAGTGGATTTGAAATGATCATTTAAAATAACTTAATCTTGCATGGAAATGACCTACAATATAACTAATTGTTAGAATTTTTTTTCTAACAATTAAAATGCTATATGCCAGTTTTGACCTGTATAATTTGTGCAGTGTAGTAAATATGCAGTTTACTAGAACAATCTGCAATGTCATGCCCATATTTCTGTTGTTTAATGCATAAGTGACATAAAGGATTAAATGTAACTAGTTTTTCGATCGAGTTCTTGTGTGCTAATGTTTCACATGCATGAAAAACACTCAAGAGCAGGAGGGTAAAGTACACTGAAAAAAATGGGTGTAGGATTTACTTTGAAACAATTTTCACACACAAACTGCCACTAATTTTCACAAATAATTAGAAAGTACACATTGAATTAAATGAGACATTTTGAAATAGAATGACTGAAATAGCATTTTCTTTTAAAACATACTCTGTTTTATTAACAACTTTGAAAAAAGAAAAATGCAGACACTTCTGTTAATATTTTTTCTTGATATGATATTTCTTTTCTTTTTTTTTTGTCTGTTTTATATCCCCCAGTGTGAAGCTTGTGTAGGTTTGTACAGTATGTGTGCACATGTGTTTTTGAACAAAATATTACTCAAAACACCTCAGGCATATAAGAACACAACTGGAGTTGAAAACATTAACATTTATTTATTGATTAAGAGGTTATACATTTTATGATAAATATGGTCTTTTATTGTATTATTGGCAAAGATACTATGATTCAAATTGCATTTCTATACATAAATACAAAATCTGAGGTAGGGCCTCAAGGATTAATGACATTTAAAATAAATTATGCCTTTTCATATATGTTTATTTTCTCATTTTTATATGTTTTGCTTTTCTATGTCTGGCACAGGATTCAAAATCTAGATATTTTTCATATTTATATTCTACAATTCAACTCAAATGATGCCATGATCTGTTAGAGGTACATATCTGTATCCATAGGCAGATTTCCCTCATGTAAAACACACAGAAATATATGACATTACCCAAGTAATAAGAAATTTTACCTATGCTCTGATAGGTCCACAGTAAAGTGCCAAATGACACGACATACATTACAATATAGACTGACCACATAATGACTGATTGGAAGCTACTCTGTATCATTATTCTGAAACACACATAATAGTTTATTACCAGAGGACATCTATAAGGCCAAAGGTTACCTGAAGATGTCATATAACATATTGACACACATCAATAATGACCACTAAATGAAGGATGAGTGGCAGTATCACAGAGTAATATATTTCATTTCTTCATATAGGCTATTTGTATATATATATATATATATATATATATATATATATATATATATATATATACGTATATATATATATAAGAATATATGTTCTCTTTTAAGCTTTTTTTTCAGAACCCTTTGAGAAGTTCTTCTTTGGTTGCCTACTGCCCAGTGTCGCCCTGTAGGTAGGAAGAGGTGATAAACTCAGCTGCAGCTGCTAAGCGAGGGACACATTCGAGAAAAGGAGTGTAAAGGGAAAGCATACATGGACAAATAACCCACAGCAACACAAACAGCACATGCAAGACTGTTACCTATTATTTTTTTCCCATAGAATATTTGTTACATGAAAGGGCTTGTAACAATAGCTTTCGGACAGACGTACAGCAACACAAGGACTAACAGAAACTCCAGAACCTTAAATATTACAACAATCGCAGCAGCCGTCTACTATTTGTGTGCTTTGTATACTGTTTGTTGTGCTACATAACCCAGAGCTTCTATTCCAGTAAAATGAGCTCTTGCAGATAAAACAATGCAATGAATAGAAAAACCTCAAACTGACTGTCAGGCTGCATTTGACCATATCTGGATGGTTGGATAAGTATAAATCTAAACATTAAGTACTGCATATTATTCCACACATTCAAACACACATATACTACACATAGAGTAAGATTAAACATGTATCAGAAAAAGCATCTCTTTTGTGACGCTAATATACTGAGGAATACCTTTTTTCTTTTTATGTTTTATAAATGCTTTATATTCAAGGTTATTAGTCTAGTATCTGCATATTACATAGCTTTTGAAACCTTATCATGCCCAGGCAAAGTCTCAGTGTTATTACTTGCATTGCGTGGGCAGTGTGGCTCTTTTTACTAACTAAATCATATCCACAGTACTAATCATTTAGGTATACATTCTGAACTAAAAAAATAAAAGTAGTACTTTTTTTTAAATCTAGGCTTTTTTATCACTGTGGTGGTCGAGAATAACCACTTATTTTTACGTGACATTTACTCAAAAGTGCTTTTTGTAGTGCTGCGACTGATCAGCACAACAACTAACCAATATATAATGTATATATATATATATATATATATATATATGTATATGTATATATAATAATTCTAATTTACTCAACTCTAAATAACATAAAACTGCTGCCTAAAGCAATACTATGAAAGTATTTAATCTGTAACCATATTTACAGTCCAGAAGCTGGAAATGATATATAAGGATTCAAATGATCAACATATGGCATAATATTCTGAAAATGTCCACTTTCATAAATCGTATAGAGAATCGGTTATATGTAGGGCTGCACGATAATGGTTAAACGGTTCATTTCTTTTATATACAGTGCCCTCCAAAAGTATTGGAACAGTAAAGACAAAATTGCTCTGTTGGCTGTGGAGTCAAGACGTTTACAAATATGATTAAAAGATGAATATGAGACAAAACTACAGAATGTCACATTTTATTATTGGGTGATTCAACACATAGATGTTTTACCAGCTAAGAAGTTCAGCACTTTTAGAGTTTCATCCCTCTATCTGATGTGAGCATAAGTATTGGGACAGTTGCCTCACAGGTCTTTCTAAGTGATCAGCTGTGTCTTGTTGCATTAATTCTTCAGATATTAAAAGCAGGGAATGTGTCGTATTAGTTATATCCATTACTTCTTGCATTCGATGATGACACACACAAACCAGGATGAAGATGAGGGAGCTGACTTTGAGAGAAAAGCAAGCAATTTGGATGCTAAAAGAAAAGAGGAAGTCAATTAGAGCTCTAGCAAAAACAAAGGGCATGGAGAAATCAAGAGTTGGAAACCACCAGCAACCAACTACGACCTGATCGGCTGAGAAAATAACAGTAGTTGATGACAGACAAATCATAAAAGCTGTGAAAATGAATCCTAAAAGACATGTCTGTAAAATCACCAACAACTTCCTGAAAGCTGGGGTGATGCTCTGACAATTTACTGTCCTCAGGAGACTTTGACACAGAATTACAGATGCTACACAGCAAGATGCAAACCTCTGACCAGCACCAAAAATAGAAAGGCAATATTAGAGTTTGCAAAAAAGCATAAAGGTGAGCCAGAATAGTTTTGGAACTGTGTTTATGGACCGATGGGACAAAGATGAACCTTTATCTAAGTGATGGGAAAGCAAAAATGTGGAGAAAAAAAGGAACTGCAAAGATCCCAAGCATACAGCCTCATCTGTAAAGCATGGTGGAGGTGGTGTCATGGCATGGGCATGCATGGCTGTCTCTGGAACAGGCCCTCGCAACTTTACTGATGACTTAATGCATGACGACAGTAGCAGAATGAATTTGGAAGGGTACAAAACCATCTTGCCTACCAATATTCAAGAAAATGCCACCAGATTCATTGGGAAGTGCTTCATATTGCATCAGGACAATGGCCCAAACACCCTGTCAGTTCAGTCAAGGAATTTATAAGGGCAAAGAAATGGAAAGTCTTAGATTGCTCAAGTCAATCTCCAGATTTAAATCCGACTGAACATGAATTTCACCAGCTGGAGAGGAGAGTAAAGGCAGAAACTCCCCAAAACAAGCAACAATTGGAATTGGCTGCATTAAAGGCTGGGAAAAGCATTTCAAAGGATGAGACCAAGAGTCTGGTGATGTCTATGGGTCACAGATTCACTGCTGTGATTGTGCGCAAGGGATCTGCAACTAAATAATAGCTTTTAATCTTTTATATCTGCCTTATGTTCAACTGTCCCAATACTTATGCTCACATCAATGAGTGGGATGAACTCTAAAAGTGCTGTTCTTTTTATTTGGTAAAACATGTATGTGTTGAAACTGCTAATAATAAAATGTGACATTCTGTAGTTTTGTCTCATATTCATCTTTTAATCATATTTGCAAATGTCTTGACTCCACAGCCAACAGAGCAATTTTGTCTTTACTGTTCCAATACTTATGGAGGGCACTGTGTATATATATTTTTAATTTCATCCGAAATATTGCACTTTCACATAAACACAAAATAAGAGAAAGTCAACTCACATGGTTTGCTCGCAGATTCAATTGGTTAGGAAGATTAAAGGGATAGTTCACCCAAAAATGAAAATTCTGTAATCATTTACTCACTCAAGTAGTTCTAAACCTGTACAAATGTCTTTGTACTGTTGAACTCAAAGGAAGATATTCTGAAGAATGTGGGAAACAGAGCAATTCTGGGGCACCATTGACTTCCATAGTATGTATTTTTAAGTTGTTTTCCTACTATGGAAGTCAATGGTGCCCCAAAACAGCCTTGTTACAAACTTTCTTCAAAATATCTTCCTTTGTGTTCGGCAGAATAAAGAAATTCATACAGGTTTAGAACTACTTGAGGGTGAGTAAATGATGACAGGATTTTCATTTTTGGGTGAACTATCCCTTTAAGTAAACCATGTATCGATTTATGAAAAAAATACTCTGATTGGGGTATTTAACCTCTTGAAATCTGGCAACAGCAACCATGAACGGAAGCTTGTTACTTGTGCAAGATAATGCAAATGCTAAATTAAATAGAAAGCGAGCAATTATCACAGGCGATTATGCTTAATAAATCGAGAGAAGCAGAAATCATGATCACGATTAAAATACGACTCATTGTGCAGCCCTAGTTGTATGTGAATCACATCAAGTTTCCACAAATATGTTCAATTCTAATCCAACATCTAATAAGGTTGATGGAATTGAGTAATACCTGAGACCCTGTTTCATGAAAGCGAACAGACAAACAGATGAAAAACATTTTAAAAAAGGAATGTGGTCCCCAAGCACAGGATTTCAGATGAAAACATTTTTTTTTCTAATCAACATATCCTCTGCAAGCAATTGTTAAAAATATTGTGTAAACTAGTTGAAGTTTCTAAAATATACAGTTTTTATGAGACGATTGGTTTGCCACACATACCACACTCCTTGTTTTTCCTCTATTTTTCTTTTGTGCACTCCACTATAACTGCGTACTGCATAAGAATAGGAGGATTCAAAAAGTCTATGAACAGATCACGACACAAACTCCAAAGCATACTCTATAATATTAGTATACATACATAACTGCTAGTTGGCTGTTGAGTACTACTCTAAACAACATTGAAAGGTATTATTACAGTTTTGCATGGCTATGTTTTCTTGAAGACAGGGATGGATCTATACAACTGGAGCCTACACTATGAGTTTGGCTTCTATAACATTGTAGCTTATAATTCACAGAGACTGAAATGTGCTCACTTCCCTCCATAATGTAGTACGATTGGTTTAATTAGCACTATACTATGCGGTATTTTATAAACAGAGGAAGTCTGAGGCACAAGGTATGGCTATAAGTGGAGAGCGATAATACAATACCAGAAAAGAGTTTGAGTTCACTGTGCACTACTCAGCAGTTTATCTCATTATGTTTGCTACATTTAAGAGATGACAAGCAAATGGACAAGAAATATAAATGTTATTCTCTTCATTATTTTCTTTTTAACATCAGCAGTCACTTTGAAATGAAAAAAATAATCAAAAACAACCACTGCATGATGCACGATCAGTCAAATATTGCCTCAACAGTTGCAACTGCATCATTATATTGCCTCTGAGAAAAAGGTTCCGCTGGGATCGGTGTATCAGAATGTGTGCGAAAGACTCACGCTCAGACTGACTACGAATAATTATTCAGAAAACTAAAAATTCATAGGGAGTTGTCTGTGCTTTCCACCTGAAAAACCCCTCTAAGTGTCAGAAGAGGGGGAATATGGCTGAAAGAGAACGCCATGGAAAAGAGGGGAGATTGAATAGGGAAAGAGTTTGACGTGAGTGCAGGTCTCACCCTCAGAGGCCTCGGGGAGTTTCACACTCACAGGGAATTGAGGAGGATTATTGATATTGGGCTGATAGCTGGAAATCTTTGGGGGGAAGTTTGAGGCCAAGGGAGTTGGTGCCCAGAGGGTCGATCATGTTCTTGTAGCGTTCCCCGCGGTGTTTCATCAGGAATGGACCCCAGTCGGGTTGAGGAGAGCACACCAACTTCAGACGCTGCAGAGAACGAGAAGGGGCATCTAAATTGTATGCTGGGTGCTTGGTTTGCATCCTACATATTGATTAATTTATTATGTTTGTTTGATCTTTTTCAAAAATAAAATTTAATAGAATTAAGTCTCACTTTGATTCGTTATTTTGATGTTAACATTGTTCATGTGTATAAAACATGCTGTTTTATTATCCATGAGATTTCGATAATTATTTATAATTATTATGCATGCAAAAATTGCGTTCTTACCAGGGTTATTTGTTATACTAAAAATAAAAATAAAACCATAAAATACATTTTTAATTACTTGCAATAAATATTAACTGAAATAAAATACAACTTCTAAAAATTTCTAATTTTCTAAAAAAAAACTAATTTCAGCTAGTTGCCAAGGAAATATTTCTTATTTTCATTCAGTTAAACTGAAATAAAAATGAATAAACTATACAGACATATAATTAAAAAAAAACACTAAACTAAAAAAATGGACAAAAACAGTACAATTTCTAAACTTTAACTACAATGAAAACAAAACATTTAAAAGTAAAAACTAATTCAAAATATTAGTAAAACTATAATAGTATCTCAATGAAATGAAATTACACTGGCTCTCACACCACAGGACTTGATACAATGAACAAACAATAGCATAAAGTGATTAAAATATGGGAAAACTTTGGGGGGAAAAAAGAGGAAAGGACCTGAAATTAAACACTTTTCCTAAAATGTTAATAAACTAGCCATCTACTTATAGAAAAGCAATACTGAACATTTTTTAGTAACACTGAAATAGAAAACAACCCAAACATCTCTCACTTACTTCAATTAACGATCCAGGTGCAAGGTGCATCTTAATAACAAACATGATAGGAATCCATATGACAGAACAGATGACCATAAGCCAGCCCATAACCATAGACCAGGTCGGATAAGTGTAATCCTCATATGTCATCACCTTCCAATTGTACAGACTAAGTGCCAAGATAAACTAGAGAGACAGAGAGAGACGAAGGGTCAGTGGCAGCAATAACCAAAACTAATCGTGCGGATGAATTCGTGCATGCAACTACACTGCATGTGTGTCAAGAATGGTCATATAAGGTATAAGGTGAACATACTGTGAGAATAGTTGGTGTGACAAAGGCCCAGCAGATTCTCCAAAACTTGTTTGGCTGGAACCCAATCATCATCTCAATGTCCTCACAGAACCGTTGTAGTCCTGCACCACAAATACAGGAAGGAAGAAAGTCAATTGGGCATTAAGATTTTAGTACTTGAACCTATTCATTGTTGCCTGCTTGTTTAATTATTTTAAATTTTCTTTTTCAATACCTAAAAATCGGATCCCTGCTGTGCACTAAAATAAATGACTGGAGTAAGTCTAAAGATAAATGATCATAATTTTGTAAACTCACCATAAATGTATGACACTCCAATCAGTTCAAATATGGCAATGATGACCAGAGAATAAGAGGCTGCATAAGTGTCCACCAGCTGAAGCATGTACATTCCACTCTGTGCATGAAAACACACACACACACACACACACGCACACATATGCACATTTAAAATAACAATAAATTAGACCTAATCTAAAAATCACCCAGTGAATCACTTTAATTAAAAAAACATACAAACAAACTAACATTAATTCCAGACCTTTCCAATTATCTGCTTCAGGAATTCCATTCCAGTCTATTTACTTTCCTGTTTACTTGTTTTTTGTATTGTTTACCAGAGAGCTGCTTTAATTAAAGTGTACTATATAGGTAAAGTTCTTGCAGATGGGAATAAGAGTAAATGTCCTACCTCAGTGATCATGGGGAAACCCAGCACAAAAAAGGACAAACAGCAAATCAAAGTGAATTGAGGCTTGTGTTTGCGCAGGTACTTGGGGAACTCATCAGAAACAGATGTCACTATAGTTTCTATGGTGGCAAACTGGAGAAGAATAAACGTGTGAAAGAAAAGCCATTTAGTTATTGATTGCATTTTATTCTGTGATCACATTACAACTGAAGAAAACTGTAAATCATACAATTTATGATTTCCATTACCATAGTATCCAGGCCAAGTGTAAGCAGCATGAGGAAGAAGATGATGGCCCAGAATGGTGACAAGGGCAACCTAGTCAGAGCCTCTGGATAGACCACAAAAGCAATCCCTGGACCTACACAAAAAAAGAACATACTTACAGACCAGACAGTTCAAATGACTTTTAGGTCAGAGGAAAGTGAAAACAATGACGATATGATGAGTTTTGCATATTTAGAAAAAAAAAAAAGAACACAGCAACCAGACATCTGATCATAGTTAATCATAGCTCACCAGCCACAAACACATGCATTCATACTACCTACCTTCATCTGCCACACTTTCAATTGGGACTTTGAGCTCATGAGCCATGAAGCCAATAACTGAAAAAATGACAAAACCAGCAAAAATACTTGTGGCACTGTTAGTACACGCCACAATGAGAGTATCCCTGAAAAACAAAGAGACAGAGCACACTGTGTAATCTTACATCATAAATAATCAACCATAATGCATACTTTGAACAAATGTGTCTACTGAATGTGTACAATGTGTAATCTTTTGTGACATTATACATGTCTTTACTGTCACTTTTGACCAACATATCCAGAAAAAAACTATTAATGACTTTCAAATAAATTAAAAAATAATATATCTTACTGACCCTAACATTTAAACAGTAGTGTATTCTAAAGTGACAGAGCTGGCTACCTGTAACAGTTGTTATGGAACTTATTGTAGGACGAGAGGGTTATAAGACCACCCCATGCTGCAGACAGAGAGAAGAAAATCTGTGTAGCAGCATCCTTCCACACCTAAAGTGAAAAAGAGCAAAAGAAAGAAAGAAAGACCAATGGAGGAGAGAAATAAGAAGCATTCTGGAAAGGATATGTACCATCAAATATAATAAATAAAAATGCACCATTCTTTTTATTACCTTGGCATCACTGAGTTTTTCCCATTTGGGTGTTATGAAGTAAAGGATCCCAGAACCAGCTCCGGGCAGAGTGACTCCTCGGAACAAGAGGATGACCAACACCACATAGGGGAACGTGGCAGTGAAATACACCACCTGAAAACAAGGTACATGTACATCACAACTATGTAGGTACAAACAATGTGTTTGTGAAATATAAAAGACTTTTACTGACCAAAATTCAGAAAGTAAAACACATATACAATATTTCGACAATCTTTTGCTTTTCTTACAAGCTTAGAAATCATTATTAACCTACACTCTAAAAAATGGTGCTAAATAGCACTAAAAGTGGTTATTTGGCTTATAATCATAGGGGAACCACTTTTGGTGCTGTATAGCACCATATCTTGGTGCTTCAGTGGTTCTTCAGCAGTTCTTCGCCGGTTCTTTGGCATGACTGAGGTGCTATATAGCACCTCTACCATATACAGAACCTGTTAAGCTCCTGTATGGTTCTTCAGTGGTTCTTTGGGGTGATTAAGGTGCTATATAGCACCACTGTCATACAAAGAACCTGTTAAGCCCCTTTAAAGGTTCATTATGAGCCAAGGAACCACTGTTGGTGCTGTTTAGCACCATTTTTGTTGAAGAAATACAATGCAATATGGCACCTCTTATGGTTCTACATAGTACCATTTGACAAAGGTGCTGTGTAGCACCTTTAAAGATATGGTGCTATATAGCACCAAACGTGGTTCCCCATATGATTACGAGCCAAGAACCGCTTTTAGTGCTATATAGCACCATTTTTTTTCTTTTAGAGTGTATCTAATATTTCGTAAGCCAAATTAGTAAACACACATTTACTCTGCGATACTGGGAATATTTCTATTTAGCTGCTAATCACTTACAGTTTTGTCTGATGTTCCTGCCAAATGATAATAATGTCACAAAGGCTTACTTTTAACCTATTCTATTTGAGGAAAACTTTCCAAGAAAGAAACTCTGCTAATAAATATAATAAATTACCAAACCTGACTTTAGAAGCATAATTACTTGTCTTGACACCCACATTCACCAATACAACATCCAGAACTTCAATAACATAATATGTTTATGTAAAACACTTGTATTCAGCAAATAAGCCTTAAACTGATTAAAAGTGACAGAAAAACAATTATAATTTTTCAAAGATCTCTATTGCAAATAAACATTGTTCTTTTTCATTTTCAATTAATCAAAGGATTCTTAAAAATGTGTGATTTTAAGAAAAACTATAAGCAGCACAACTGTTTACAATAAATATTTCTTGAGCAACATATCAGCATATTAGAATGATTCAGTGACACTGAAGACTGAAATAAGGAAGTCATCTGAATGAAGTAATCTTTTCACTGGTCCCGAATGAGGCCTGCTGTGCTTCTACAGTACATAGAGGAGAAATAAGGAGAGAAAATAGTCAACCTGTGTTCTTACCTTCCCTGAGGACTTGATCCCTTTAGCCAAAGAGGCATAAACAATAAGCCAGGCCAGAAACAGACAAGCAGCCAAAGGCCAACGGATATCACCTGGGTATTCAATACCCTTGGAAATATGCAACACATTATACCTGTCAAGAAATCAGGGCGATTAGTATCCAGTTCATCTGAAAAATTACACACAGAACACCTCTAAATACTCAGACAGACGGATAGACAGAAAAGCACACTTACTTGAAATACTCCTCACTAGGGCTGACATAGGTTTTATTGTCCATTGTGATATTTAACAGTTTACTTAAATTCCCAACAGCATTTGCAGATAAACAGAATGTGGTATTCTTGACTGATGTGATGTTTCTGTCCCTTAGTATACAGGAGTCTGGCCAGAAGAAACAATGACAACTTGGAGTGAACGTGGAAGAAAGTTCCTGTTTTCCATCGTCATTCACTGCCTAATTGAAAAACAGTCTTAAACCAAATCAAGTCAACAGAATTAATCAAACGACGCACAAATAGGCCTACACAGTTCACACACAACTGTAATACTGTACAATACTGTACAATGTCTTCGATTCATGCAAATTTTGTGGCGCTACTCAAACACAGTGAATGTGATTTCACCAAATACAACATGTTCCTGGATCAACATCCTTGTTGATCCTGGAACAACATTCCAATCAACCAATCAGAATGAATTAAGGGATAACTTTTGAGGAAATGTCAGTTTTAGGCTTACAATTAGGGTTAGGTGCTTCTACACGCTTGTTAATCAACTATCATTTCTCTCTGACTTCAGGAATAAATTATGGGTAGGTTTAGGGGTAGGGATTGGATTAAGTCTATATTTTTGGACAGCAATGTTGATCCAGGAACATGTGGATGACAAAACCTATTCAAACAGGCCACGAGGTGGCAATGCATCTCACTGCAGCACTGCACCAACTCTTACAGTAAATTTGTCAAGCAAGCAGATTTTCTGCTGAATTCACCAAAAGCACGACATTGAGAAAAGCGTTTTAAAACGAATTAAAACGTAAAAATGTCAGAAAATTAAATTAAACGCATAATGAAACACCAGAAATTTTATTCAAATTAGATTTTAAGCAAAACTCATTCTGATAAGCTTAGCAAACAGCATTTATTTCACTAATCACACTTTTCAATTTGACACATTTCTAAATAAAATAAAAACACAAAATCTATTCATATTGCATGATGGTACTAAAATGAAAAAGCACTTGATTTTACAGTTTCTGTAGCTGACAAAAAAAATCTGTAAAGTCATCAAAAAAGAACTTTTGACGCAATTTGGGAGAGATTAAAAAAAGCAGGATGACACTGACTAACCTAAATTGAGTGGTAGACTACTTAATTCCTGAAATACAGGTTGCGCATTGCGCATTTTAGTTAGAAAAAAAGGGGTGCTGGGGGGTGGACTCACAGGGAGAGAGAGAGAGAGAGAGAGAGAGAGAGAGAGAGAGAGACGCTCATCATTACCCAAAAGCAGCATGTCTTTGTCTTTGCACTCGACGGTGTTCCAGTCATTTTTACAGGTGGCCCATGGCAGTGTCTCCTTCAACGAAGCGAACAGGTAGTACAATGTCCAGCACATAATAATATTATAGTATATGGCTATCAAGACAGATATTATCAACATGGCAATCCCGCAACCTATAATAACGAAATGAAACCAGATAATAGAAATTACACTTAAAGCAGTCGGAAAGTCGATTACCAGTTCACTGGAAACACTAATATGACACATTAGCACAAACAAACATTGCTCATAAGGGAGCATCAATTAATAAAGTATCGTCAGTTTACCTTGTAGAGCTGGGATCGCTTTCCATACTGACACCGGGCCTTGGCTGGCGAACTGACCCAAAGACACCTCCAACAAAAATATAGGAATACCGGCGAGGCCTAACATGATCAGGTAAGGTATCAAAAACGCACCTATAAGAGAGAACAGCTGCTATTGAAAAAGTCATGACTCAGGAGTCTTAAATAAAATAAAATAAACCAACAATGAGCATATTAAAGTTGTAATTTTAGATTTTCTTATATTTTTAATTAAAATAAACATATAATATATAACAATACTATTATTTTATAATATTATAATAAGATAGGCTAATGAATAATAAACACAATACAATAACACATATACACTATTAATGTGTACAAATAATACCTAATAATAATCGTTCGTTGCCCTTATAATTCGCACATTAAAATAAAATCTGTGCAATTATAAAACGAATTTTTAGTTTTGTAACAGAAAATAAAATCGCCTCTAACGAAAGTTTATATGTGTGTTTACTACGCATTGACAACTCATTTTCGATAAAAATCGGTCTGTAGTAAACTAAAATATTTCCTAATATGATACCCCTTGATTGTTTCTCACCTCCACCATTCTGGAAAGCAAGATATGGGAACCTCCACACATTCCCCAAACCCACGGCATACCCCACCATGGACAGAATAAAATCCAGTTTGTTGGACCAGTTGCCCCGGGCCTTATTCTCATCTCCTTCGTCATCATCCTCCTCCTGGAAGAACAGTCCACTAAGTATTTATGATCAGATATTGGTTACTATACACATTTTAATAGATATTCCATTTTTCACGGCAATCATCAGATTATGGGTCAATATAATTAAAGAGGCATCAACATTAAAAAAAAAAAAAAAAAAAAAAAATGTTCCCCCCAATTTTTTTGCCTCGTTTCCGCGACCTGGGAATAAAGGGGTCGGCCTAGGCTCTAATGAAACACCCCAAAGGGAATTGTACCATAAGCAGATTCTTATGTAACACATGATCCTGCAACACAACCAGTCTCTGAGGACAATAAACCTCACATACATGCAGAGCTCATACTCATTTCCAATCATAAAGCAACAGATTTCACTTTTGAGAGACTACAGAACAATGTCCTTTTGTCCGAAACACTTTTATGACTAATATAAGAGCCTTATATCACAAATGACGTCTTTGGTTTTTACTCCTGAAGCACATTGCATAACATAACCGAAACTACACCGTTATTTTACTCAGTGAAAGGTTCGAAGGTCTTAAATTAGACTACATATTTATATAAGTACATATGTGTTTTAAACATTTCAGTAACGGTAAAAATCCTACGAAAAACTAAAAGTTAGTCACAGCGCATTTTCGCCAAAGACTCCAGCGAATAGATTTTGTCTGAGAGGTAACCATAGCAACAGCACGCCGCTACAAATAACCGTCACTACTCATCGCTAAGCTTAAATTCAGATATCACAATAAAACACTATATATTTTTAAAGGATAATAGTGCTTGTGACGGCGCCAAATTACATTTTCGTTTGAGTGAGACGAACCTCTAGAAACTTCAACCTTATCCTCATCATTTTATATTTTTTTTTACAAACGTAAGTGGGTCAAATAAAGGTCTCGCGAGCTAAATTCAAACTGTAACGGTCGTAACGGACGAAGCTGCAGCTGGATCCCTTTGCTACGGCACTTCAAATATCTAGCTTTTGTTTTTGCTCAAGACTCTCCCCGTTTGAAAGCTTTAGGGGTGATTGAAATGAAACGTTCCGGCACGCACTTACCCCGGTCACGGTGCCAGGCAGAACAGATGTATTGCCATCTGTGCCCAGGATGATGGTGGTCTGGCTCATGGGGGTCCAGTCACCGGTGGTGTTGTTATGCTCCGCCGCGATCCTCACAGCACTTTGATTGTTAGACATGAAGTCCGGCGTGGCTTTACCGGTCGAACCATCCATACCGACGGAAGAATTAACGGGAGCAAACGTGGGTCCAGGCGCGGCGTTTTTAAACGTCCCGTATGCTTTATTGGCTTCCATTTCGCACGGTTTATTTTCCGAAGGACAAAAAGTTTTCCGTTCGTTTACAGGCGGCGGTTGGGGCACCGGGTTCCCGTTCTCCGGTTTGTTAGTAGTTGTAGCTCCAGCCGCTCCCCCAGACGGCTGGGGCGGGATACTGTTTGACGGTTGTCTCAACATTTCCCCGTGCTCAGAAAAATCCTGCAACGTTAAATACACATTAGACAGGATCAGTATAATTAACGCAGCCTAATAATTAACTGCTATTTCACACCAAGTGACCCAGCAGAAACCTACCCAAAAATGTTCACTTCTGCTATTTATTTTCTGCTAGACCGTTTCTGGACATGTCTGCTCCACTTCTTTGATTTTCAGCTGTTTGCTTCTTGCTTTTACCATTTGAGAAAGATTCTTTAATTTTACGCCTCATTTACCTCCTGTCATTCAACCCCGGCACATCCCCTGGTTTTATGGGCAATAGACAAGCTGCCGGGCTCGGCCGAGGCTTCCCCCGCTGCGGCAGGCACCAGTCCCGGTGTAAGTGTGCAAACATGGAACATTACACCAACAATTACATCGCACCATAGGAGACCACTGTCCTAAAACCCTTTAAAATGTGCTCAAATATTCTGCTTTTCTAAATAATAAAAGAAAGAAAAAATAAAATAAATAGGCTGTCATATGAATACTAGCTCTTACTACCAAGGTTATACATTTGTAATTATTTATTTTTAACGTGATATACATAACTAATTCCTTCCGTTGAAAAGGTGTAAAAACGCATGCTATAAAGTTTCAGCACCGTGGATAGCGACACTTCGTTTATTAGTGCACTTACAAATAATACTTTTCTCCCCCCAAGACTGCTCTAAATCAGTAAACTGTTCACAGCAAAAACACGTAAAGCGTAAAGTAATGAATGTGCTGTACTTACCATTTGTGCAGAGTCAACAAATGTGGGTTAATAGCAGAAAACGGCTGGAAAGACGGCAGGCAGACTGAGTTTGGCTGTGCAAAGTGCAAAGCTTTCTATATCTCCGTGGGAATGATCGGGTTTGCGTCAGTGCATGGCAAGGTACCCTTCGCATGACATTTTCTTGATAATAGGGCTTTAATAAATCATTGGCCTTCAATTCTGATTTTTAAAGGGGCGACAAGCGAAGACTTGAGCTCGTGACACACACAAGGCAGCGCGAGACTATGTTTGGGGACGGACTGGCTCGTGACTGATTAATAAACTTGTCCCTCAGGACTATGTAAAGATGTTCATCTGACGCACGGAGAACATTCTGCAGACGCAGGCATCGTGGAGACTGCATAGTCCTATACATACAGATAAATCTAATGACTTTTCATCATGCAATATTATTAAAAACAGATAACAGGCCCATTTTAAGTTTTCTAATTACATCTTATCAAGTTTAGGTTACTTACATCCAATGCACAGACCTGCATCAAGCCTGGCTTTTTTATTTAGATAAGGCCATGGAAATATGATATTTGAACGAAGTTGCTTATATTTTACATGAATGACTATGTCTGCAACCAAACAGTTGAAAATTATGAAACACTACTATAAAAACTTTTATAGCATATTTTCTATAGTATTTGAGTAATGGATCTCATGCTTCATAGGTCACACGTCATGAGTCACCGGCACACATTGTTGAAGTGAAAAGTGGGCGAGGTTTTCAGAGGAGTGGAGGCACTCATTTGTTAAACTTTTACGCAAGACAAAGGAGTAATTTTCTATTTTTAGCTTCGATGTAACCACACTGCATTGAGCATTCAAGCATCATGCCCCGGAGTAGCCTACCATTTCATTTATTTTTTCAACAGAGAAGCACTGAATTGAATATAGCATCTTTATGAATAATAATTATTATTGGGAAGAATAACTTGCATGAATAACTTGAAGACACTATATACAATATATATATATAGATATATATACACTATAGACAATATATAGAATAACAGATAATATATAGCCTAGGCTATTTAAATCGATTCATATTTGACTGTAATGAGCTGTTAAAGATTATATTTTAACGGCTTTTGATTAAAGTTATTATAAAGTGCCCAACCAGTTAAACAAGTAATATAATAACATCGGTAAGTTATTATTCAGTCTTCGGTCTTGATATCCCTCTATACATGCACACTGCTGCAGTGGCCATCATAAATCTGCGGCCGCCTGTGATAAGCCTCATACGGCTGGATTAGCTCTTCGCTCTGGGTTTAATTGCTTTGTCAACAGAGAATAATTGTAATTGATTTCTGCTTCTCTTTCCGTGTCACCTTTATACGTGCTCTTTAAAACGCGTTAAAGAGAAACACGGCACGCCTGGAGTAGAGAGAGCCAACAAAAATATGCAGTCTTTCAGTGGTCTACAACCAGCTAACCATTTACCTAATGAACAATTCAGTTTCTAAGGCTGTTTATTACAGTTTCAAATTTGTAATTGTCTTGTGTCGAATACAATTTTTATATCTTGGCATTTTCCGAACTTGTTTTTGCTTTGCTAAAAATGACACAATGGGTCTAATAAGAGATAAATTACGTTGAAACTAAGTATGCTAGTTCTCTCCACTTTCTTTCACCCTGTAATTAATTGCATAAAATAAGATTGTGCATCAGCCGATGGTCATTTGACTTGTTAGTATTTGTTGTTAAAACAGCACAAAACGTGCCGGTAAGATATGGAATATTAAAGGCCCTTAAATGAAATGTTTCTCCAACGATTATCAGTTTCTCTTCTGTGGACATTTTTAAAATTGAACGCTACTGTATTAATAAAAGATGGTTTCATATTAGCATGATTGATTTTTTTAAGACCTGGGTCAGTCTCGCACCCCTACTCTAAAGCGTGCACGTGCACGTTAAGGGCAAGACTGCAAGTGTGGATACTGGAACATCTAGAAGTGCCATATATTAAAAAGAAAAATCATATCTGAGGCAAAACTGTCACGTCTCTTTAAAAAAAAACACACACAAAAAACTGTTTTGTTATGTCATGCCTATATTATCAGCTTTTTCCACACAAAAGCAGTTTATTTAGCGTGAGGCATCACTGACTGCTATTCCAACAAGGTTTTGTTGGCCGCCAAGTGCACGTTTTTAAGCTAATTAAGCTAATATTTGAGGCTCCCCCTAGTGGACAGGTTCTGTTCTTACACGAATCCCTGAAAACTTTATTCTGATTGGACAATTGTGGCATTCAGGTGATATTTCTTTATGACAGTTGTCAATGTAACTGAGTGCTTAAAGGCAACCAATCTTATAAAATATTGTCGTAATTAATTTGTCTGCTATCACTATGTGAATGCTCGGTCTTCATTGGCTAAGTTTCTAGACTTATGCAAATTGACGTCATTGTGTGATTGAGTAAGATAACTTGACCTCTAATCTTTGTGAAACAAAAAGCACTCAGGAGGCTTTAGTGTTACATTTATGGTAAATATAAAACCTTTTTATAAAAGAACATAGAAACCGAGTAGGCTACTTAGATTTCATGGTAGCTTTTACTTTATTCGCTCAAGTAGGAAATGAGATTTCTTCCACTGCTTTACATGAAAAGTCAAAGTGGCCCAAATATATGGGCATTATGAGGTTTAAAACAAAGACTGACTTTCATTAGTTGCCCAAGTTGTTGACAAAGATTGGAGTGTATGGTCCTGTTGTTTGTTACAGAGAGAACAACATTCACTCTATATACAACTCATGAATGATTAACATTTGATAGAAACACTTTTAATAGAATGTTTCAGTTATTAAACACTGCATTGTTCAAACTGTGTGTTTCCCCCCTAATAAAACTTCTTCACTGGAGACTGTAGGTTTGCTTCCGGCCTGCGATGTCAAGTGTGATCAGCAGCGCTCTGGGGTCCTTTCTGTTCTTATGCACTGCGATTTGACCTGGAAGTTCCTCTCCTGCACAAAGAAAAATAAAGAGTGGAAAACAGGATTTGACACAGATCAATCTCCATGGTGACATGCCTTCACACCAGCTAGAAATGTAAGATATTTTAGCTTTCCTGGCATGCATTTACATGCAAGAGTAAATATTCACTTTTTATTACCATATAGCTCAGCCACAACTGACACTTTTCTGTCAAAACTCGGAGCTGTGTATTACCAAAAGTGGGAATATCTACTGCCTCTCATTGAACAAAACTGAAACTAGCTGAGAAGAGAAAGATGTGATTAAAATGCATGCAGGAGGATGACATGCAGCTTGGATCCAGATGGCAGAGAAAGCTGCTTCTCGCTATAGTACGACTACAGTAGGAATACAGGCGGCACGGTTTATCGGCAAGGCCTGAAGACAATGACGATGATTACACCAGATAATCACTTTGATTAACTTCACGCTTCACTGCCAGACGTAAATAAATGTTTACCCATTTGGCAAACAAGCCCTCCACCCCCCATCATTTCTTTCTTTGCTGCAGGTTACATGAGATAAAAATATGCTGACATGAGGAGATAGGGAGAAGTCAGATGTGACCGTCACAGTGCGCTGCAACTGTCACATTGGTTTTCTTGAACCTTTTACTGTCAAATGATCCCCTTAAAAGAACATTAAAAATTTATCTTTTCGCAATTCACTTTTCCTTAACCCAAAAAAAGTTATTTTTGGATACAAGTACAAGACTGCTGAGGCCTGTTCACACCAAGGACGAAAATTATAAAGTTTAAAGAATCCTTCTAATTCTATGAGAATAGGGAAGTCTATAGCACAACTATAATGATAACACCACAGAGGAATATATGGAAGCTTCAGCATGCGCTTACAAGGTTAGGGACCAAGAAAGGTACTTATCACTGATCTATAATAGAGAATATTTATATAGATCAGTGGTTCTTATACAGAACCAATTCTGCTTTCTGAAAAATACCAGAACTGTGCAAAATTCATAACTTTCGGTTTTAAAAATAATGCACTGGGAGCATTACCAGAACGCAGAAAACACGGATGAAATTGTCAGAAGTCAGAAAGAACTTTATTGGCAAGTACTGTATGTTTGCACATACAAGGAATTTGTACACATGTATACACATGTATAAATAAACAAAATTGACTATTTTTTGCGGTCATAAAAATGTAATTGACTGAATAGAAATGGAATAGTTTAATAGTTAATGGAATCGGAATTGGAATCATAGGCAGAACCGGAACTGTATAATTTCTTACAATTCCCAACCCTACGTGCTTATAATACACAGAACATTATTTATGTGAATGCTAATGTAGTTATCGTTATCATTCTTGGTGTGAACGGGGCCTTTAGAAACTACTTGGCAAACAAATCATGCACTAATGCATCAGGAATAGAAATCATCAAAAGGTTTGTTCAATAGCAAAAAAGCACAAATAAAAAGCTGAAGCCTAATTTTTTTGTAAAACAATTGATCTAGCAAGAAATCCTTTAATTAAACTCAGCTGTGCAGTGAAAACTTGACAGATCGCATATTGCCTACCAAAAGTAAAAAGCACGAACAGTGGGTTTTCTCTTGACCAGTATGAGCACAAATGATAGAAAGATCTATTAAACTTCAGCGCCCTGCAGAAAATGGCTGTGTGCATCACACTGGTGTGTGTCTGCACTTCATAACAAACACTTGCCCAGTTACTGCCAATGGGCTTTGATACACAGAGGTCTGTAGAGAGAACCAAGAGACAGAGAGTGAAATTACTTGACCCTACAATTCCTGGTTAAATCTCAGAGTAAAGCAGTTTGGAATATAGTTACTGCAAGATTTTATTCTGAGTCTACAGAGACGAGGAAAAGATTGGCGATCTGTGTGAAAGAAGCTGTTGGTGCACGTTAATTAAATGAGGGAGACAAGGCTGCTTCCAGAGCCGTCGTACATCACCGTGCCATTTGCATTAAACATGCCAATGCAACCAAGGGTGACGGAGGCTTAAACAAGAAATGAATGAGACAACGTAAAACATCTTGATGTATTCCTTGATAATGTGACTGCTAATCAACAAGCTGGTGTGTATATGTACAGAACAAGCATCATAGTCTACGCTACATATTAATTTAAAGGAATGGTTCAACTAAAAAATCATCCAAGATGTAGATGGGTTTGTTTCTGCTTCTGAACAGATTTGGAGAAATTTCCTCTTGAAGTGAATGGGTGCCGTCAGAAGAAGAGTCCAAACAGCTGATAAATACATCACAATGATCCACACCACTCCAGTCCATTAATTAATATCTTGTGTAGAAAAAAGCTGCACGTTTGTAATAACATTTTTAGCTTAAACTTTTACTAGGCTGCTATCCATAATATTGCTTTCTCCAGTGAAAAATTCATCTAGTCTGAATCAGAAGAGAAATATGCACAAATCAAGTTTCTGTTTACAAGAAAGAACAGTCCAAAACAGTTCTAAACAAATATGTGACCCTGGACCACAAAACCAGTCATAAGGGTCAATTTTTCGAAAATTGAGATTTATACATCATCCAAAAGCTGAATAAATAAGCTTTCCATTGATTTATGGTTTGCTATGATAGGACAATATTTGGCTGAGATACAACTATTTGAAAATCTTTAATTTGAGGGTGCAAAAAACCCCCGAAATACTGAGAAAATTGCCTTTAAATTTATCCAAATGAAGTTCTTAGCAATGCATATTACTAATAAAAAATTAAAAGTTTGGATAAATTTACAGTAGGAAATTTACAAAATATCTTCATGGAACATGATCTTTATTTAATGTCCTAATGATTTTTGACATAAAAGAAAAATCTATAATTTTGACCCATACAATGTATTTTTGGCTATTGCTACAAATATACCCCAGCGACTTAAGACTGGTTTTGAGGTCCAGGGTCTCGTATGTCAGTGGATTTTGATGTGAAAAGTCGACAGGGGACGGAGGTTTTCACTGGAGGAAGCGTTATTATGGATAATAGACTATTATGGATTATAATATAGAAGCAAATGTGCAACTTTTGACGTTAATTGATGAACTGGAGTCATGTGGATTACTTGTGGATTATTGTGATGTTTTTATCAGCTGTTTGGACTCTCATTCTGATGGCACCCATTCACTGCAGAACAAATTGGTGAGCAACTGATGTAATGATACATTTCTTCTGCACAACACAAATTGTTTTTGTCCATATAATGCAAGTCAGTGGGGTCCAAAACAAAACTGGACCTTAAAAAAACAAAACAAATCTGATACAGATTTGGAGTTAAATGATGACAGAATTTTCATTATTGGGTGAACTATTTAACCCTTTTGCAAGCAGTTTTCAGGAAAAAAAAGCCTTCCCAAACACTGCAGCACAAGATACAAAAGCTGCATTATAAAACTTCTCTCTCGCTCTGCAGCGGATAACCTCATAAATCTGCGGCCCCTGTAAAGGAGATGCATAAAACAGGCCTTCGGAATCACCAGCTCACCACGGTGCCCCCGTCTATCAAATAATCCCACCTCCCCCTAAAGGAACTTTGCTCTGACACCTCAAGGATCTTTTCACACTGCAGACGGACTGCACTTCCTATGAGTTTAAACTACTTTAAAGTACTACACAAAGCATTGGATGGTTGATTCAATAAGCAGCCTTGTTCTTCAAGTCTATTACCAATATATTGGCTTTTGAACACTTATTTGGAGAGCAGACGTGACGTGCAATACACTTTCTACCCTCAAAATGTCCCAAGACCACTCAACACAGGGTGACCTCTTTCAATCGAGCTCAATGGTTGGTTGCATGACAAATGAAGCTTTAAGGAAATGTTCTCATCTTTTCCTTTTAATGATCAGCAAAACCAACTAAATCGTGACAAATGAAGGATGCCTTGATTGATGTGACAGCATCTGAAGGCGTTTCTGAGGGCGTTTTGCATTTCCGTTGAATATTCTACCTCCCCTCTCATCACATCGCTGAAAAGTAATTAGCCTACTAAACTAACACAAACAGGAGAAGAATCCACGCAACCTGAGCGTGAGTGGACAGGAATGCATTTTCCTTCTAACAATCATTTTTCTCTCGATTTCTTTTATGCAAATGACAGCTTGGCGATATACAATACAAAACACATTACTGTTATTGTTTGGAAACGAAATCCAATTTAAATTCACAAGTTACAAATCACGTATTAAATAAAGTGAGAAGAATGTCAAATGTAATTCCTAATATTATTTGAAAAGATTCATATTTTTGTCAGACACATTACAGGAAAGTGTGGTTCTTATGTTTTCATTTTAATCAATAAAAATGAATCATGACATATAAAGTTTCAGTTTTTTTTAAAGGTGCCAAATTAAGTTAAAAAATAACATTTAGATGTGTGTTTCAAGTTTTGCATCATCTGTGAACGACTCCTTACTCATGCTCACAGTAAGTGCGGTTTTGGCAGGTCATGATTAAATGCATTCTTTTTTTTATAATAACTGTACTCAATCAATAAGATATACTACTTTAACACATACATGCAACTAAAAAATGAGTATAAACTGAACAAGGGAAAAATTACTAATTTCACAAAAAGAAGAGACATAAATAGTTACCAGAGCAGACAAAAAAAGTACTGTGGCAATATATTGTACATTGATATATATACACTTGTGGTTTTGGGATTTTTTTTTTTTTTTTTTCGCAGTTACCGCAGTTTTTATTTTTTACTCACCAAGTCTATAATATTATGAAATATAATTATAATTTAAAATAACTTTTATATTTTCATTCACACAGACACACACACGCATATATGTATATATATATATATATATATATATATATATTCTTTTTTGTGATTGCAAAGTTTGAATTTTCAGCAGGTGACTTTGCTGTTTTGTATTACTGATTTGATGCTTAAGAAACATTTCTTATTAGAAATGTTTAAAACAGTTGTGCTGCTAATATTCTTTTTTAATTATTATTATTTAATTTTAAAAAAAAAAACATTGTGTAAGCCGATATAATTTTTTGCCGTATTCTTTGACGAATATTTTCTATCAACCTAATGTATTTGCTAAATAAAAGTATTAATAAAAATAAAAAAAACTGACCCCAAACATCTGAACAGTGATGTACCATGGTACTGAATGATAAAATACCATTTTATAATTTTGTAATTCTTATAGGATGTTAAACAAATCTATACATGGTACTCTAAAGTATAATCATGGTACATGCCCAACAACACTTGTTTCCCCCAAACATGTTTGTCTTATACAATTTTTTCCCTTATCTTTTCAGTACACACATTTGTACATATGGTTTTGACAAACAGCAAAGCAAACAGAAAACGAAAACTCTAAACCCATATGGTGCCAATCCAGAGGCAACAGACTTATCACAGAGATAGGTGAGTGTGCATTACTGCAAAATGGTCAAATATGCCATACAATATAATCGCACAACTGTGCCTTCTGATTACAAGCTGACGCTGGTATCAGCAATGCAGAAGTAGCATTAGCAGACCTTCAAGTGGACGGCACCCTTATCATTGAACAGCTCCTGCAGGGACTGTCCGTGGTAATGCCCGTGGACAGCTACAGTCATTTATAATAGTGTGCTGTATCAGAGAAACTGGCTAAAGCACCTTCATCCATCTACGCATCAGATGACATTTCTCCGATTCCCATTATGATAAGACACACTTCATCTGTTAGCACGGCCGGGACGCTGTCTCGCCATCTACGGACATACAGAGCCTTGATCTAAGTGGAGATGGCCTGCGTTGCTCTTATACCTAAACATGAGGCAATGTGATTTTTTATAAAGACTTTCAGATTCTGATTCACTTCCCTCTCATCAGTTATATTGTTTCCTTCCCATTATTTGCTTCTTTTAAACAATAGAATGCTGATATGCTTGCACTTTTGCATTAGCCAGTTAAAAATAAGTAATATAAAGATAAATCAATATTAAAATAATATAACACAGAAATGTACATATAAATGAATCAAGTTTCTGGCTGATATTAATGATGTTGTGTTATGGTGTTTTTACACTTGAATCCTCTTTACAGGAACCAAACCATTTTATATGGGCAAAAAGCACTACTATTATTATATTTGTATTATTTGTCAATTAATATAACCGTAGCACCATTACAATTACATTAATGTTATTATTAATAAGTGGCATAACTAAAAGCAAAAGCCTTTTAAAACTTAAAATATAACACATATAAAACTTTTTTACATTTTATAATTTAAAACAATCCGTAATAAACAAATAATTATTTATTTAAAAGTTTTTAATTATATATATATATATATATATATATATATATATATATATATATATATATATATATATATATATATATATATATATATATATATGATTCTATTTAAACAGCTTTAAATAAAAAAAAAAATGAAAAGAAAATTTCTGTTTAATTTTCTAATATTTAATCTTCAGTGGTGACACTAATTGTCATATAACAACAAAATAAATCTCTTATCCGTTTGCATTGTTAAATGCTTTGTAAGCATATTTAAAAATGGGTTAATTGGTAAAAATGCTTAGGGCTCACAATAAATCAATGGATTATTGGTTCTATGTAAAAATACCATGTAATCAGATCACACACGACCTCAATTGGCCATATGATTTTGTGTTAGAACAACATAAAACATGGGGATCACAAAAACAATGCCCCTAAATAAATCAGTCTACAAACCTGATGTGTTGTGTCATCTCAAAACCCTGTTGGAATGATTCTCAAGACACAATATATATCATCATGTATATACAGAACAAACTGCATGGTTTATGTGGACGGGCTCTAGAACTGCTCAATCATGAGTCTATCTCTCAATGACTGACGGATAACCTGTGTCACCGTCTAAGAATCAATTGTCAGAGTAAAGAAAGATAAGATACACCTCCCTGTGACACACATCTTTTTTGGTGTTTTAAAGAAAGGTGATGGCTGCATATGTACTAGCCAGATCTCATCACAGTTTAAAGACAGACACAAGTACATGCAAACACTGGTGTGAAGACAGGTAAAACAAATAGGAAGCATGTGTGAATGAGGTACAAACCGGTTTTGACAGGGATGGGGCTTTCTAGTAAGAACACCGTCTGTTTCCAGTGAGTCTTAGTGCAGTCTGGAGCAGTGGAGAACATGACCTAAATTAAAACACAGCTGTATTAAAAACCAGTTTATGTTAAGATAAACAGGAAAATGCTCTTGCCCTGCTTGACTTAAATGACTAATAAGAAAGAAAACTGATTGATTCTGTAAGTGAATAAGTGGAAATACTCAGTTTTGGTGTCAAACTTGATGACTAAAGAGGATTCATGCAAATAAATATTTACAAATAATATTTGTGTAATTTTTATTTTTTTTTCATTACAAAAATATTTACACCTAAAAGTCAAAGGAGATGTTTTATTCTACATAGTCATGGCGACTGCCATGATGAGATCACATGACCAAACAATACTCACTTCATCCCAGTATTTTTGCCATGGAATATAGAATAAAAAAGGTAACTATAACCTTAATTCTGACTTTTTCTAGCAATTCTAAATTATATCTAAAATCTAAGATACATTTAAAAAAAAATAAAAAATTCTCGCAATTGCAAGATATAAACCCCAAATTGTGGGATATTAAGTAAAAATTGTAAGACAAACTCCCAATGTTGAAAAAAATGTCTGAATTGTCAGATAGTCACAATTACCTTTTTAATTTTTATTTTAACAAATAAAACAGAATAGCGAGACATTTAGTTCTATGAAGAAAATCTAAATTGTGAGATGCAAACTCAGGTCTGTATGGTGAAATCTAAACTCACAACTGAGAAAAGAGAATAATTGTGAGAGTAAAGTCGAAATTCACTTTATTATTTATAAAAACAACAACAACAACAACAGAATTGCAAGATGTAAAGTCTGAATTATGAGGAAAAACGTCTGAATGCAGGATGTAAATTTGCAGGTATAACTTTTTAACTTGTGATTGTTAGATAAAACTTGCACATTGTGGGATATTAAGTCAGAATTATAAGAACTCACAAGTGTAAAAGATAAAAGATAAAAAGTCTCAATTACCTTTATTTTTTACACCGGAATATTGGAAATAAGCTTCCATACATCCAGGTCAATAGGTGGCAGTATAACGTTCAATGAAAAAAATGTAGTGCAAATTATTGCATTACAAATTCATTACAAGGTGACAACAGAGAATTAATTTAGGGAAACTGAATTAGAGAGAAGTGTGAAGACAGAAAATGGGCCAAAATAAAATGCAAAATAAAATTTCCCATGTCAGAAAACAAAATAATTGCTCCTTTAAACTGAATGAAGCCAAAGCAAACATAATTGCTGTGGTTAACCACCAGATCATTAACACAAATTCAGATGCTGCAGTTCAAACAATGTGTTCAAACATCAAAAACAGGACAAAAAGACAAGACCCCTCCACATCCTCCTGCTTAAACTCCCATTATCAGAACCCAGCGCACGATCACTCTCCCAGTGCCTGATGGGTTTAGCTTATTTCATTGCCTGTTCCAGCTGGCCACTGGAGGAAGGCAAATGCTTATTTCAGCATTTAGGTATGAGAGGCTGGCGATTGAATTGCGATTGCCTCGGGCCTAAAAGACGGCAAGGCGTGACCGCAATTGCTCGCTGTTAAACAGCACAGCACTATTGCTTACCTTGTTTCCACAGCTCTTGTCGAAGAAAATGTCAAAATAGCCCACGATGGCCTGGAATGAAATATGAGAGAGAGGTTAGAACATGACATTTTCGTAAACGCACATGTTCGGGCCAGCAGGAAGTAATTAGCAAAACAGGGTAAAAACGTTGACAAGTCATTAAAAAAAAGCACAGTGTTGTGGAAACGCTCCATCTAAAATGATCATCTTTTTATTTAATAAAGTCTAGTGATGAATAATAATCCTTTTTGTTTGTTTTTGTGGTAATGCACACAGTGTGTAAAATACCCAATATTATGGAAATGAAAACTACCCTTTTTGTCCCAACCTGCCCCCAATGACAGTGGAGCAACTCTATCAATCTCAGGAGCATACTTGTAGTGGCAATGATGCAGAACTAATAGCTTTTAATCCTGACGCAGCTGACAACACGAGGGTCTGCTCGCTCACACAAAGAGCGCAATCAATGAGAAGAGAAAGAGAGAGAGAGAGAGAGTACACCGATAAAGAGAAAACAGGGCATAAAGAGAGAGGTAAGCAAGACAACAATGGAAAAAAAGAGTGGGAAGGAAAAGAAGTTTAAGCAAGATGTTTACTGCAGCTGCTCTTTTCTTTAACCAAATCTGGAGAAATTTCAACTTGAATTAAAATTAAATTAAAAAAAAACAAACAAACAAAAAATCTGACACACCTTACAAATTTACTAAATATCTTAAAATGACTAATCATTTTAAACCTGCTTTATTAGATTAATTTAAATTAAATTATAAACTAGCTTTCTGTTCCAGGCTGCTTTAGTGAATCTAAATGTGACAAACAGACTTCGAAAAACAGGGCAGAAATAGAGATGTAAGCATGGCAATGGCACAATGAACAGGGAAACACTAAAAAGAGCGGGAAGAAAAAGTAGCAGTGATTAAATTTGAAATAAGATGGGGTTTTTTATATTTCATTAACTACATTGGGAGTAGCATTTTCAGTTTTCACTCTTTTGAAATTAAATTTTGTTTATAAAGCATCCTTGATAAATACTATAAAACAAAATAAATGTTGCACACAACTTACAAAATACCTTAAAACTTTTGACTTATTAAATCATACATTATTTTAAAGTTACTTCATTAAGTTAAATTAGACATTTTTAAAAACGTATAATCTTTCTGTCCAATTCACTATTTATAGGAAACGACAGTTGAGATCTAGAGATGTTACCAATAGAAAAATAAAACAAAATAGCCATTTAAAGATCTACCCACAACGCACAATTTACAAAATATCTTAAAATAACTGGTGAAATCACGCATTATTTTAAAGTTGCTTTATTAAGGTAAATTACATAAATTAACTTTTTGTCCCAGACTGCTTTGGTAGATCTTAAATATGTAGACAGTCACTGAATCAGAATTATTTTACACTCTTAAAAATAAAGGTTCAATGGGTTTTATCTGCAGTGATGACCATTTTGGGTTCCCCAAAGAACCTTTCAGTGAATAGTTCTTAAAAGAACCATTTTTTTCTTAGTGTGAAGAACATTTTAATAATCTGAATACTATAAAGAACCTTTTGTGCAATAGAAAGATTCCATGGATGTTAAAGGATCTTCACGGAACCACAGAAGCCAGTAAAGATCCTTTATTCTTAGGAGTGTACAACAAACAATTCTCATATCCAAGCAAATCACTTTTTATCGGAAATGACAGTTAAGATCAAGAGACATCACTGAAGGTGTGATAGAAAAAAAAGTCAGGTCAGTGTAATTATGGATTGTAATGAACATTATCAGACATTATGTGGAGCAATAATTACCAAATCAGGGCTAATTGCTCATTGAATGCGTTAGGAAGAGAGGATTTGCGAGTCATTTGGCACGCCAGAGATGAACTTTGTCATCGCTGATGACAACAGCTCATAAATATGATTGATTGGGGACAAACAATTCATAACTTTCTCTTTTGATGACTCACATTGTTTCCAAGTACAATATTTCCCATATGCAACTGTTCGCAATTAGCAAAACACGGAAAGGAGTAATTTATATTTCTGAAGTATATATTTAGTCATGAAATGTGTAAATTGAGGAGGATTTCCCTGAATGAAAGGTTGAGCTGTGTCACGGCACACACTTTCTCACAGATGGACACACACACACACACACACACACACACACACACACACAGAAAACAGAGCGCAGTCACCCTGTGAACTCCCAGGGGACACTGCAGTGATAATGTGAGCCATTCTGCCTGAAGTATCCTAGGGACCTTGTGGGGAGAAATACAGCTCTGGCTTAATGCCTGTGTCTCTCTCTCTCTCACTCTCCCTCCCCAGAACACCCAACTATTAATCCTCCTCTTCTTCTGTTAAAATAGCTTCTCAAATACATTTTACTTTCACTTACAGTCTTCCTATAATTTTCTATAATTAATCATAATTATAAAAAAAAAAAAAAAATAATTATGTTTTAAATTTTTTTTCCCTTATTTTGAGTCATTTATTTAAAACAAAAATTTCTGCATCTCCAAACTGCTTTCCTTTAAACGGGTTCATCCTTTTTGTCAGCGTAAATTGCCCAGAAATGTCAACAGAAACCGAGACCCGACAAAAGAGGACTGAAAGCACGGGGGTCAGAGCCAAATAACTCCCTGCCAGAAATAAAACAAAATAAAACCACCCCCGTTAACGCACCGGGGCGGAGTGAAAGAGCAGACACAATAGCTCGAGTTGCGTGGGGAAAAGGGGGACAAATGGTGGAAACGGAGGCTTTTTATTCTCATCAAAGTGTTCAGCCTTCACACCCGGGGAATGTCGGAGATAAGTGATGGGTGCGAGCTGTTTCCCGGCCCAGGTGGCGGCACACGGTGCCGCTCAGCGAGGCTACCTGGAGAACAGGTCGGGGGAAAATTAATAATTATCATCATCGCTAACACCAACGGGGAGCAATTCATCATCAAGCCCTTTCCAGCGCTATCATGTCGGAGCAGAGCGTGGTGCAGCCAGATACAATTATGCGGCGAGCTGCGGAGGAGGGAGAGCTAATGCGCTTTTGATGGGGTTTATTCACGCGTGCAAGGCGTCACACTCGACCACCTCGAGCTCTCTACCCAACCCCCCCCCCCCCCTTCTCCACCCGGTGTCTCCCCTTATTCTGTGCACAACACACACCAATGCCAACGAAACTCCCATTCCTGTTATTCTGCTTTTCCCTCAGAGTTTGACGTTCTGCCGCACTGGAAACAAATATACAGGGTTTAATTAGAGGGGAAGGACATTAATGCAGGAACACTCACAGTCGCCTACATAAAGTCAACCGGAGTACAGAGAGAGGCAGAAATGCTGTAGAAAAGTGGTAGCCTATCATTAGTTAAAACAGAACAAATATAGCCTTTCTTGCTTCTCTTAGGAGATGATGACAACACCTTTTGTCTTAAAACATAACTTCATACTGTTTTAGGTAATTTGTAGAAATAAGTAGCTAAAATTGAGCCTCCCATTATATTCAAAACTGTTAATGAACAATGGAAGAATCGCTGGTTATTCAAGGTTTTATTCGTCATATAAACAATTATACAGAGTATAACCAGCAGTGAAATGTATAATGGTGCTATATGCTCTCCATTTACATTTTCTGATCTAAAAATGTATAATAAAAACATTTGAACTAAAATAGATAGTCCAGACAATAAATGTACTGTAAAATCCAGGACTGGATTAGCCATATGGGCGCTTGGGCACATGCACACCTTCCTTTAGCTTGGTAAAATCAACGGTGCATGCTTTAACACTGATGTGGTGAGTGGGTTTGTACACTACTGACTCTAGTTTGACACTCTGCTGGAACTAGTGTTATTAAAATAGCCTCACATTAGAGTAATTATAAGTCTCCCTCACATAGCAAAGCACAGTCATCCATGCAACAGAATAATTTATGAGCACATTACAATGCAAAACAACTGTATGCATCATGTACATGATTATTTATGACCCCGGACCACAACAATTTGAAATTTGAATTTGAATTTAAAACCAGTCATAATTGACGTATGGTTTGTTATGATAGGACAATATTTGGCTGAAATACAACTATTTGAAAATCTGGAATCTGAGGGTGCAAAAAAAAATCTAAATATTGAGGAAAATCACCTTTAAAGTTGTCCAATTTAAGTTCTTAGCAATGCATATTACTAATCAAAAATTAAGTTTTGATATATTTACAGAAGGAAACTTACAAAATATCTTCATGTAACATGATCTTTACTTAATATCCTAATGATTTTTGGCATAAAAGAAAAATCTATAATTTTGACCCATAGAATGTATTGTTGGCTATTGCTACAAATATACCCCAGCGACTTAAGACTGGTTTTGTGCTCCAGGGTCACATTTGTGTACATGATACATCACACATGTCATTTGGGATGGCAAGGACATGGTTAAACTTGATTCTACAGCCACTTTTCCAAAAACATAGTATCTTTCTCCAAAAATCTTTGTTTCTGAAACATTTCTCTCAATTATATTTTAGGCCATCCTGCACATAGTGTTCTGTTAAAACAAGTGGGTTTTATCATGTCAGTAAAAGTCTTAATGTGGCCCCCAGAGAGGCAGCAACAAAAATAGAGTAAGAATTGCACAATTGTTTGTACTCAAACTTCACTTCCCTGCTGATAAACTATCAAGCATATACAGTATAGCCTCTTTTTGATTACTTTGGCGTATTTTTAATTATAAGAAAGTAAAAAATAGGCTTGATTAGATTCAGAGTTTAATTAGGCAAGTCACTTTAAATGAATGCATTTGCTGGATTACTACTACTTTACGACAACTACTGGAGGTCAAGAACAAAGAGTAACTTGTATGTACAAAGGAAGTTTTATTTGCATAAATTGAACATTTACTGTACCACACTGATGATCTATACTGAAACTCTACTGATTTGATTTCACCTAATGGGTCTCAGCAGCTCCCTAGTCCAGGGATTTGGGATATCTAAAGATGTCCCATTGTCAACATTCACTGGAAATGTCGAGTCAGAAATGCAGAAAAGTCATCAGAAATGCAGGATGAGCGCATTTCAAGATGTCACTGCGCTTTTTAACAGAAATAATATGCATGATGCTTACAATGAATCATAACAGATGGATAATGGAAAGGGTGAGTAATACAGTGATGTTGTTAATAACTAACGTTTTATTGCACAACCACCTACACTTTCATTTAAAAGATTTGTAAATGTTTTTCAAAGACACTTTTGCCCAACAAGGCTGCATTTATTTGATCAAAAATACACTAAAATCAGTAATAATGTGAAATAATACTGCAATTTAAAATAATTGTCTTCTACTCTAACATATTTTCAAATGTAATGGCAAAGCTGAATTTTCAGCATCTCCAGTCTTCAGTGTCACATCTTCAGAAATCAATCTAATATACTGATTTGGTGCTCAAGAATCATTTCTTATTATTATCAACATTAAAATCAGTTGTGCTGCTTATATTTTTGTGGAAACTGATACTTTTTGTTTTTGCTAGATTCTTGAATAGAAGTTCAAAAGTACATCAAAACAGCATTAATTTGACATTTTAATATTTAATAACACTGTAAAGTTGCACCATTTAAACATCCAATCATAACTTCCAATTATAAGTTAGGCACATTTTTAAAAGAATTTAGGATTTGCTAATTACAGCTAATACTTACACTCCTAATAACTAACTTCTACCCATTCCTGTCTCCACTGACATTTTACAAATATGGAGAAAACAAGTATTATGCCTCTTTACCCCCCACCCCCCACACCCCACACACACACATACTGTATGATCATTACCAGTATTGTTCTTGTCACAGCTTGATGTAACGAAGTGTCCTTAAGGCAAATCACCACTGACGCAAACATTATGCACAACCATGAACATTTTATACCTAATATACAAACTCAAGGACATCAATGTTAGCTGCCTTTTTCTAACAAACATATTATCTTGAAAGGAACAGTTCACACAGAAATGAATTTACTAATTCTCATGTTGGTCTAAACCTGTATGATGTTATTTTTTAATGAAGCACAAAAGAAGAAACTCTCATGAATGTTTTCACTGCTCTGCTGCCTACAACATAGGCTGTTCAAGGTCCAATAAAACCAAAAAACACTAAAGAAATAGTACAGATGACCTTTTTAAAAGCATAAGGCACTGGTTCTTGCATGTATAAAATTGCTGCATTGCACCAGATCAATTAAGCTTAATTGACATTGTATTCTACAAATGAAGATTAATTTTAGTGACTATTGACACAAAGCTATTGTACGGTTTCAAAGGACTTACTGTTCAAAAGTTTGAGGTTAGTAAGTTTTTGAAAGAATTCTCTTATGCTTACCAAATCTGCATTTATTCGATCAAAAATACAGTAAAACATTTGTGAAATATTAAACAGTTATAGTGAAATATAACTCTATAAAAATTTGCATTATGTTATTTACATATGAATTATAATAAAAAACTTTTCTTTTTAATATATATAAAAATTTATTTGTGACACAAAGCTGAATTTTCAGCATCATTACTCAAATTTTTAGTGTCACATGATCCTTCAGAAATCATTCTAATATGCTAAATTTCTGCTCAAGAAATGTTTAGCTGCTTAATATTTTTGTGAAAACCGATAATTTTTTCAGGATTCTTTAATGAATTAAAAGTTCGAAGGAACGGCATTTATTTATACAGTCTTTACGGTCACTTTTGATCAGTTTAATGCACTCTTATGTCATTTGAACATAAGTTTTGTCATATGACATATTTTGAAATACCCTAAAGCTGCTTGATATAACGGGCATAACAAAAATATAAATTCTCTTAAAGCAAACTTATCCATCCACACATGAAATAATGTGTATTGTGAAACTGATCCTGAATTTGAAATATAATTTCAGATAGTTTTATTCAGATTTATTCTTAATTTTAATTCCAAGAAAGGAACTAAAGTAAACAAGCAGCACAGCTTACCCACTAACTACTACTTTGGCCAAAAGTGAGCTTAAAGATACATATTGAATTTATTAAATAAATCTGACACATTTAGGAGTGATAATTATTTTTCTGGTGAGAGTTGAAAGAGAACGCAGTGGAGATACTGAGAGAGAGAGTAAAGAGAGACTGTCGTCCCTGTGGACAACGTGAGCCGAGGACCAGTGCAACTGTAAGAGCGAGCGTTATTTGTCTTCCGCCGGCCGAGCACGAGAGCGCAGAGTAGCGCTGTTCATTTAATGCAAGGTTAGGCAGCCTGATGTGATGAATGGACTGTCGGCAGGAGAATAAATCCATGCACTCAGTCATGGGGATGACAGCATTTTACCTCCGTTTTTGGGGTTCCTCCATAATTACATGACAAAGCAGTGCAAAATATGGTGCTGAATCCCATCTATGACTATAAATGGAATTTTCCTCATTAAATTCAAGGATATATAAAAAACGGCAAATTGCTTGTACATGCCTTCTATCTAAAAATAGAAGTTTTTAAACAGGGAGGAAATCGGGATGTGCTTTTCCATTACTGGAGAGCGGCAGAAAAATTAGATGATGTTTACAAACTCCATTAAATCCAGAGTAACTCGGAGAGGGGAAGGGAGATAATAATGCAGTATTGATTAATCCATAAAAGCTATAACAAAGAAGCAGGAACAATAATGCTGGGACAAAACTGGGAGACAAAAAAAAAAAAAGACACTTGAAATTTCAGTTGATTTTTGGCCCGTCTCTCACCAAATCTCATTCTTTCCCTGACAAACACACACACATACTCTCTCTCACCAGAAAATACACCATGACGAACTAGCACACACAATATAGCTAGAAAGAAAGGAACATATTGTCTTGAAAGGAATAGTTCACACAGAAATGGATTTACTCACCCTCATGTTGTTCTAAACCTGTATAATGTTATTTTTTCAATGAAGCACAAAAGAAGAAACTCTCAAGAATGTTCATGCTGCTCTGCTTCCTACAACAGGCTGTTCAAGATGCAATAAAACCAAAAAACACTCTATAAAAATAGTCCAAATGACTCGTTAAAACCAAAAGGCATTAGTTCTCGCATGTGTCATAAATGACTGTATGGCACCAGCTTGATTAAGATGAATCGACAACTGTATTTTTCAAATGATGTATATTAAAAAGATGAATTTCAATGACTATTGACAAAAATATATTGTATGGCTTCAGAGGAATATAGCCTACTTTGAATATATACTACCATTCAAAAAGTTAGGTGTTGGTAAGATTTTGTTGAAAGAAGTCTCTTATGCTCACCAAAGCAGCATTTGTTTGATTAAACTATAATCTACTTTTTTTCAGAAGTTTTATGGCATTTTTTTGGAGCTTGACAGACATGACAACAATGAAAAGTTCCTGAAACAGAGCATGACAATTCTACATTTACACAAGGGTGAGTAAATAATGACAGATTTTTGTATCAGATGTTCCTTTAATAACCTCCCACCTTATTTGATCTCACACATGGAGACATGCGGTTGAATTTAGGCCATGACAAAGTAAACCTTTCACTGCCTTCGCCTGTAAAAAAAACTTGTCTGTCCATCAAACCAGACTGATGTCTGAGCTCCCTGACCCATCCCAGCCAATCAAATGGCCAATCCATCTTCCCACCCCTAATTAATCTTCACACCTGACAACCTTGATTAGCTCTGAAGATTGAAGTGTGTGCAAGAGTTGTGTTAGAAGTTGGATCTACTCACTGTACAGAAGGTGCTGGCCGTTATCTTCAGACTGAAGTCTACAGTGAACTCCAGCTCAGACACAGTCACAGAGCCACAGTCAACAGTCTAGAGAGGGAAACACACACACACACACAAAACGTTTTCAAACATAATGTTGCTGAATAAAAAGTTGGGAGCAGTAGAGGTAAAAAATATATTTGTTTCATAAAAAACATTATGGCCATCCCATTACATTTTACATAATTATGAAACCCTACAGTCAACTTTGTCGTTTGCTTCAAGGAACAGTTCATCCAAAAATGAAAATTTGCTGAAAATGAATTCACCCTCAAGCCATCCTAGATGTAGATGAGTTTGTTTCTTTATCGGAACAGATTTTAAAAAATGTAGCATTACAACTTGCTCACTAATGGATCCTCTGCAGTGAATGGGTGCCGTCAGAATGAGAGTCCAAACAGATCATGACTCCAGTCCATTAATTAACATTGAGAAGTGAAAAGCTGCATGTTTGTAATAAATCCAAAATCATTCCAAAATTGATAATAATGCTTCCTCCAGTGAAAATGTCCACTTACATCAAAATCCACCGATATAGTTGTTTAGAACTGGCATCGCATTTTGGATGGCCTGAGGGTGAGTAAATTTTAACAAATTTTTATTTTTGTTCAACTATTCCTTACAGCGAATGAATGTTAAACATTCATGTAAGGGACAGTTAAACCTGGATTTCAATTTTTTTATTAATAATAAATCGTTGAATTTAAAATTATTACATGTATATCTGCATGATAAAATGATAAAAAAGAAGGGAATGTGGCAAGTTTAAGAGGAAGATTATTAAACGTTGTAAGAGAATTCCACGCTAGAGTGTGTTAATTTAATGGAACTCTGACCACCGTTAAATGGCGTTATTGGGGTGGGTCAGTGAGATAATGGAAGTAAGATGTGCAATGTTTCTGCACAGACAGGAAAAGATTGATTTGTGCATTGAATTTTCATCATTGCTTATGTCTGAACCATTTTATGATCAAGGTCAGGGAATATAATGAAATTCAGTTCCCAAGGTTGAACGTGGGTAAAAATGTATACATTTTTCTGATAAGAAACGGTATACTGCAAATGAAAGTAATCGCAAAAAAAAATATATATATATTACACTTGTGTTCAGTCTAGTCAAAACATGTACAGTATCTACTAGTTAATCACATAAACTAATGCTAGCATATAGCTTTCTTGGAAACATAAAATATCAGATTCATTCATGATATCTTCCTCTTAAATATTTTTTGAAACAAAACTTTAAGATAGTGATATACTTGACACTAAAGCATGTAAATAAGGAAAAACTCCATTAAGCAGCATTAAACAAACACAGCATTAAGCATGTGTGTGTGTGTTTGTAAGTGGACCAAGGCCATGACAGTGGTAAGTAATGAAATTTACTAAAGAGGATGTTAAACAAGTATTAGAATAATCAATCAGCCATTCTGTCACAGACACTCTCTGAGGCTTTACTTCCTCTCTCACGTCTCTCACTCACAATCTGTCATTTTCTTCATCTTCTGCCTTGATCCTACCTACATTCCTTCCGCTCCTCCCTCATCTCAAAGCAAGGCCACAACACAGAAAATTGCCTTTCTGTCCAGCCCAGACTCAATTAATTAGGGATTCAGGTGATTTAATGATTTGCACCAAATCCAATAAGACAGAAACCATTATATAGTTAAAAAGAGGGGATTAGTAACACGATTAGTCAAATGTGTAGGGATAGTTCACCCAAATATGAAAGCATCATGGTATAAATCATCATCCACTTTTGTTTTATGAAAAAGAGCAGCTTGGACATTTTCCAAAAACTCCTTGTTGGTGTTCAATGGAAATTCAGAAAGGTTTCAAATAACATAAGGATCAGTAAATTATGACAATTTTCATTTTTGGGTAAACTATCATTTTAATATCTAGAATTAAGATACACTGTCACTACCATTCAAAAGTTTGGGCTCGGTTTTATTTTTTTTTAAGTTTCTGAAAGTCGTCTCTTGTGCTCACTCAGGCTGCATTTATTGGATCCAAAATACTGTAAAAACAGTAATATTGTGAAATATTATTACAATTTTAAATAACCGTTTACTATTTTAATATATTTTAGAATGTAATTTATTCCTGTGATGCAAAGCTGAATTTCCAGCAGCCATTGCTCCAGGCTTCAGTGTCTCGTGATTCTTCAGAAATCATTTTAACATGCTGATTTGGTACTCAAGGGATATTTATTATTATCAAATGTAGAAAAAAATTGCCCACCTTAATATTTTTGTGGAAACTATGATACATTTTCATTCCGGATTCTTTGAGGACTAGAAAGTTCAAAAGAACAGCATTTGTTTAAAATAGAAATAATAAATGTCTTTAATGTCACAATTTAATGCATGCTTGTGAATAAAAGTATTAATTTCTTAAAAAAAAAAAAAACAGATCCAAAACTTTTGAACAGTAGTGTATGGAGCCCTACTCATCTAGACTTCGGTGCTGTGAAATTATTTTAAATAAATATATACATTTACATTTTCTTGCATGGTTTTATCCAATTTGATTTGAGGAACATCATAAGCACAAAAGACAATATGTTTTACCTGAAGACACATTATTAAATCTTGATAGATGACACATTGCTTCGCTCCCCAAGGGGAGATTCAGAATTAACTAATCATTTCGCTGATAATTCCCTTCAGAATTTTCTAGAAAAACCCTACTATGGTCTCTCATCTTACCTCGATCACTGCAGGCTCTGAAATGACCGTCTCAGGCTTCAACACCTCCACTACCGCCTCTGGTATCACAGCCTTCTTCATACATGCCATCTTGAAGCCATACACATCTTCCCAGAATGCAATGCGGTCACTGTGTTTCTCAGTGTCCCCCACCGCCGCCAGGCTGATATTGCAGCGGTCTGGATAGACTGAGAAGAAAGATGATACATGAAAGTGAGCAAAAGACATAAACTGCAGGGCTTACACATGATATATGTACAAAATCAAATGAAGCCCTCGTGAGTCAATACTTCACATGACAACAACATTCATTTAACAGACACATTCTTATCCAAAGTGACTCGCGGTACATATTTTACTACAGTCATCCCGAATTGAGCTGCTGAATCGCACCTTCTGGGGTTTGAACCCACAAGCTTTGGCGTACCGGTCCACAACTTCAACCACTAAGCCATGTCACATCCATTAAAAGATTTATGTGCAGCTTTTCAGATCTCTGGTGGAGTGGTTCACTCATATGATCTTGACATATCTGAGCCATACTGCTCCCAGGGATGCTGGTTCAAGTCCATTAAACTCGAAATGACTTCAATTAAATGTCCTACATTTGTAAACTTTGACTGCATATTAACCTGTTGTCATTAAATATACAGTTTGAATGCACCACAATTATGACAAGGCATAAGGAAGATTAATGCAACAATCAAAACACTTTACAAACAAGTACAATTTAACAGTAAATGTGTTCAAGATACACAGATGAAAAGCCAACCAAACTAAAGACCATTTAAATTAAAGCTGAATCAGGATAACAACTAAAAACAAAAAATATAACTAGTTTATGTAATTGAAAGCTAAAGCATAACAGACGGCTGGTCACTGTGTGGGCGTATTAGACCTCATCCTTTACACAAATGTGCAATAATGAGCACATCTATCATGAAATGGTAAACCACAGCCTTGACGGTCTTTTTCAGTAATGTTTCAGTCGTTTCCAGCACTCGTAAATGTCCCTGTGTGAAGATGGTAATGGTTACCATGCACATGCTTCTGGCAAAAAAAAAAAAAATTCAGCTGATGGTCATAATCGTAAAAACTCTGCATTCATCAGTTCTTAATGTCTATTACGTTTGGCCATCATGCACAAACTCAAAGCTGCTGTGCATTTATTTCACATTCCAGGAGAAAGCAGATGCCACTAATATCTATAGGAGATCATGAAAGTGCGAATCCTTGTTTTCCTTTTTAATCATTTCAACTGTATGAGTATTGGAGGAGATCAGGGTAATTGTGACACTAAATAAATTATTACAAATTACAAACAAGCTACACGTTTATGCTGTATGCATGATAACATTCTCTCTGTGCTTGAGAAAAAGGAAGTGATTGCATCAATGACAAATGGTTGTAGCACTAGTTAAAAAAAGTAGTAGTTATTTTATCTATTAACAGCCAAACAATTAATTAAATAAAGAGAATTGAACTCTTTTTAAAGAATTATAATTTAGGTCCCAACTAAATGCATAAATATTTCTGTCAGCTAAAAAAAAAAACAAATAGTATCATATAAAGGTATACACAATATTAATAAAAAAGCTATAAACTCTATTAACTAAAAAAATGCATTAAAATGTAAATATGAATTTAATTTTGAGTGAAAGAGTTAAAGTGACTTACCTGGTTAAACAAAGCTAAAAATAATAGAGTAAGTAATATTTTGTAAAGAAATGAATACCCTTATTAAAAGGAACACTCCACTTTTTTTGGAAATAGGCTCATTTTCCAACATCCCTAGAGTAATACAGATGTGTATTACCGTTTTTGAATCCATTCAGCCGATCGCGGGGTCTGGCGGTCCCAAAATTAGCATAGCTTAGCATAAATCATTGAATCCGATTAGACCATTAGCATCTCATTATAAAATGACTAAAGAGTTTCGATATTTTTCCTATTTAAAACTTGACTCTTCTGTAGTTGCATCGTGTACTAAGACTGGCGGAAAATGAAAAGTTGTGATTTTCTAGGCTGATATGGCTAGGAACTATGCTCTCATTCCGGCGTAATAATCAAGGAATTTTGCTGCCGTACCACGGGTGCAGCAGGCGCAATGATATTACGCAGCGCCTGAAAGAAGTCCCCATCTAGGTAACTTTCAAAGTCACCGGCACTATGTTTGTGTAGTAGAAATAGCACATCATGAATATAAGTTTGAAAATGCATACTGACAGTACGCATTCTATATCTTGCAGTCATGCATTGTAATGATTGCAGAAATCACTTACTCTAGCGACAGCTGTCCGTCAGGTCCACTCGGCATGGGACGTTTTTTCCAGTTTATTTTGTCAAACCGGAAAAAAAATTCGACCACTGCAGGATGCAGCATTACTAAGAGGTCCTCGGATGTTGCGATACATACCACTTCCTCATCAGGTAGATCAACCCTTGCCATCGATGGCAACACCTGGTCCCACTCGCTACAGCACAGGCACTCACTTTCGGTCGGCATGGGCTGGCAAGCCCCACACTTGCACCACCAGTTCGAATCAGCTCTCCGCCTCTCTTCTGCCATAGACTGTTCAGCTACACTTTCCAAACTTTCCTGTCTTTCATGCTGTAAAAGTTCGTCTTCTGTGTATTCAGGTTCAAACAGATATGGTTCAGGTTCTGTACCAAAGGAAATGTTTTCTAAATCGTCTCTTACTAATGTCTCCATGGTTGCAAGGCACGCTCCCTGTGCAAACAGGTGGTCACGTTATACTATTAGCAGGCGCTGCGTAATATCATTGCGCCTGCTGCACCCGTGGTACGGCAGCAAAATTCCTTGATTATTACGCCGGAATGACAGTATAGTTCCTAGACATATCAGCCTAGAAAATCACAACTTTGCATTTTCCGCCAGTCTTAGTACACGATGCAACTACAGAAGAGTCGAGTTTTAAATAGAAAAAATATCGAAACTCTTTAGTCATTTTATAATGAGATGCTAATGGTCTAATCGGATTCAATGATTTATGCTAAGCTATGCTAATTTTGGGACCGCCAGACCCCGCGATCGGCTGAATGGATTCAAAAACGGTAAAACACATCTGTATTACTCTAGGGATGTTGGAAAATGAGCCTATTTCCAAAAAAAGTGGAGTGTTCCTTTAATACTTTTACTCAGTAATGGATGCACAAAATAATAATGTAAATATTTTATTATATCTTTTCATGTGACAACACTGAAGAAATGACACTTTGCTACAATATAAAGTAGTGAGTGTACAGCTTGTATAACAGTGTAAATTTGCTGTCCCCGCAAAATAACTCAACACACAGCCATTAATGTCTAAACCGCTGGCCACAAAAGTGAGTACACCCCTAAGTGAAAATGTCCAAATTGGGCCCAATTAGCCATTTTCTCTCCCCGGTGTCATGTGGCTCGTTAGTGTTACAAGGTCTCATGTGCAAATGGGGAGCAGGTGTGTTAAATTTGGTGTTATCACTCTCACTCTCTCATACTGGTCGTTCAACATGGCACCTCATGGCAAAGAACTCTCTGAGGATCTGAAAAAAATTATTGTTGCTCTACATAAAGATGGTGTAGGCTATAAGAAGATTGCCAAGACCCTGAAACTGAGCTGCAGCACGGTGGCCAAGACCATACAGCGGTTTAACAGGACAGGTTCCACTCAGAACAGGCCTCGCCATGATCGACCAAAGAAGTTGAGTGCACGTGCTCAGCGTCATATCCAGAGGTTGTGTTTGGGAAATAGACGTATGAGTGCTGCCAGCATTGCTGCAGAGGTAGATGGGGTGGGGGGTCAGCCTGTCAGTTCTCAGACCATACACCGCACACTGCATTAAATTGGTCTGCATGGCTGTTGTCCCAGGAGGAAGCCTCTTCTAAAGATGATGCACAAGAAAGCCCACAAACAGTTTGCTGAAGACAAGCAGACTAAGGACATGGATTACTGGAACCATGTCCTGTGGTCTGATGAGACCAAGATAAACTTATTTGATTCAGATGGTGTCTAGCATGTGTGGCGGCAACCAGGTGAGGAGTACAAAGACAAGTGTGTCTTGCCTACATTCAAGCATGGTGGTGGGAGTGTCATGGTCTGGGGCTGCCGGCACTGGGGAGCTACAGTTCATTGAGGGAACCATGAATGCCAACATGTACTGTGACATAATGAAGCAGAGACTGGGCTGCAGGGCAGTATTCCAACATGATAACGACCCCAAACACACCTACAAGACAACCACTGCCTTGCTAAAGAAGCTGATGGTAAAGATGATGGACTGGCCAAGCATGCTTCCAGACCTAAACCCTATTGAGCATCTGTGGGGCATCCTCAAACAGAAGGTGGAAGAGCGCAAGGTCTCTAACATCCAACAGCTCTGTGATGTCGTCATGGAGGAGTGGAAGAGGTCTCCAGTGGCAACCTGTGAAGCTCTGATGAACTCCATGCCCAAGAGGGTTAAGGCAGTGCTGGAAAATAATGGTGGCCCCACAAAATATTGACACTTTGGGCCCAATTTGGACATTTTCACTTAGGGGTGTACTCACTTTTGTGGCCAGCGGTTTAGACATTAATGGCTGTGTGTTGAGTTATTTTGAGGGGACAGCAAATTTACACTGTTATACAAGCTGTACACTCACTACTTTACATTGTAGGAAAGTGTCATTTCTTCAGTGTTGTTACATGAAAAGGTATAATAAAATATTGACAAAAATGTGAGGGGTGTACTCACTTCTGTGATATAGTATATTTCAAATAAATGCTGTTCTTTAACTTTTTTTAATTTGTCAAAGAGTGCTAAAAAGACATTTTCACAACAATATTGTGAATGAAACTGTTTTCAACATTTATAATGATCTGAAATATTTCTTAAGCATTAAATCAGCTTATTAGAATGATTTCTGAAGGATCATGTGACAATAAAGACTGGAGAAACGATGCTGAAAATTCAGCATGGTATCACAGGAATAAATTACATTTATAATTCTATTAAAAATTAAAATTCTTATTTTCAATTCTAATAATATTTCGCAATATTAATGTTTTTACTGTATTTTTGATCAAATAAATGCAGCCTCGGTGATCACACTTTATTTTTGTTTCAAAAATAAAACAAAAAAATCATGAATGGTATGTGAAATGTAATATTTTATAATATTACATTTTCTATTTGATGATATTACATAATAGAACACAGACAAGGAAAACTTACTTTTTTGTAATTAGATGTTATAGGTTCAGCAGTGAGACCTATACAAAACCAAAAACAGCTTTTTCAGATCGGACAGTACCATTAACTCTGTCCAAGACAAGCTCCAAGAGACAGAAATCCATGATGAACTCTATCTCACTAACTTTGTCTGACCTATAATCAAGGGTTAAGGGTGCACATTCACTCTCACATGCCATAATAAAGTGTGTGCCATCAAAATCTCGTCACCCATGTGACAGGGTCGTGACTGGCGAGTTATAACCTCCAGCCCATTCCTTAAAGCCTTCGCTGTGACCCTGCGTGACACAACACACACGCACACACCTGGAATGGATTTGTCACCTCATTTTCTCTGATTAGTAGAGCTATGAGTGATTGTCTTGGGAGATGCAGGTGAGCGCTGATTGGGTGCTACACGGGACCGTCCCGCACCTGAGCAGGGAGCAGAGGCTAGAGAGAGAGAGAGAGAGAGAGAGAGAGACGAGGGGGAGGCAGTGTCCCAAGATTCATGGCTTTGACATCTGCGTCCTTCTCGACTCGGTGCTCATGGCCCGTTTGTCAAGCATCCCCCCTCCGGTTCCTCTTGAGGTCAGCCGTGAAGAAGAAGAGAGTAGTGGGAACAGGGGGTGGAAAAAAAAGCATCCAGTGACAAGAGATCGAAAACGCGGGCCACGCCACGGAGATGAAAGAAGAGAGAGAGGGAGAAACGAGGTTATAGTGGCAGGGGAAAGTAATGTTGATCTGACACTAAGCAGAGCTGCCACATGATGGGCCATTATATCAATCTGCTTCACACCAGGTATACATGGCTGCGGGCTTTCTGAATGAGCGGAAAAATAGAAACATGCTGCCTCACTGGACGACACAGTGCAGCTCAGCCTTTGCCTCTCCGTTTCTGGATTTCCTAGCAGATATATGGATTTAAAATGTTCAACATTTGTTTTCCTGGAAAAATGTGGATGGTTTATCCTACATGCAACATATTTTTGAGACAAAAATAAAATATAAATAAATATAATATAAATATAAAATGACAATGTACCTCCCCCTAATACAACATGCGTTTATTGCAAGTTTAAAGAGTTCATGGCTGTGACGTAAATAAAACCTATTGCCTTTTTTTTAATTTCCTGCTAAAATAGAAAATATGATAACACAGGAACGAAAAGTAGTCTTGCAAGCAATTTCTTGTAGTGCAGCTAACTATTTTATTTAAATAAGTCACAACAGTCTGGAAAAGTCTTGAAGTAGTTTAAAAACTTGAAATCATCTTTATAATACTTAAACTGTCAAAAATATTTAAATAATAAAAATATTCAGCAAAAATATTAAATACAACGTTGCTATTAATGAAAATTAAATTTACATAAATTAGCTATTATATAGAAATGATCCAAATATTAGAGTAATGAAAATGCTGCCATCACAGGAATAAATGACACATTAATACAATTTAAAATTTGAACAAAATTTCTATTTTAATTTATTTTAAAATTTCACAATATTAGTGTCTTACTGTATTTTGTATCAATTAATGAATCTATCTATCTATCTATCTATCTATCTATCTATCTATCTATCTATCTATCTATCTATCTAGACAGACAGTATAGAATCAAGAGTCTTTAAGTAGTTTAAATACTTTACAGGATCTTTAAAATTCTTAAATTACTATCTCTAATTACTAAATTTTTTAAGAAATTAATCCATTTATTAAGTAAGAATATAATGTATACTATTACAAACGATTTATATTTCAAAATAAATACTATTCTTTTGTAAAAATGTATCATGATTTCCACAAAAATATCAATGTTGAAAACAGCTGTGCTGCATAAAACTAATATGAAATGTTTCTTGAGCAACAAATCAGCATATTAGCATGATTTCTAAAGGATCATGTGACACTGAAGACTGGGGTAAATTACATTTTAAAATACATTAAAATAGAAAACAGCTATTTAAAATTGTAACAATAATATTTCACTTTTACTGTATTTTGATCAAATAAAAACATCTATATCTCTATATAAATACATACTACTTAGGATCAATTATTTGGAGCTCCTTGAAAAGTGCAAAAAGAACCGTTAGTAGAATAAAAAAAGACTGGAGTCATTAAGTGGAATCATAATCATAACTAGAACCGTTAAATTCCCAACCCTACCCATCCTCAATCCCATGATGCCGTAAAGATCAGGAGAGTGTAACATCTCCTGTGTCAGGATCCTTGAAGTTATAATTCATCCAGTCAGCGTGTGCACAGTGCTGTGTACCACGAACCTCCTCAGCATCTGTTCACTTAAACCTCCACAGTGGACAAGAAAATGACGCAGAGCCACAAGACTCGTGCAGAACATCAACTTCCACTCTATCCACGACCTTTGGCAGACTTTAGTTTCCCGAACAATGAAAGAAAAACATGTTTGTTTTATGGTATCTCGAAGGTGACTGCCCAAGGACTGTTTAGCTATTCAGCACTTAGTTTAATTTATGTTTTATTGACGCAAATCAATATGTAGTAAAAGGCAGAGTAGCATGCAGGGTGTGAGATAAGAAACACCTGGAAAACACACAGAGCATTATGCTGTAAAGTACGCAAGTGTGAAAGGTAATTCTACAAAACTGTCATGGTGGCACGACTTTTACAAATATAAAAGGCCTAAACTGCACTAAACTATAGTTAACTACTAAGTTATATCATAGATAGATAGATAGATAGATAGATAGATAGATAGATAGATAGATAGATAGATAGATAGATAGATAGATAGATAGATAGATAGATAGATAGATAGATAGATAGATAGATAGATAGATAGATAGATAGATAGATAGATAGATAGATGTAGCAAAAATACTATTTACTATATTTGTGATGATTAATCTAAATTTTAAAAATCTTGAATTACCTGATTAACAAAAGTTTTGCTGCAATAAATGCTATTTAAAAATATCTATATTTTTGTAAAAAACATGTAACAATATTCAGGACATCAAAGGTTTGTTTTGATGCCACCTTTTTGAAACCAATGTAAAATATACTTACAGTACATAAAATAAATAATATAAAAATAATCTTTAATATGTAAAAAAAACCCCAGACCAACTAATGCCATCCATGAATATTTATTAATTATATATAGAATCCTGAAAAATATATCATTCCTATATTTGTTTTTTTATTTGTTTTTTTTATTTATTTATTAAGGCACATTAATACGTCTCCACGTTTTCACTGGTCATGGTCAGGATAAAAGGGGAGGCAAAACAATGTTCAACACTACACCATTTTCATAATAACACCTCCTTAAAATGTCCCTGCAGGGGAAACAAACACACAAGCTGACTCATCTTTCATCGTTTCGGACAGCCCTGATTCAGCCTGTATGAAATTCTCCTATTAAAATAAATTAAGTCTGTTTGATAGCCCTTGAAAATAAAAGCCCACTATGAGAGATGGGCTCACTGTGTTCCATCAGTAAAAAACTATAGGTAGGTCTGGCCAAGGACCTCCCAGATACCCCTAATCTCACAATGAGAAGGTAAAAAGGCTGAAACATGTGCATGTGACTTACCCAAACCATCTTCTGCAAGGTACCGATCCCTGGCGTACAGCACAGAGTCCAGCATTGACTCAAACAGCAGGAAGTAGCCCTATAAATGACCAAATTTGGGGTTAAACTTTTTAATATTTAAAGATACACATATAGAAGGCCAGAGATTGCATTCAGGTACACTGTAAAAAATCATTGTGATTTTAGCAGTAAAAGACTATAAAAGTGTTACAGTAAAAACCAACTGGTAACTGGTTAACAGTAAGTTCCTGTACTATATACGGTGAATAATTGTAATAGATCTAACCTTTCATTTAATGTAATTTTAACGTAAAATTTTGTTTTTTGGAAGTGAAAAAGAACAAGTCACTGTATAATGATCCATCACATTTGATATTTGAAATAACTGTTTCTTTAGTTTTTCTTATCAGTTTTATCTTACATCTAATGTTGTTAAATTAATGTTTATTGCATTATTTTAGTATCATGTTACCATGATGGTGTTTAGTCTTTGTGTGAATGACACTATGCACCTTTTATATATTAGTATTTAGCTTCTCAGCTTGTGGAAAAGCTGCTTATGATAAGGAATAGTACAGCAATGGTACAAAACAGATATTAGTACTTCAGTAAGTTGGTATATTAACATTATATCAATTAATAAAATGTGCAGGGCTTTTTTTTTTTGTACTGTAAACGTAAGTTAAATCTGTAAAACCTAAAATGTTGCTACCATATTATTATGCTAAATGTCAGTTTTCTTTTTCTTCTTTTTTTTTTTTTATAGTGTACATGTAATATTGCAGCATTGAAATACGTTCACAAGCATTTTACAACTTAATGCTTTAGACCTGCATGATACCTGAAGTTATAAAATCTTGCAGTTTATCGAGGAGAGATTTAAAATATTTGTTTTTAACAATGTGTACATATATGTACATTTAAAACAAATGCTAAAAAACTATTTATAGATAACTTTTGTTTTTATTATTTTATGTTTAGAATAAATATATTTTAAGTTACAATTTGTTAATACATTTATTTATTTATCAAGTCATCATTCAAAGTGTTGATGAACCTTAGTTTTCAAGTAAAAATCTGATTTATTGGGATTACATGAATTTAACATGTTCTCATTTCAATACTGAATGATGTTCAATGGGATAAAATTACTATTTTATTTGAAATTGTTTTTGTGATATTCTTGCTAAAATTAAATATGAAAATAGGATAGAAACAAGCTCTTTTGACTTGGGACAGTAAGCAACTACCTAGAACTGCCTATCAACCACCCATGAGCAAACTCCGCTAGCAACATCTTTCAAATAGCTCTCACACATTTCCAAACAAGCATCCACAAACACAGCCAAACCGATATCAATCACGAGACCTCTGGATTTATGAGACCTTCACACTGCACCCTGTTTAAACCTATGCATGGCATTCACTGCACTGACCCCTCACTGACACCGGTTTTGCACGAGTAGTTGACACGTCACCTTCTGAATTATTCTATTACCGCTCAACTGCAGCTCGACCGCATCTCACTGGCCTCAATCTGGACAGCGGCACAGACAGCCATGAGTGAAACAAGGCTACTTCATGCTTGCATGACAGAAGGCATAATCAATTACAGAAGACAGACATGATGGATGTACCTAGAATTCTTCATCAACGTGGTCTTCTGCTGTTTAGTTGGTGCAAAGGTTGCATGGAAGTCAAAGCGAATAAGAACAACAAGATGTTCTTTATCACCAAAGTGTACATGCGTCTTGCATAATGTGTATATTAGTGAGGAAACAATGCACATAAAACACTTTCCTCTAGAAATTTAGTTCTGGTATATTGGTTCAAAAAAATAAATAATGCTAAGTTTCCTCTCATGATGTTGTATTGAGAAGTCTGTTGCTGTAAAAGGTCACATAGGCACTTCTGTGCTCGTAGGCTGAGGTCAATTGACCCAGCACCCTTAAAAGCCACGCTGTGACAGCGACTGTACTGGATCTCTCTGGGTCGTTTTTAAACAGACTTAGCATTAGAGTGATGGCTAAGCTTGTCCATGGTGTAATTTAGAACCCAATTTCACAGGCGGCTGCCTCCGCTGCAGTGTGAGAGAGAGAGAGAGAGAGACAATAAGGGGAGATGTCGTATACACATTATCATTCATAATACTGGGGTCAGCAAGATTTTTTTCAATAAACTGATACTTTTATTCAGCAAAAGATGCATTAAATTATCAAAAAATTTCAGTAAAGACTTTTTTAAATTCTGTTCTTTTGAATCTTCTAATATATAAAATCATTCTAAAAAAAAGTTTTCAGATTTCCATGAAAAAATTTAAGCAGCACAACAGTATCGTTTTCAACACTGATAATAAGGTTGATTTGTTTTCTTCAAATATGTGACCCTGGACAACAAAACCAGTCATAAGTCACACGGGTATATTTGTAGCAATAGCCAAAAATACACTGTATGGGTCATATTTATCGTTTTTTTTTTAATGCCAAAAATCATTAGGATATTAAGTAAAGATCATGTTCCATGAAGATATTTTGTCAATTTCCTACCGTAAATATATCAAAACTTAATTTTTGATTAGTAATATGCATTGCTAAGGACTTCATTTGGACAACTTTAATGGCGATTTTTTTTTGCACCCTCAGATTTTCAAATAGATGTATCTCAGCCAAATGTCCTATCCTAACAAACCATACATCAATCTTATACATCAACTTTCAGATGATGTATCTATCTATCTCCAAGCTACTACAATAAGTAGCTACATATAACTACATTAAAGCTATAAGGGAAAATATTTTTAGAATAGCTGTAGTTATTTTAAATATAATCTATACCAGAACTAAAAACTAGAATAAATAGAAATGTTTATACCAAAAAAAAGAAGAAAAAAGTAAATGCCACTGTAGCATTTGAACATGCTACACACTATTTATTAAATAAAAGTACTTGTTACTAGAGCTACAATGTTTTGAATGCAGTTGAGATTCTATTATAGCATATACAGTCATAAGATTTTCTGCTTTCAGATAGAAGCACCCCAACACTGCTCTGTAATCCTAAAATCAAGTTATTTTTCTTTTCTCCCACCAAGCATTTAAACATTTATTAGTAGTGAAAGAATTAATCTGTGGAAGTGTAACAGACGCAGGCAAGTGTGCTGGTGCGTGTAAACCTCACTCCCTTGAACTCAAAGAAGTGGCGCTCTAGCGACTGACGCTAGAGGCCGTGGCCTTTAGCCTCCTCGTTAGAGCGCCCGCCTCCCGCACCGGAGACCGCGGTTCGAATCCCGCTCGGAGCGAGGCGAAGTAGAACCGGTTACACAATTGCCAGCCTCCTTCATGGTGTGAGGATCCATTGTTCCAATTATTGTTTCCTGAAAAATAGCCTAAACACTGCTTTCTGAAACATTTTTTTTTAAGAAATACTTTTATAAGCTGACATCCCACAACTTCTAGTCCAACAAGCAAAATGTGAGTATTACAGGAACATAATCTGTGCACAACTAGGTAAATACCACAGAGAGAAGATCCAATAACACACACTGGTGGTAAAGAGAGTCATTGTAACATTAATGGCTGAATGTGGCCAAAATGCAGATCGATTCATTAAGCCATGTGGAGCTGGGGCAGAATTACGTGAATGCAACTAATGAAATGCTAATGAAAATTGGACAGCAGCATTCATGCACATTTAAAAAATTGTCAGGTCAATTAAGCCAAGAGTCTGTTTTAGATCATGCTGCTGTAATTTGCTTCTTGTGAACATCAGAGAATTGTGTTCGTCTGGCCCAGAGTGGCCATCTCTGCTCTATAAACACCTGACATCAGCACTATTCAACCTCTGCCAACGTCATGAGCATTCAATGAACAATCCTCTCAATTACAGTACAACAATATCAATCCAGCTCCTAGGGGCTGTGTAATCTAGTTCTCACTCACTGAATTCCACAAATCCAAAGCCAGAGACACTAAACTGATAAATGTTTCAAACTACACAATATAATGAATTTAATGTCTGAATACTCAACTAATCATGTATATATAAATGCTGTCAAAGATGGTGCAGTCCGATGTTCTGAAATATATTTTTCAAAATATATACTGTATGTGTGTGCATTTATATATACATAATAAATATACACAGTATACACACATATATTATGTAAACAAAAACTTTTATTTTGGATGCGATTAATCGTTTGAAAGCACTAATATATATATATATACACACACACACATACACATATATACACACATATATATATATATATATATATATATATATATACATATATATATATATATATATATATATATACACACATATACGTATATATATATATATACATATATATATAGATATGTGTGTGTGTGTGTGTGTATATATATATATATATATATATATGTGTGTGTGTGTGTGTGTATATATATATATATATATATATGTGTGTGTGTGTGTGTGTGTGTGTGTGTGTGTGTGTGTGTGTGTATATATATATATATATATATATATATATATATATATATATATATATATATATATATATATGTGTGTATATATGTGTATGTGTGTGTTCAGCTGATGAAAAATGGGGGCAAAAACAAAAGTGTTGCGTTTATAATTTTGTTCAGTATATATATATATATATATAAATATATATATATATATATGGATATTTATGGCTTTTCATATATTTGGCAAAGTAACAGTAATATTGTGAAATATTATTACAAATATTACACTATTTAATATATTTCCAAAATATATTCTTCAGTGTCACATGATCCTTCAGAAATATGTTGATTTGATCAAAAAAAACAAACAAACAACAACAACCTGATCATCAGTGTTAGAACAATGTTCTTGTGCTGCTTTAATATTTTTGTAGACACTTTGTGGATACTTTTTTAGGATTGTTTTACCAATAGAAAGTTAAAAATAACTACCTTTTTATTATTTAACCCCATACGAACATTTTCTCATTAATTGCGCTGTGCCTTAAAGATCATGTCAGAGTAAGGAGGGCAAAGCTGTGTGCGTTCAGCCGAAAATAATAAGTTAAAGGGGACCTATTACGCAAAAATCACTTTTATAAGGTGTTTGAACACAGTTGTGTGGCCACAGAGTGTGAAAACAACCAGCCTATACTGTCAAAAATCCACCAACTCATTTTTTTTATAAAACCAATAAATCATAAACAGTCTCTCCAAACATTTCAGATTCTCCCTCTGTGCACGTCACTGAGGGGGAAAAGTCCCGCCCATTTGTTACACACTCTGCCCTATTAGCATAAATACAACCCTGAGTGAGAAGCTACTTTCTGCCATTACTGGAGATATATACAATGTCAGCACCAAAGAGGCTTTACAAGCGTTTTGTTTTGGGATGCACTAATGAACATAGGAGTCGCCATAACCTCCTCCCATCAGAGCCGAGGACACTGTGGTTAAATTTCATTTTCAAAGGAAATATCCCGGAAAAAACGGTAACGTCCCCTAAATGTTTAGGAATTAATACCAACGCTTCATGCACGAACGTCAGCTCCAGAAAAAGTATCACGCTTTGTTTTCCAAATTGCCTTTCTGAAAGAACTTCTTGTCACTCTGTAAGGCTTATTGCTAAAGCGATCATTGTCTCTTGTGTTTTCACTGATGCTGCCTTCAAGTGCTACCAGAATGATTGTGAATAGGAATGTGGTAGTTAAAAGTTGCATAATGCAATGTGAGTCGATCGCTTGAAGTTGTCCAGCTTATAATTAGAAGTGGGACTTCTAAAGTTTGTGATAGCATGAGACCAGCTATGTTGTTATTTTTATCCCGCCATGCTTCCTGTCTGTGTAATTCATAAACGCGAATTTATTATGCACAGTATAATCAGATGACTGACTTTGAACCCGAGTAGTTTTCTGTAAAGATAACAGGCTTGTATTAATAGTGGAATGTTTATTTGCAAAGGCTAGCACTGCTAATGCCGGAGCTGGAGCTCTTGAAGCTCCGCCCTCTACTCCAGGAGCAACAGCTCACTCGCGTTTAAAGCAACACACTCAAAACAGCGAGTTTTGGCTCACACCCTAAAAGTGGCAATTTTAACAAGCTATAAAAATTTATCTGTGGGGTATATTGAGCTAAAACTTCACATAAACACTCTGGGGACATCAGAGACTTGTAAAAAGGGGCATAATAGGTCCCCTTTAACATGACTACTTGATAATATTGCTAATTTATCAGTTATCATGTATAAAATGTAAATAATAATCAGTCTGAATTCTAATATTGGTGCATCCCTAATTAATACCAAAGTGTGCAATCTTGCTGATGCTTTATGAAAAATCCAGTCAGCTCTGTGTTACAGCTTGACGAGAGCACAAGACAAATAAAACCAACAGTCTGTGCTTAATTAAAAAGTTTCTACCTCTCCATCTAAAGGAAAAAATTAAAGGCAAACAAAAAGATGTGTTGTGTGCGGGCATCCATTAAAAGACATTAAGATAAATGACAATAACACTACACTAAACGCTTTTGTTAATAAAGCATAGTTTGTGAAATAAATCAAAACACTAGGGGCAAAACTGTTTGCTCGGTGTGGATCAAGTGTGAAAAAGCCTGATTTACATTTGAATGCAGACGAGTAGTAAATGTACCATATTGTGCAGGCATATTCAAATGAGGCAAGCCCCATATTTACACGATTCATTTTAGAGGGACAATAGATGCTTGAAAGCTTCATTGTCGGTTGGTGACAGACCCAGGTAAGCACTGTGGGAAACACAAGTTAAATATATCATGGTGTAACACAGAAGAAAAGGGAAACCATAATGGAGTCAAAATCTGGGAATATCAGGAAACGAACAATCCTTTTGCTAAAAGAGCAAGTTTCCTTCCAATTGACCTCAGCACAACATTCATTTATCTGTGCTTAATACATATTGCTTAAACAGCAAGAGTATCTTCAGAGTATGTGTATGTTTGTGTGTGTGTGTGTGTGTGTGTGTGTATGTGTGTGTGGGGTAGGCAGCTGTAGGCTGTGGGCGGAGTGAGTGATTGCAGCTGTCCTCTTCTGCGATAGGTAAGACTGCTATCAAGAGATAATGAGGCCCAAGATGGGATCTTCCATTAATTAAACTTGACCATCACCACACACAGTAGCTCATCACTTCCCAAATGTCCTAAATATCAAAATATACCTCAAATCAACCTTAAGTTCAAATTTCAAAACGCTATGTTAATTTCGGGGCACCGAACCAGATAAACGGCGACATGAACACGTCATTTAGGATGTTGGGATGATGTAAACAGCTGCTGAGCAAGTTAAAGTTTGTACTACTAACATTAACATCTGCAGTCTACCATATCAGTGTTGGGTGACTTTAGTTAAAAAGACACATTTACACAACGTCATGTCATTACAAACCAGTTCAACAGTTGGGTTCTGAAAGTAAAAACACATTTTCTCTATACGGGAAATAGATTATTTAAATAAGAAAACCTTTAAAAATAGACCTACCGTGAGCACCAAATTTGTTAATCGATGGTATATGCCTTTGTTTATGCCATCTGTTCGCATTATTCACATTGACTTGATTTTAAAATAATCTTAGTGGTGGAAAAACTACATTACCCATGATGCCATACAGACAATTCCACCAAGTTTCTGAGCCTTTGTGAGCAAATAGCACCAAATATACAGTCAGGTCCATAAATATTGGGACATCGACACAATTCTAACATCTATACACCACCACAATGCATTTCAAATTAAACGAACAAGATGTGCTTTAACTGCAGACTGTCAGTTTTAATTTGAGGGTATTTACATCCAAATCAGGTGAACGGTGTAGGAATTACAACAGTTTGCATATGTGCCTCCCACTTGTTAAGGGACCAAAAGTAATGGGACAATTGGCTTCTCAGCTGTTCCATGGCCAGGTGTGTGTTATTCCCTCATTATCCCAATTACAATGAGCAGATAAAAGGTCCAGAGTTCATTTCAAGTGTGCTATTTGCATTTGGAATCTGTTGCTGTCAACTGTCAAGATGAGATCCAAAGAGCTGTCACTATCAGTGAAGCAAGCCATCATTAGGCTGAAAAAAACAAAACAAACCCATCAGAGAGATAGCAAAAACATTAGGCGTGGCCAAAACAACTGTTTGGAACATTCTTAAAAAGAAGGAATGCACCGGTGAGCTCAGCAACACCAAAAGACCTGGAAGACCACGGAAAACAACTGTGGTGGATGACCGAAGAATTCTTTCCCTGGTGAAGAAAACACCCTTCACAACAGTTGGCCAGATCAAGAACACTCTCCAGGAGGTAGGTGTACTCTCTTTGGTGTGAGAGACCCGGGTTCGAATCCACTGTTAGACACCAATGTGTCCCTGAGCAAGACACTTAACCCCTAGTTGCTCCAGAGGCGTGCGACCTCTGAGATATATAGCAATTGTAAGTCGCTTTGGATAAAAGCGTCAGCTAAATGAATAAATGTAAATGTAAATGTATGTGTGTCAAAGTCAACAATCAAGAGAAGACTTCACCAGAGTGAATACAGAGGGTTCACCACAAGATGTAAACCATTGGTGAGCCTCAAAAACAGGAAGGCCAGATTAGAGTTTGCCAAACGACATCTAAAAAAGCCTTCACAGTTCTGGAACAACATCCTATGGACAGATGAGACCAAGATCAATTTGTACCAGAGTGATGGGAAGAGAGCAGTATGGAGAAGGAAAGGAACTGCTCATGATCCTAAGCATACCACCTCATCAGTGAAGCATGGTGGTGGTAGTGTCATGGCGTGGGCATGTATGGCCGCCAGTGGAACTGGTTCTCTTGTATTTATTGATGATGTGACTGCTGACAAAAGCAGCAGGATGAATTCTGAAGTGTTTCGGGCAATATTATCTGCTCATATTCAGCCAAATGCTTCAGAACTCACTGGATGGCGCTTCACAGTGCAGATGGACAATGACCCAAAGCATACTGCAAAAGCAATGAAAGAGTTTTTGAAGGGAAAGAAGTGGACCGTTATGCAATGGCCAAGTCAATCACCTGACCTGAATCCGATTGAGCATACATTTCACTTGCTGAAGACAAAACTGAAGGGAAAATGCCCCAAGAACAAGCAGGAACTGAAGACGGTTGCAGTAGAGGCCTGGCAGAGCATCACCAGGGATGAAACCCAGCGTCTAGTGATGTCTATGCGTTCCAGACTTCAGGCTGTAATTGACTGCAAAGGATTTGCAACCAGGTATTAAAAAGTGAAAGTTTGATTTATGATTATTATTCTGTCCCATTACTTTTGGTCCCTTAACAAGTGGGAGGCACATATGCAAACTGTTGTAATTCCTACACCGTTCACCTGATTTGGATGTAAATACCCTCAAATTAAAGCTGACAGTCTGCAGTTAAAGCACATCTTGTTCGTTTCATTTGAAATCCATTGTGGTGTATAGAGCCAAAAATGTTAGAATTGTGTCGATGTCCCAATATTTATGGACCTGACTGTATTGTTTCAAATACATTGTTGCTATAGATATAATCAACAACTTTAAAGGGGTCATATGATGCGATTTCTTGTTTTCCTTTTCTTTAGTGTGTTATGTAGCTGTTTGTGCATGTATATGATCTACAGAGTTACAAAGCTCAAAGTCTACCACAAAAGGATTTATTCTATCTAAAAGAGAAGGCTGATCCAGACCAGGCTAAAACGCCTCATTAAAACACGCCCCACATGTCTATGTCACGATGTGGAAATATTTGTGTAATGCTGCCAAAATGTGAAGAGTGGTTTCAGTAATGCAGTAGTGTTGATGCAGCCATGTCAGGGAGACGCTGTGTGTTTCTATGCGAAAGCAAAAGCACTTTATTTGGCCTTTTGAAAGTAGATGCAATTAGGATCGTTAAGATTTGTTTACAAAAGAACAGCACAACCCAAATGTTCAAATTTGTGCCATTGTGTGGCTATGCACGAAGGCTATTTCCAAAAAAAAAAAAAAAAAGGATCAGTTCTGACTTTGCGGTGACAATCTGGCACTTCTGAATCAGCGACTGTAAGTATGTTTTGTTATTAGTTTAAAGGGGTCATCGGATGCCCATTTTACACAAGTTGATATGATTCTTTATGGTCTTAATGAAAAGTCTATAACATACTTTGGTTAAAATTTCTCAATGGTAGTGTAAAAAACACCTTCTTTACCCTGTCAAAATCAGCTTTGTTTTCAGTACGCTGATCTAGTCCATAAATGCTAGTGAGCTCTGCTGACTCCGCCCCTCTTTTCCGTGGAGTGACGAGATCATAGATTTGTGTAGATTCCCTATTCGACTGCTCCAAATATGTTGACGCGACAGCCAACTCGCATTCACCATAATAATCAATGAATATTCAAAGATATACAAGTGTATAACTTGCTGTTGTAGACACACACAGTCAATGCGCCCAAAGATTCGCAGACCGTTCCAAAAAATGCCGGATGGCTTACGTATCGCGGCCCATAGAAACATTCAATAATGAGGTATCTAGGTATATACATTTCTATGGCTCACTCTAAACTTAGCCGCGAAACTGGCTAACTAGCACATTATTAGGAAAGGCATTTGCAAATATTCATAAAAGCCCTTATACGCACTTCTTCTGCAGATAAAGCTGGATCACGAATGATTCGCACGAACATAGAAGCATTTAGGCAGATTGGGATCGGTGCATTCCCTTCAAAGCGAAAGTAATGTTAATCCTCTGCCTCTTCAGAGGCTCAGATGTGCGGAGTAAATGACGACTGCTTTGTTCATTATTACATCCAACAACTAAACACTTCAATCGCTTAATCGGAGACATCTTGTCTTCCCATGCACCGGAGTCGGACAGCTCTGTTCACTCAGGGCAGGTCTAAGGTAAGACGGTCTTGTCAATCAACTATCGTGGGAGTGGTCTGTGCAGAACTACGTCATTCTGACAGGAACCTCAGAACAGCCTGATTTGAGAGAGGGGATTTTAAAATAAGGATTTAAAAAAAAAAAACAGTGGGTGGATTTTTATCATTATAGGATGGATGTGTACATCATGTGTAGAGAGGGTTACATCACAGTGGAATCAGCTTTCTTAATCGTGGCTTTTGTACTGCAAATACACTGTCTGGCAAGCAACTCTGTTCTCCTCTCCTGCTTGTACTGATGGTAAAACTAAGGACATTATTGACTGTCTTTACATTTACTTTGAAAGCTAAAGCTCACGATTATGGAAAGGGGCGTTACATTTCCGACGGCATGCTTGTGGTGTTCAGCCAATCATAATGCACCGTGTCAGCTGGCCAATCAGAGCAGATTGCGCTTGTCGGAAGGAGGGGCTTTGTAGAAAACGACGCGTTTGAGAGAGGCGGGGCATAGAGGACTTACAATAATGTACAGTATTTGAAAATGAATGTGTTTTTGAACATTAAAGCATGTCAATATATTCGGTTACACCAAACACACAAAATAATTATCTTCAAAAAAGCATCATATGACCCTTTAAATTAATAGTTTTATATTTTACCATGTTTTTAATTTGATTATGTTATTCATTTCATGGGGTTTCATGGGATTGTAGTTCTATGAGGTGATTCACCTTGTAGCTGGTTGGTTTGGTTCATAGCTTATAATGCTTAAGAGGAGACTTTTTTTAAATCTCTATGGGGAAAATGAATGAAAAAATACTTCTGGAACCAGCACTGCTGAAAGTGGGCAGGCACTAATGAACTCCATTTCTTTCCTTCTTTCTTTAGTGAAAATTTAAATAAAATATTCAAATAGCACTGTATCCCATTGACTTTCATTGTATGAACAAAAAACATAGACTTTTTTTTTTTCTTTTCAAAATATCTTCTTTATGGAAGCCCATTTACGCCACTGAATGAAAAATAAAAAAGGTAATTGCGAGTTTTTATCTCGCAATTCTGACTTTTTTTCTCAGAATTGAGAGATATAAACTCCCAATTGCGAGAAATAAATAGAGATATAAACTCGCAATTCTGTCTTTATAACTTTATAACAATTCTGAGTTTATATCCCGGAATTCTGAGAAAAAAAATGAGAATGGCCAGTTTATATCTCGCAATTCTGACTTCATTTTTCACAATTGCAAGTTTATTTATCACAATTCTGAGAAAAGAACAGTCAGAACTGTGAGATGTAAAGTCGAAATTGCGAGAAAAATGTTATTCCCTTTGCAATTCCCTTTTTTATTTTTTATTCAGTGGCGGAAATGGGCTTCCATACTTCTTTTATCTTCCTCTGAGGAAAGAAAGAATAATGGTTTGGAATGACATGAAGGTGAGTAAATGATAACATAATTTCCATTTTTGACCAGGGCTTGTATTAATCATTACCATGACTTTCACACGACAGCTGCTCTACAGAAAACCACCATGAACTTATTACATGGACAATCCTCCTGGAGCAGCCTGGGGTTAAGTGCCTTGCTCAAGGGCGCAGTGGTGATAGCTCAAGGCCTGCCCCTTGAGAGGTTCAAACCTGCAACCTTTTGTTCAACTGCCCTGATCTTTAACCACTAGGCTAATGCCAGAGAATTTTGAAGGCATCTACACAAGACCTTTGTCCCCATCACTGAAGGACACATATCGTTAGTTTCCTTTATCTGCTAGTATTTATGACATCTGGCTTGCTGAAAACACACAATATATGCCCAATGTGAAGTGATCTACAATCTGCTAAAGAATTAAATAATTGTAAGAAGTGTTAACAATATCTCAGTGTCATCCACCTTTTTTAAACTTTTGTCATGGTGAACCTGAATAAATCTAAATTCATTAAACCTTCAAGCAGAGTAGAGGTTGTACATATGTTTTGAGGTAACAAATTAAAATGAGTTGAAATTAATATAAAAAAATAAATAAATTTAAAAAACTGATTACAGAAGACAAAGTCTTGAAAATCCTTTAACCTTCTGGTGCTCCTCATTTGGGAGTCACACTTGTGATCTTCATGGTCAAAAGTGACCGGACACCTCAAATTTTATTAGATTTTTTACAACACTGCTTGAAATATAGTACAGAAGTCATGTGGACTATTTCTATGATGATTTTAATGGTGAATAAAAAAATATGGGGTTTGAATGACAAATAGTGACAGAATCATAATTTTTGGGTAAACTATCCCTCAAAGGTCATATACACCAGCAGACAATCGTAAAGCAGATCTTTTTAACTGTTTTGTCAGATTATTTCAAGAGCTGCAAAACATATTAAAGCTTCCCTCAACTGCCTGATCCAGCATCCTCACTCTTCTTAGGTGTAACCGACCGAGGACTGAAAAGCCATAGCATATGATGTGATGGATCATCCTGTGACAAGCTTTATTTAGCCTTCTCCTAATTCACTTCTCGTCTACTCCACCTAGCCAGTGGCAGAAACCATCCCTCTCTTTCTTTTTGCCCCTTAATCTAATCCAGTCTGTTTGTTTTGCTGGGTGTTAAAGTACAGATCAATTGTGTGAGTTATGAAATGACATTACGGCGGCTCAGACCAGTCTCTCCCTGCCAGATGACATCTCTGAAAATTACCCCGTCTGATTTATCGTTTCGTTCTCGCACTTACACGTACACATCCAAACTCAAGACAGCCGAAAAGTAGGACAGACTACCACCTGGGAGAAACTTTCTTTGACACTCAATAATACAGAAAATAAAGAGGATGAGACTTTTCGGACAATAGGTGCACCAATGTGAGTTTCCATGAGCCAATTTCTACACTATGGCATTCATTAGCTGTAACATTTAATTGAAAAAGTGACAAAAGGTGTTTTTTTTCATGGTAATTGGCACTCTGTTTAATGCAGAATAAAGGCAAGCATGTGAAAGCAAAAGATTACCAATGCAAACTTGCTTGTGCATGACACGGTCACATTCAATACTGCAAGAACACAGTGTTGCATTCTCAGCATTGCCACAGAGGGCGCTATTGCAGGCGTTAGCATTTTTATGGTCACAATATTTATGATCCGCTTTCTCTTTCAGGTTATGGTGAAGCAACAGTTTAAGGAAAATCTTGCTGACTTGGTTCATGTTTAAAATCAGCTACCTTAAACACACGTGTTACAAATCTGAAAAAAAAAATAATAATTATTGCCCCTTTGCAGGGTTTTGCTCCTTTGACTAAAACTATAAAAAAAATATTTACATGAAATAGAAAAAAAAACATTCATTTAAAAAAACATTAAACTTGTTTTCTCTAAATGATCAAGGCAATATTTCACATTATAATTTAACAGCATTAAAAAATTATAATAATTAAAAAAGACAAAAACACAGAACAAAATTGCCATGATTTTAACTAAAATTACATTTAAAAAAAGTAAAAACTAATTCAAAATATTAATAAAAACTGTAAGAGTACCTGAATTATACTAAAATAACTTTTAAAACAACACTAAAACACCACATTAAAAAAAGCATAAACGTGAAAACCTTTTCTAGAAGCCAGGCACTGAATTCTACACAAAGTTCACGTAAAATATATAAATCATTATGAAAAAATATATTGTTAACAATTGTAAATTTAACATGGTCAATAAAGCAAGGTCATCATTTTTTTGTTTGTTTGTTTTTTCACCTGCTCAACGAATTTTTAATTTTCACTGCAAAAATCTGCCCCCCCCCCCCTCGAAAAAAAATAAAAAATACCATTAAAAATACAATTTCATTGCTGTAAAAAGCAAAAAAAAGAGTACATTTTACAAGAAAACACAACTTCAGTCTTTCCACTTCAAAACTTCATGTTTAATTCAATGTGTTACTTGCAGTTTCTTTGTAAGTATTTGTGAAATTTACTCCTTTACAATTTCTGAGTGAAAACTGTTTCCAACTAAATCCTACACCATTTTTTTTCATTGCTTATCTTGTACTTTACTTTTATGGTCTGTTCTAGAAGCTTTTATGGATCAATGTAAAGCAATACTTTGCTCACGACCATTTGACCCGATTCAGCATCTAATCCTTTTGGATAGACAAGCACGTCAAAGTTAGACCAGGGTGACTGCATTTTCCTGTGGACATGTGTCTCCTACAACTCTGTGTAATAAGGTAATTGTAAAACTATTGTTCCATAACATTTTGAAAAATTATTTTCAGAAAACGGTTGTACGCTCCCCTGCTTTCACAAGGAAATGGTGGCAACGAACAAACACTTCAGACATTTTCGGAATGAAATGGACGACATTGCACAGATGATGAAGGGCAGGATTTTTACACCATTTAGCAAGCCAGAGTTGTAATCATAAAATAATGTGCTCCAGTGACCCAAATCTCAGGTTACTTTGTCAGAAGCACTGCACACACACATACAAACACAGGTACATACTGGAAAATCACACAAACGCTTGGCGCTGCCTCAGGCACTGAGTTTGTTGAATTATAGCCTCAACATGCAAACAAAAGGGGACGAAATCTAACACATTTATTATTTCACAATTAACCTGCAAGCGATAAAAAAAACTCAGAGACAGCAGAAAATCGCATGCAGGTCAAATTCGCATGGGAATTCCTGGAAGTTTCCAAATTTAGAGAAAAATTCTCCAATGTCCTTTTTTTGAGCCTGTGGCTAGGTGGCTCGAGTTATGACCTACTTTTCCCCTTTCCTGCTGGACTACAAATTAAGGGAGCTTAAACAAGGAGAGCAGTACAATACAAGCTTTTATCGCGTTCCTCACTGTCAAATCCATAATACAACAATTTTGCTAGGATAGAAATCAAAGCAATTATCCACAGGATGCCATGCATTGCAGTCATTTTAACATTATTTTGAAGGGAGTCAAGCACAGCATGAAATGTCCTCATTTTTCAAGCAGCAGCAATAGCAATATGACAAAAGACATAATTTTTATAAATAATTTATCACCAAGAATAATCACAAATATAGCTGCAAGCAGCGATGATGGGCCCAAGCCGTCAGTGCATACGCCACCCCGGTGGCATCAATAAAACGGTGCCCAGCGAGCACACACATTACAGTAACCCTCTGGCAGTTTGGTTTTAAGGGATACGGCAATTAAAGGGTTAATCCAAACCATCAACTCTGTGAAACACACACACACACAGAACAACATATAAAACTTTAAATTCTGTGAAAATATATTTCAAGAAATTTATATATTTATTTAGGTTCCAACGTGCGTGCCAATTTTCAAGAGTTTGAGCACGTTAAGGCCCCCAAAAGTGCCCGAATAGTTGAAATAAAAAATAAAAATAATAATCCTTAGGGGAACAATAGGGCCCTGCGCCTTAGTGGCTTGGGCCCTAATAATCCTTAGGGGAACAATAGGGCCCTGCGCCTTACTGGCTTGGGCCCTAATAATAATCCTTAGGGGAACAATAGAGCCCTGCGCCTTACTGGCTTGGGCCCTAATAAACAATTCTTCCGCCAAGGAATAATAAGTAGAACTTAACTAATATGCTGACTACATTGGCTATTTAGAAATGTTTGGTCAGATTTAAAGGGGCAGTTCAACCAAAAATGAAAATGCTGTCATCATTTACTCACCAGTATCATTTCAAACCAGTATCAGTTTCTTTCTTCAGTGGAATGTAAAGAAGATATTTGAGAAACGTTTTATGTTCGACAAAAGAATGAAAGTCATACATGATTGAAACAACATGAGGGTGAGTAAATGTTTTAAATTTTTGGGTGAACTATGCCTTTAAGACTCTGAACTATATGGTTTCAAATTTAATATTTTTCACTTTGATAGCACTCTTTAGAGTTTTTTTCAAAAGCGCCCATGAGGTTGTTTGCATTAGTGGAGAAATATCTGTTTAGAACGGTTTTTGCTTGTAAAGGGTGCTTAATCTGTGCATATTTCTCTCCTCGTTCAGATGACATGACTTTTTCACTGGAGAAAGCAATATTATGGATAAAGTCAATCTTAATTATGGATTTGTTTATTACAAACACAACTTTTTGCTTCACACTGATTACTTGTGGATTAATGTGATGTTTTTATCAGCTGTTTGGATTCTCATTCTGACGGCACCCATTCACTGCAGAGGATCCATTGGTGAGCAAGTGATGTAATGCTAAATTTCTCCAAATCTGTAACAATGAGAAAAACTACGTGTCTATGATGGCCTGAGGGAGAATCAATTTTCAGCAAACTACTCCTTTAACACGTGTCTCTTAAAGTTTTTCTTCTCATACTAGTCGTCAGTCATGTCTGAATGAGTGATTCCCTGGCTTCTAAAATGAGCATGAAAGTTATGCCATTATGGATTATGCCTGCAATATATCATGTATCAATAAACAATACATCATCTCAGCTTTTTCATTTTCCAACACCTGGGCAGGTTTTGAAAAGGGAAATGACTGGGCAGAAGACGACGACGCTGACACACAAATCCTTTGTGTCTAATTTTGGGTCAAACCCAACTATAATTGTTGCAAATACAGTCTTTTATTGGCAAAGCTAGCCATTTTGCTTCAATGAGCAGTACATTCCATTGCAAAAAAAATTGTACGCATAATTAATCTCTTCTCCTCTCTGGAAAGCATATTAATATTTACAAACTGAAAAATGCACAAAAAACATCCACTCACCATCCACTCTGAAATGATGATGTCCACTTTATCCACAGGAAGGTCAATTTCCTCTATTCTGCCCTTGATCAACGTGATGGTGTCTTCAAGTTTATTTGATCTAGAGAAAGCAAAAATAAACTTATTATCTAACACTTATAGTAGATGTCGGTATACGGATTATATTAACTAAAATTCAATTAAATTTGTACATTATAAATTGTACATTATTTTTATTTTTTGTTGCAAGTGTTCCATTGAATAAAATAAACTAAAATAATTTAGAAAATGAATAAATAAATGATAAATTATAAAATGCATGTTACTAGATTTGAACACCTCGTCTGAGACAATGAATGTTAATTATGCTAATTTGGCCGGGAGTCAATCTCCTCAAAGACAGCTGCTAATTAATCCAAATTACACACACCACAGCGGACTCACCAGGACAACAACACTAACGGTCCCAATTTGATAGCACCTCCTCCCATGACCTTTTGCACTAAGGGTCAGCAAACTACCGTTCACCTGAGTGTTTGTGTAAGTGTGTAAACGTGCATGAATACCCCCCATCCCCCCTTATTTAAATGATCGTTCCCATTTTGACCGGTAACCCTCAGCATCAATCTCTCTAAATACTCCATTATCATGACAGCTAATGTTACTAGGGACAGAGTCATTACTCAAGGCTGCGGAGCGCATTTCTGCCCAACCGATCCTTATCTCTGCACCTTCGCGCTATCACACTCTTCCAGAATCCCATTGTAGCGCTCCCTCTATCCGCCCCTCCTTCAGCGGACTGTCTTGAGCTAGGAAGCACTAATCTCATTACTGGGTTAATTTAGAGGACAGTGTCAGCTACAGGGGGAGAAAGAGGAGGAGGGGGATTTGGGATGCTTTAATACTTCCCTCCACTGGATGGTACTTGGTTTAGGAAATGTGATCCAATTGATCCAGAATTGATCCTCTGGGACTAATGATTGGATTTAAGTTGTAAAGTGATGATGGCAGACTGGATTATCCACCAAATCACCATCGTGGCTGGTGTTAAAAGGTGTAATCTAGCGAATAAATACCTAAATTGTAGATATCATGTGGGGATTATCTGGATTTCTGCTGTAAATGCTCCTAAAACATTAATAAAGACACTTACGGAACAAAAAGCCAGGGCAACATTTCACACAATACAAGTGGAACACAAATTTTTCATTTGATTCTAGATGATTCTTGATTTAGAATGACTTCTAGATCACAGACAAGCAGATTATAACATGCATTTATCAAGGATACTTTATTGTTTTTGCCCATTAAATATCCAGACGTTCTTCAAAAAGAATATTTAGTATATATATTATTTATCCTAAAAGAATTTATCATTAAGTCCAAGATGAAATTGTGTAATGCACCTGCATTACAGAAATAGTCCATATTAAATATCCAAGAATGTACAAGTTATCGATTCATCCCTCAGAATAAATAAATAAATAAATAAATAAATGGTGCGGATTTACTTTGAAACAATTTTCACTCAGAAATTGAAATAATAACTATAATAAAAATAATAAACATACTGATTGTGACATTTTTAGATAAAAAAAACTGAAAATATTATGTTGTTGTAAAAAATAGTTCTAAAAATCTGTTTTATTTACAAATTATTATAGTCAATTTTATACAGTGTAAAGTAAAAAAAAAGTTGCTTCAATAAATAATGTAAACATTTTATTCAATTACAAGTATGTCAAAAAAAAAAAAAACTGGAATGGAAACAGTTTCCACTTAAAATTTGCTAGTAAATTTTACAAACAATTACAAAGAAACGGCAAGTAACACATGGAACTAAACATTACATTTTGAAGTAGAAGAACTGCCTAGTGTTTTATTGTAAAACGTACTCCAGTCATTTTTTTGCCACTGTTTTAATTACTTCTTTGAAAAATCACTTATTACATTCTTGGCTCTTTCATGATAAAATGCTTGTGATTGCCCTCATTTTTAGTCACTTAATTATTCAATGTAATAGTAAATAATCCTTATTACTCCATTGTGCATGCTTTTGTCAAAGTGTTTGTTTAATTCCTTTATATTGCTTTTTTATGTATATATTTTGCATTCAATTAAAAATTAAATTGAGATACTTCATTCTCGCCTCTATAAAGCTGCATAAAGCATCATGCATGTCAGAAAACCCCCTCTGTAAAACCAATACAGACTCAGGCGGCATGTAGGAGGCTTCGGCCCAACAGCGGCCTAGCGAGCTGTAAAATTAAACTTCATTTTCCTTTCATTCTCCTGCCTGCTTCGACTCCTCAGACTTACATAATAACAATAACCATAATCAAAAAAATCTCCCAGAGACACCACATGTGGTGAACACATCTCAGAACCACCAAATAAAACTATATTCCTTCTTCTGGATGAAATAGAAGTGCCTTCAGAGGTGATACATGAGGTCATTTTAATGGGCAGATAGGTCATAAAAGGAAGCAGATAGGGTAGGCTGGAGTCCATTTGTATGTTTAGCGTGCGTGTGAGACACAGGGCCGGGATGGAAGCAGGGGAGATTGGAGGTCGACTGGGTGGAGGTAAATGACAGGCCTTTAGGAATGTGACCGCAGCCTGTAAACACATTGAAGTCAAGCACTGAGACAAATAAAAAGAGGACTAGTTTGGGGATGAGATTGCAAGGTAATAAAGCTCGCTGGCCCAGGTTTGGTGTGAGAGTGTTTCTCGGGCCAGTTGACAAAACTGCCACTTCCCCTTTTAGGTCAATTCTGCACTGTCACAAAAAATTGCATTAATTGATGGATGTAATCTTGTACATCCATTTTTATGACTTAGGCCTATACGTTTGGTTTTCTATGGTGTATTCCAAATCGTGTTTGCAAATTCTGCTGATTTGTCAACAACATGTTGTTGTATAGCTGGCTAACATATATCAAACTTGCCAAAACTGTAAAATTTACTTGTGGTAGACTTGTAAACATAATTAAGAACGTTTTGAAAACTAAAGCTAATCAGTAATGGCTCAGTATGCCATAGTTTTCCAGCAAAAATGGGTTTATGCATAATAAAGTGGGTTTATGAATGATTTATACACACACACACACACACACACACACACACACACACACACATATATACATACTTAAGACACCAGTCTTAAGTCGCTGGGGTATATTTGTAGCAATAGCCAAAAATACATTGTAGGGGTCAAAATTATTGATTTTCCTTTAATACCCAAAATCATTAGGACATTAAGTAAAGATCATTTTTCATGAAGATATTTTGTAAATTTCATACCGTAAATATATCAAAACTTAATTTTTGATTAGTAATATGCATTGCTAAGAACTTCATTTGGACAACTTTAAAGGCAATTTTGTCAATATTTAGATTTTTTTTGCACCCTCAGATTCCAGATTTTCAAATAGTTGTATCTCAGTCAAATATTATCCTATCATAAATCACAAACCATACATCAATGGAAAGCTTATTTATTCAGCTTTCAGATTATGTATAAATCTCAATTTCGAAAAATTGACCCTTATGACTGGTTTTGTGGTCCAGTGTCAAACATGTTAAAATAGTAAAACTGACTTGAGACAGTCAGTAATAATGTGCTAAAAATGCAAAGCCTCCATTTCAACAAAAATCAGTAATTGCATCATATGCCACTGTTTCCAGCAACTTATGAATTTGTCTTATGTTATGTTACAAAACTTTGGGGTAAAAATATAAAAAGTAATAAATAATAAATTAAAAATGCATTCTAAAACATTTCATGAAAATTTTTTTATAAAATAAAATATTTCACGCAACTCTATAAAAACATGATGCAAAAAATTTTTTAGTTGTGGTTGGGCCAGTAAAAATGTTGATAAAAACCAGAAGAAGAAAGAAAAAAAAAAAAAACTGAAAAACTCTTATTGTTAAGCCCAGCAAATACAGGTGAAAGGAAGCTGGATTGATGGGAAGATGGGAAGAAGTGGATGGAATAATGCGGAAAACACTTTGGAGATGTTCAGGAACCACCAAAGAGGAACACACGATGGTTTTATTTTCCAAAAGGAGCAATACTATACCTAGTTTTTATTAAAAAACAAGTAAACGTATCCCAAGAGGGCCCTTCTTATATATTCAAAGAACCTTTTCATTACTTGAGTGCAATGTTGACTCACCTGACAATGTCCATGGCCTGGTAAATGATCTCAGATTGGTCGACAGCAATGACCTTCCTGGCTCCCGCTTTGGCGGCGAACATGGAGAGGATTCCCGTACCACATCCCACATCAAGCACCACCTGCGGGTTAAAGGAGCACTGCGTAACCTTTCCGCGCTATGCCAGCTTGTCTGTGCCATCTTAAGCGTGCAGATGTGTAATAATGGCACCCGAGGCATTTATCATGCTGACAGGGTCTAACTCTTATTTGCCAAAGTCCACTGGCTGGACCACGATGGCCGAGATAAGCCTCTCGTTGTCTACCCCCACTTCACCTTTTTCTTTCCAGCTCAGCGCGTCACCTCGGGATCCATGTTCAACCGTGGCCGGCTAAAGCTGATCTAGCCAATGTCAGCGCAAAATTAATGGTTTGTATATGAGCTGTGGTGTATGTTGTGTGTGTGTGTGTGTGTGTGCGCGTTGAAGCACCATTATCCTGTTATCAGCCCACTGCAGTTGACACATAAGAACCCCCCTTTAAAAAAAAATACTGCAGCTTGGTATAATGCGAGGGTTTCTTATATCAGCCCTGTCAACGCAATCATTACTCCGTCGTAGCTTTTTCTACAACACCTAAAATTTGCCGAAGTGCCGAAGCCCATACTCACCTTGTCCTTGAAGACGTCCATGTTGCGGTACATGAAGTCTCGATAGCTCTCAGTGCGCACCTTGTCCTGTCGAAAAATGAGACAACCAAAGTCCTAAGTAATGACACAGTGTCACCATTCTACTTTCCATTAAGAAGACAGAGCGCACCCATCCCAGTGCGAGAGAAATCGCTGAACACGATCCAATCATTCAGAGAAAAAATTGAATTTTAACACCTTATACACAGTTAAAGCTGACAGTCAAGGAGCACGCTGGAAATCAAATTAACAATCGTTAAGCAGCATGAAAAAAAAAAATCTAATTTTTAACAGAGTCCAGATTGAATTAGACAGCAATTCAAAGGATGTGTGACTGGTAATGATTTTTCTTTCTTTTTTTTCTTTTTTGAAGGGACGAGGTTGCTGTTGTTGGGAGTGGAGATGAAAAATTTTATGAAACTGACCCTGACACTTCTTGCTTTGCCAGCAGAATTCCAGCCAGAAATGGCTAATTAACCTGCCAGTCAGACTAAGTACCACCCAGATCATACATGATGCCGGAAGCTATTTACAATCCAGACCAGAGGCATTACATTTATATTGGTTTAAACCAGGACATGTTAAAAATAATAATAACTTAAAAAAAAAAAATGACAGCCTCTTTTTTGTAAGGTTAAAATTTCAGCTTGATTTTTTATTATTTTTTTTCCTGAACATTTTTTGTTCAAACTGCTGGACAAAAGTTTGGAATAATTATGTTTTTATTTTCAAGTTTTTGAAAGAAAGCTGCATTTATTTGATCAAAAATACAATAAAAATAATATTGTGTAATATTATTACAATTTATATTTTAAAATGTAATTTATTCCTGTAATAGCAAATCTGAATTTTCAGCAGCCATTACTTCAGTATTCAGCATCTCATAGTCCTTTAGAAATCTAATATGGAGTTTTTGCTGCTGCTTACTATGTGAAAACCAAGATGCATACCATTTAAAAGTTTGGGGTAAAGAAAGAAAGAAAGAAAGAATAAAAAATAAAATAAACCAATTAAACTGATAAAAAGTAACGGTAAAGACATTTATAATGTTACAAATATTTCTATTTCAATCAGAGAATCTTAAAAAATTTATTACTGCTTCCACAAAAATATTAAGCAGCTAAAACAGTTTTCAACAATGATCATAAGAACCATTGTTATTAATTTTGTATCAATAATAACTAATAATAACATAATATGATAACTGACAAACAAATCAGCATATTAGATAGATTTTTCAGAATTTCTGTTTATCCAGTAGGATCTGATTTGATTCTTATCCATACTTAATCCATTAAAAATGTTTTCAAAATATGGCAAAAATTCCATTAGCATTCCTGCAGGATTTGATGTTCTGAAGGGAAAACATTAAAAATCGGTGGGTTTTTTTAACAATGAAACTTATTTGAGTGCCCCTTCTGATGCAGAAAAAAAAAGAGAAGACGGAAAAGTTCACTTAACTTTCCTTACATGGAAAGTTTAGCATTAGTTAAAGGGTTAAAGATCGCGGCATCTGACTCATGACGGTAAACGGCATCATTTTTCGGTGGACAGTTAAAGGCGTCAGCGCTTGCGTTGCACCATACAGCTCGCCTCTCCTCTGCAGAGTTTCGACTCTGACGCAAACCGCCGTTTAATGTAAGCTGGAGGAGGCACCAATCACTGGCCCTCTCCAGGACATACTGCAGTATGAGAGCTGATGATCCAAACGCTCCTCACTTGAACCTCCCCTACTGCAGTTACAGCACTCAAACAATGGCATCCTAACAATAAATCTGGAAAACTGCAATGTGGGAAAATAAATAATGGCGAATGAAAATATGCTGCATACAGCGAACCATTGCATCTTTTTTTTAAGTAGTTTGCACAAAGTGTGAGTTGCCTGTGACCTTCTACCTAAGCAAATAAGGCCGCAGATATATGTTAGATGGGGACAGACCTACCTTCAGCATCTCCTCATGGATGCTGTAATGCCCATAAGAGCTAAAGTAGGCCTCGTCTTCATCTTCTCTCAACTCAGCAATGGCCCCTGAGCGTGAAGGGCCACGACTTGTGTCTGCATTCAGCACTAGACCTTGTGCCAACAATCTGGGGCAATGAAAACAACACACACACACACACACACACACACACATATATATATACAGGACAAGACAGGGGAAGGCTTGGTCAGTCCACCAGCACACGTGCACGTGCATGTGAGCGCTCGCTCAAAATCTTAACCACTGCAGTGGAATTTTACCCCATCTCTAACTTCTATTGCCCCGCCTCTTTTTTTGCACCTCTATCCACTTCAGTGAGTGTGTTTGAAACTGAACTCTATGCTGTACTCTGCTGGACCCACTTATACATTACACATCTATTGGAGTTGCACAGCTTAAACTCAGAGTGAGCTGTTCTTTCAAATAAGTCAAGACTGAGGGTAATGTATCATATATATATATATATATATATATATATATAAAATTGTAATAATATATAATGTTGTAATATAATTTACTTTAAAAAAATGTTTGTGGACAGTTTTAAATGAACTACCACTGAACAAAAAGTGGATTTGGTTCTTTTCATCAGCCTATGAATTTTAAACTAATTTTCAAGCATCTTTGTGAGAATTTGTGACATACTGTAACAACAGTTGATACTGTAGTTAAATAACTTGGTCATCAGTTTGCAAAAACAAAAGAGAATGTGTGTGCACTGTGCAGTAAAGCTCTCATATTACAAGTCTGTGAGAAAGTGTATTGCATAATTTAAAGACTGAAATGTGAAATTCATATTAGTTATGCAGTATGCCACATATCCAGTCCACAGAGCTTGCATTTAAAGTTGTATTTAAAGGGATAGTTCACCTAAAATGTAATATTCTGCATTCATTTAAACCTTTCTTTTATCTGCAGAACACAAAAGAAAATATTTTGCACTAAACCCTATTGACTTGTCACTGTATGGACCAAAAAAAAAAAATCTAAACATCATCTTTTTGTGCCTTATTAATGACAGAATTTTCATTTTTGGATGAACTATCCATTTAACCCATTTCTTTCTTTTTTTCAAATTCAAATTCCTTTAGGGTAATTCACTGATGGAAAAACGAGGTTTTAATAAAAACTGTCTGTCTATGCAGGAAAATAAATTTTTTAAATCTGTGATACATGACTCGAGAAACAGGAAAAAAAGTGCTGTGGCAAAAAAAGTATAACATAACTTGACTCCATGTAAATATCTGTGTCATAACATCACATGACTCCATGTAAATATCACCATATCAATAAGCTATTCATAATTTTTCTCTACCTCATATTGCTGCCATTTAAATACCCTGTACAACTTTTTTGCACATTATTTTTGCACATTCCTCTTATTACTATTTAAGTCAACAGCATACTGACCTGCACATTTATATTTATATTTTTTATCTTATCTTTTATTTTATTCTTTTATTTTATTTTTTCTACTTTTCTTCTCTTAATATTTGTATACTTTATAATTGCACTGTCCTTGGAGCGGACCTGACCTACATTTCACTGCTGGTTATACTCTTTATAATTGTGTATGTGACAAATAAAACTCTTGAATCTTGAAGTAAACTTCAACACCCATAATGCACTGGGTTCAATCTGACTATCCACTAGTAGGAATACAAAAATCTGAAGTTTTCTCAAAAGCCCTGGAACTGTCAAAAGTCTGCTGGATGATGTGTTTTTTGAACTTCATACTATCGGGTAAGGCATGTTTAAGATGGCAAAAGCAATATTGTGTGATTTTTGCAATCAAACTAAAGATGAGTGATTGAACAAAAGAGGCTACTGTTGCATAAATATTATTCAACAAGTTGAATAATGCTATTTTGCTTATACTTCGAGGAAAAAATAGCACTAAAAAGCTGAACCACAGTGATACAATGCTGAGGTTATACTGACTTGAGTTTGTGCAGATCATCCATGGCCCGGGCCAGAGCTTCCTCAGCTCTCTGAGCTCTGTCTTCAGCCTGTCTGGCTCTCTGAAGCAGAAGAGACACCTGATCACCAGCCGCAGGGCTCAACGTCACAGCTGCAGCCTCGCTCAACTCTTCAACATCTGACAGAAAGCAAGCCAGTATCATAAATGTGTTTCAAACATGTAAGAAAGATTACCACATTCCCAAAAGTTATAAAGTTAGTAAGTTTTTTAAATATTCCTATTCAGCAATGATGCATTAAATTAATCAAAAGTGGCAGTAATATTTACAATATTAGAAATTAAATAAATTTTATGAATTTTCTATTTTTGAAATAATCCTGAAAAAAAAACGAAATCACTTTGAATTTCAGCAGCACAATATTGATCATTATAAGAAATGTTTCTTGAGCAGCAAACAAGCAAATTAGAATGATTTCTGAAGGATCATGTGACTATGGATCATGTAAAATAGAAAACAGCAGGAATTTGTCCCGATAAATGAAACAAAAACAATGATTCTCATACCTATCTGCAATAATGGGTCATCTGGTAAAGCTGGTTTCATATATTCATCACTGTCCCATGGCAATGGGCCATTTGAAGACAGTAGCAAACTCTCTACAGAACATTTCTACAAAACACACACAGCTTAGTCAGGCATCGAGTCATCTTAACACATACATTTGAACTGTGTGTTAAATAGATACTTACTGTAGTTCTAATGTAGTTTATCATCTTTATGTAGCCATAGTCATCAAGCCCTAAAGAGAAATCAAACCAGATTTGTATTTCGAGACATCAGACATCACTCTGAGCAGTCCTTGTTTGGAAAACTTACTGTGTTTTTGGACAAGATCTGGAATATCCACACCATGATCTGCCTTACAGTGTTGTACTGTTTCAGACACAGAGGTGAGAGTCCTGTTTAAAGTGAGACACAGGTACTTGAGTACAAAACAACCCTTTGTTCTTAAAGGATCAGTTCAACCAAAAGAGGTGTGCCCCAAGGTTCAATACTAGCACCACTTATTTTTCTATTTAAGATAATAACTTACTGTTAATTTTCAATAAGTGTAGTGTTCAACTTTATGCTGATGACACCGTCATATATGTATCTAATTCGGATATTTTACATATTCAGTTATCTCTTCAGTATTATTTTAATATTTTACAAGACTGGCTTTTGGAAAATAAATTAGTGCTTAATAAAACTAAGTCTTATATTATGATGTTTGGTTCTAGACAGAAACTTAAATCCAAAAGTTGGTCCTGTGCTATATTATGTAAAGACAGCACTTCTCTGCATAAAGTTGATATTATTAAATATCTTGGAGTATGGGTTGATTCTGAACTTTCATTTAAATCACATATGAATCATATCTTACATAAAAAAAATTTTGGTATTAGTACTTTACATCGATCTAGAAATTGTTTTTCAGACAGTGTTTGTAAGAAACTTGCCTCTCAACTTATACATCCAATTCTTGATTATTGTGATGTTGTTTATCAGACTGCAGCCAAATTAGATCTTGCTCTTCTTAACACAGCATACAATAGACTTTGCAGATTTGTTTTGGGGTGTTCTTTTTATACTCATCACTGTATAATGTATGATGCACTTCAGTGGCCATCTTTGCACACCAGACGACATATTCACTGGCTTCAATTTATATTTAAATGTGTTCATTTTAAATATCCTAGTTATTTACAACAATACTGTGTACCTTTTTCTTTAAATTATCAAGGTAGGCATTCTGTTCAGCGCTATTTTTTTGTTCCTCTTGTCAAAAAATCATTGGTAAAAGAGCTGTCATGTTTAAAGGTCCAATAGACTGGAACAATTTACCTGCTGATATTCGATCTATTACATCCTTTAAGATGTTTAAGTAAACTCTGTTATCATAGTTTACTTTGGATTCTACAGGTTATTTTTGAAGATGGTATTTTTTTTTTTTTTGCGCCTTATGTTGTTATCAGATACACTGATCGGTATATTTTGTATTATGTTTTGTTTCATATTTGTTACTAGTTATTTTTTAATGTTGTGGTGCTTTTTTCCCAATTAATGTTTGTGTTTTGTTGTTTGGTGTTATGGATGTAATGTTAATTTTGTGTTTTGTTTTGTTTTTTTGTTACTATGTTGTGATTATGATACATTGTGGGACCCCCTCGAAAACGAGATGGTACATCTCAAGGGGTTAATCCTAATAAATAAATTCAAATTCAAAAATACAAATTCTGAGGTTTTTTACATTTTTCAGAACACAGATTTGGAAAAAAAGAAGTACATATACACCTAGACTCCTGATCTGCTTGTACAAATTAAGTTTCCTGTTCAGCTCAGACACACAAAATCAAAGCCTTACTCAATTTTGCAACTTTTAAATAAATAAATAATCGAAGTTCAGAACAAGGTTATTTACTGTAAACTAAATGTATAAAATAGTTTAAAATGATTAAAAGATTGTTGGTAATGGAAATAAAACTGAAATCAAATAAAAATACTTAACCCAACTAAAACATTGCTGAAGAAATATTGCATTGGCAACTAATAAAAAATATGTTTAAGTCGAAGCATTGAAATTGCTAAGTGGAAATAAAAACTAAAACTGTAATAAAAAAAATATACTAAAAATGAAACAACTTCAAACAAAACTATAATGGCATTGTTTCATATATCCATCCTTGTGACATCCATGAGTTCAAAAAGAGTTTGTATTTATGATGTATTTCTCTGCATTTTTCTTCTTCTAGCTTCACTGCACTATTGCTGCATTTAATCTAACTTAAATTAAAATGTTAAAATATTTCTCTTTAGGTTATACATCTAACATTACACTAACAGTGTGTAGAAAAAGACAATGATTGGTAACAATTTCATATATTTTAATAGTTTCCTCTGTGAAAACATAGAAGCAAATTATTTAAGTTTATAAATAACATGCTACATTTTTTCACATACAAGTAAACATTAAAATATATTGCTGTCTATATTTGCAGGTTTCTGACAATACAACACTGATACAAACATGTGCAGATCACTTCGTCATCTTTCAGTTTTCTTTCTGGGAGCCTCAGCATGAGTGTTTTCCACTGAATGTTACCTGTCACAGAGTAAACACGGGACTGTTATGTGTTCAGATCCCTCCTCCATCGACTGCCATTGCTCTTCATCACTGTCAGACAGCTCGGGTACATCTTCACACACCTCACAGTCAGCATCTCCTACAGCGCAGGATACAATAACAAAATCCATAACACCTTCTAAACAACCGATTATGTCAAATACTAATAAAAATAAGTGTTACGCCATTAATTACACCATTTAAAAACTGCAGTAGATGTTCGCTGAGATTAAAATACACTATCCAACTCGCTAGAATAACGCAGTTTAAATCGCATCATAGGTTAAAGCAAATATATGCATCACATGCACGTGTACCTGTGTACGCTGCCATGTTGTAGTCTCTAGAGTTCGAGATTTTCTCATCCGGGTCATTCTTATTTTGGTAACTCTCTTTTGTCGCCATGTGAGGTCGTTGTTTAACCGTGTGCCTTGTGCCGTTAAATACCTCAGTGTCATCCTTCGTGTATATTGAATTTGTGCAAAACATCAAAAAGTCGTTCATGCAGGTGCAGCCCATTATCTTAGAATAACGCACTAGGCCTAACGTTACCTGACTCACTATAATTAGCCTGTTGTCGCACATGAAAAAATACTGTAGTGTTTTTGAACCATACTGTAGTAAAAGTGTATTATACTGTGTATATTATAGTATTTACAACACTTGCTACAGCATACTGTAGTATTAACTATAGTGAAGTGATAAACTGTAATAAATGCTGTTTTAATACAGTAATCTGTAGTGTATTGTAGTATAATATACCCTATAGTTGTAGAAAACTTAGTGCAGTATTGGGTGAAGTCATTTGTTTATATAACTATAGTTGTTATATTACCACAAAAACTAAAGTACTTTACTATAGCATGGTTAAAAAAAACTATACATTTTTGGTCATTTGCTGTCTTTGGATCATTTTAAAAATGATATGTAACTGTTTTTAAGTGTCTTTAGTCTGTTTGTGTTGTAATATTTTGTGATGAAACTGATGTATTGCTGGCCATTTTGGCCAGGACACTCCTGCGAAAGAGATTTTTAATCTCAGAGTCTCTCCTGGTTAAATAAAGGTTAAATAAATAGTATTTACTATAAATCACTATTGCATTTTTGTCATACTATTTATATTGTATGGCTAGTGTGTGAATTAGTATTTTCACTTTTCTGTGTGGAATTTATTTACAAAGCTAAATTGTAATTGAATTTTTAAAGGATGAGTTGGATAAGAAAGAAAGCAAGAGTCAAGCACACATGTGAACTCTTCCAATGCCAAAGCATTACAGAATCATAAAGTTTGAATACAACATTTATATATGTTATAGCTGCCAAGTTGAAAAATGTATATTCTGCATGCAGTTGAACTGTATAGCTGCTGTGCATTATAAAGTTTAATACAGCAAATAAATACTTTTGTCTTTAAGTTGAGACTGTTTTATTCCACTTTTCAGATATCACACACAAAATAATATTATATACACAATAGTTGTCAAGTATGAATATAATTGATTTTTCCTGAGTAATATAAAATTACATAACAAAAACAGCACCAGAACCCAAAATAAAACATACAGAAACACAGCACATATTAAATTAGGCAGTCAAGCAGTACTATATTTTATGCAGTAAAACAATATTTTGGCTTATCCTGCTGAAGAATCACACCAGAATTGCACTTAAGTATAAAGAAATGTGAGAATAAAAGTCTTATTTTTTGTCTCCAATTTTTCCAAGATTGCATATGGCGTTGTTTTCAAGAATTTCCACTTTCTTCTCTCCATCTTTAAGTGTGTTGGCAACCATAGCCCTGGTCAGTGGTGTGATGGGAATAGGCATTGTAGGGAAAATAGAGGAGAATGCATCAAGAAATTTCTGGGCCACCAACTCGGCTGGCCTGCTCTCCTCTCTGTCCACTAAGAGCACCCTAGAAAAAAAACAATCACATATGAAATTATGATTTAGAAATAACTGAAAAATTAGACATGCACAACACAAAGATTAATGACCTCAAACTATATGCAGAGTATAAGAAATCACAACAGATTTTATTCCTCGATTCAGTATTTTTAGAACAATAAATGGTTAGAGAGTCGGACTCGTAATCCAAAGGTTGCTGGTTCGAGTCTCATGCCGGCAGGGATTGTAGGTGAGGGGAGTGAATGTCCAGCGCTCTCTCCACCCTCAATACCACGACTGAGGTGTCCTTGAGCAAGGCACCGAACCCCCAACTGCTCCCCGGGTGCTGCAGCATAAATGGCTGCCCACTGCTCCGGGTGTGTGTTCGCGGTGTGTGTGTGTTCACTGCTGTGTGTGTGTGTGTTCACGGTGTGTGTGTGTGTGTGTTCACTGCTGTGTGTGTGCACGTTGGATGGGTTAAATGCAGAGCACGAATTCCGAGTATGGGTCACCATACTTGACCGTATGTCACTTCACTTCACTTATATATCAGTGTTAGACTGGCTTGAATGACATGAACATTACAAGCTTCTTTGCACTTCTTTGCTCTGTAAATCAAATACGCATATCATTTTAACAAGTTATAATACCTTAGTTTTCGGGTAGAGAAAGCTGCTGGTGTTGTCTGCACCTTTGGAGGATTCGAGGTGAAAATGTGAGCAACCTCCTGCTTTGGCAAGTTCTGCAGACTTGAGTACATAGTCATGATCCACCCGCACAAACCCTTCCTGTAAGCCCATACAAAAGGTTATGTTTTTTAGTATGCAATTAACAAACTTTACCACAAAAAAATGAACATGAAATGTAAACTTGCAAAGGGTTCCCCACAAATGCATCGTTTACCAAAAACAGAAAGTGATCTTTTAAAAATGTTCATCAGCTGCTAAAGTGTTCTTTACTTGCATTGCCAATTACAGTTTTACTTTGCATTTATTTTATGTCCCACCATGAAAAACATTCTTATTATATAAATCTTGATTTTAATTGATCTTAATAACTTGTAATTTAATTGTAATTTTGAAACAGAGCAATGGACAATCAAACTTGCCAACAACGCTTCAGTTCAGTTTCACTTTCCCTAAAAACTCACAAAAATGTCATAACTCCTCCTATATTTTCTCCTGGATATGGAACAGAAAAAAATATATATACAGTATATTGTTAGAGTTAAATGTGAAGCGTTAAATGTAAGAATGTAAATAGTTAAATTAAACATAGGTTAGGGTTAAATTAAGATAAATGTATTATGTCAATTATACTCAGTCAACATTTCAAATGAGATAAAAGTATGCAATTCTTATACATTAGGTTAATATATCAGTAAATACATTTACAGTCCAAGAACTGATGGTGGCATCTATTTTATTTTATTTATTTATTTTATTTTTTGTGAAATTTTTATCTATGGCAAATGTTATATTTTTCATAACACATATTTATCTCATATTTTCACATTTGCAGTCCATATGTCATAATTGCAACTTCATACAATTACACCTTTGAATATACCATTATTACTATTTATTGACTCAATCAACATTTAAAATTGAGATAAAAGTATGTAAACTACACATAAAGTTCATATTTCAGTAAATAAAACCAGTTATTTAGTCCGAGAACTGAAAGTTAAAATAACCAGCATCTAATTCTTTTTTTTCTGACAAATTTATTTTGTTTTTCATGTTACGTATTAATCTCATATTTTCATATTTATATTTAATCTCACAATTGCAGCTTTATTTCTCACTTGCCTTTGTTAACTTGTTAAATGTTAAACTTTATCACACAATTAAGGTGTTTTTCTTTCTCTTTTGTTTACTTGAGACTGAGTAGAGAGACAGAAATAAAAGAGTTATTTTGTCCTAATTAAAAACATTTTGCAAACTGTATTTTAACAAAATAATTCATATTTCAATTGATAATTATTCTTAAAAAAAAAATATGTTGTCACATCATAGATTAATGAAGTAGTTTTGTTCTACACGACGCATTGCCTCATTTGGACCTTTTTTTTTTCTTAAGAAAACTGTATGCCAAAATTCTACTCACTTTATCACTCTGTCCTGAAAACAGGCCATTTCTACAATGACCAATGGCACCTGTAACCATAAGCGCTCATGTGTGATGCCTTATTCTCACCAGGAGGTGTCAGTGTAAACCCAAGATCTCTGAACTCTGCTTTTCCCCTTGCTTAATACTTGGGGGCCCTGGATTCAGAAGATGGGCTCTTGCCTGCCACTAATCTAACACTGGTGCTTTTGATGATGAAATACATTCAATAACAGTTATCTCTTTCTGTTTAATGTTTCATTTGTGCTTAATTCCTGTAAAGCTGTGGAAAGGCTTTCAAACTAAAAAGTACAATTCACAAATGAACATATTTTACCAATATCACCAGAGGAAAGCATGATTAAAGTCTTCAAATGGAGCAAAACTGCACTATACTGTATCATTAAACATATCAAAGTTGTGAATTAAACCGTTTCCTCTACGGCCAATGAGACCACACCATATGCTCCAATCCTTTAAAGCAGATTTTATTGTCCAACTGTTTAAATTCCACCTCTTGTTCAAACGTTTGTTGGCCGCTGGTATGAATAGACCCATATGTCAGCTGACAATCCTCTTTCAGATGTTACTGAACAAATGCAGTGGAGATTTATAGAAGGCTATTGATATCAGCTTTCATTATTCCTTCTTTAAAATGATTAGGGAAACTGAAAATAGTTCTTTCTTAAGGACAGAAGAATGTTTTTGCAGTCCAATAAACCATATTTTAATACATGCAGCCACAGAGTTTGTTCTTGGACTACTCTTGTAGAATTAAATGACTGTAAAGCTCAAGTAGGAAGTGTTATTCAGAAAGCAACCCACAGTGCATCTGGATCTGCCCATGCAATGAAAGAATTTTCCCTGCTGATTTTTTAACTTTAAGCCTCACTCTGAAAAGCTGCTATTTTTCTATTATTGAGCTTAAACCAATCTCATCGAGGAGAGGGAAGAATTAAAAAATACGTCATGAATGAATCCACATCCCCCTTGCCGCTTAAGACAAAAGGCTTCGATCTTGCTGTCCTGTCGGTAACAGGGCGACCGCGGTGAGCCGGCGGAGTATAGTCTGTTAATTACCACTGAGTGGAATCAAAAAGGCTTCCTATTGTCCCGTCTTAGGTCTGTGGCAGCCTGCGGAGGAGAGATTGCTTTGTGTAGGCCGCTGTCATACACACATGTTGAGTCATTGTGGCCTGACTTCGATCGGATGAACGTATGCAGGAAATGCGATCGAGGCCATGATGAGGTTCAGAGGAGGGTTTTCATTCACAGCGTCATTAAAAACACTTTTTAAAACCATACTGGTAAATGTCAAAACAGCTTGATATGTGTTGTGAATTCTTGAAGTCATGCATTTGACTTGTAATTCTAACTCAGCAAAACCAGATCTTTAACTACACTTCGCAATCAATAATTCTAAGAAACAGAAGGCGGATAAACACTAGTAACGTAAGCGCATGTAAGTGCATTCAACTTTTTAATATCTTTTGACTGATGACTGTCTTTACAGGTGGCACATTCAAAAAGGTTATATAAAGCCAGTAGTGCCAACCATATGAATGAATAAATAAATAAATGAGACTTAACAAAAAACGCATGAATAAAGTAATGAATAAGGCAGTTACACAAACAAACAAATAAATGAATGAGTGAATAAGACAGTTAAAGAAATGAATGAGTGAATAAACGAATGAATAGTACACAAACTTCTAAATGACTTTTTTTTTTATGAAAAATAAATAAACAAATAAATAACTAATGAATGAATAAGACTGTTACAATGAAAACAAATGAATCAATAATTAATTAATTAATTATTGTAAAATCAAGCTTATTGATTTTAAATGTTTTGTTTTTAAATTTTTTAAAAAACTAGAATTACATTTTAAATTTAATTTTTAATTTTTAAAAATTAGAATTTAAAGTAAAATGTATTTAAATCACGAAAGAAAGTTTGAATGTCTATCATACGGTTGGTTCCAAAAAGACCTTTCATGAATGAATGAATGAATGACAAAGTAGGTCTAAAGGTACATTTTGGCATGCTTTGTTCTTAAATAAATATTTTTTATTTTTTAATTATTTAAATTTATGTAAAATGTGTTATACCATGGGTTCTAAAGGTTTATCACGAGTAAATATATAACCAGCAAAACTATTTGAGTGAAAAGTGAATATATATATATATATATATATAAATACATATATATATATATATATACATATGTGTGTGTGTGTGTGTGTGTGTGTGTATATTTGGTATCTCTGTTGCTTTATTGACAGCAGCGCTTAAAAACCTGAATAGTGAAATTAGTGACCTAAATATTTCATATTCATGTTGTACTACAACATTTGTTTAAAATGTTTTGAACCCCTAAAACCTAGTTTACTTCTAGGTTTCATTTAGATTCTCTCAAACTATTTAATGTAGCATTTTCACAGCAAAAGTATTAAGACTCCAAATGATTATTTTAACCATCAGATCTTTAAGTTAAAAAATGGATGCCTAAACCAGAATTCACAGAACCAGGATGCCCCACTGCAGTGCAATATGTCCCATATCCTGGCCAATTGAAACCTGCCCGCTGACACAGAGGGCTTAGCCAGCAGAGCCACTGACTCTTGAGTGTGATGCTAATGATGGCCATTAATGGAGCCTGACAGCACAATCTGCTCCTCATTGTAGCACCTTTGCAGGATCTGCAGCTTGCAAGGGGCCAAAGAGGAGGCGGCGGCTCGGGACGTCAGGGCAAATCAAGTGGCAAGTAGTTGACGGGGAGGTTTCACGAACTGAACCGGGGAGCTACCACAGAGGGACTGCGGATTGCAGGCCGATCCCAGCTGATCCCCGGGTGAGGATTAGCTTAATTAGAGCAAAATAACCTTTACAGTCAAAAGCAACTGTCAGTTACTGTCGAAAAAGCACTATCCAATAATGTGGGCTTAATTCTTCAGTGGTCCCAGAGGTGAAGGAATCACAGGCTTCACAATCCCAGAGCTGAACAGGAGTGACATCATTAGACTTGACCGTTTGCCTAATCTTAACAGCGGCTGGACTAACGCCCTGTGACTCATGTCAGAACAAGGTCTGGAAGGCATTTTATTATATTTGCCAGTTTTTGTTTATTTATTTGAAGAATGTTGTGTTTTACATCATATTTTGACATGACGAGAGTAATCAGAATGTAATCAGAATAGGTAGTGAGTGTTTTGTATTTTTAATTTTGCACAATCTTTAATTGATGTCATTTAAATGAGAATGAGATGCACCTGCATCTCATTATTCGATTCCATTCTATCATCTATAGCACAACTGTACATACAATTTATTTATTTTTCAATTTTTTCAAATTTTTATATTTACATGTGTATTTTTTATTCTCATCTTATTTTTATTGTCTCTGTGTACTGGAAGCTTATGTCACTAAAACAAATGACTTGTATGCGCAAGCATACTTGACAATAAAGCTCTTTCTGATTCTGATTGTGATAAATGTATTTATATTTATATAGAAACTTTAATTCTAAAACAAATTTATTTTATTTCATTACATTATTATAATAAATTACAATACATTTATAAAAATACATTTATTGTATTATATATTATTATAATATTACAAGAATTTATATATATATATATATATATACACACACACACACACACGTATTTATCTGCTTCCATGTAGTGTATATTACTGTATATTTCCTTGCAATGTATTATAATAAATATTAAACAATGTATGTACTGTTTAAACATTTTTAATAATGCTTGTAATAATAAACATGAATATGCATATTAAATACTTTCTATATTATTTAAATATTAAATTAATTATATATATATAATTAAATAAATTATTACATTTGTTTTAAAAGTTTTTAAAGTTTTTAAATAGAAATTAGTTCATATTTATTTATTTATTACAATTTTATATTACAAGCAATACGTGGTTAAAAAAAAAAAAAAGAAGTCACTTATTCATCCATTTTTAATGTGGACATCATTTAGGTTTGGGGGAAAAAATGGCTCTTTTGCACAGTTTTGTGCATAACTAATTGCATAACTAAACAACTTCATCATTACTCCTTCGTCTCAGACTGAGTCTCTGTGCTGGCAGAGTGGCCGATCCAGGCTTAGTATCAATGCAGCTCAGCTCGGCTTTGTGGCCCAAATGCCATCAGCTAAGCTGGTCTCAGACCTGCTTTGACCAGGCTTCCTGCCAACTCATCCAAAACAATGGCGTAATTAAATGAGCAAACAGATTAGAGCAGCCCGGCACAGAGGGAGATGGGAGTGTAGATGAGGCCCCTGCCAGGCCACAGCAGGTTCAGTTAATTCTTGGAAATGCAGAATAATACATATGCATAACATGCAAATGCATCTCACAGGAATCAATAGATCTGATGTGCCAGTGACATAATCTGGATCAATAATGAGGGAATGAATGCTCAGTATCCAAAATAATCTATTTGTTAAACACTCACCATCTGAGATACAATAAAAATGATGGTTCTTTCACTGTTATTTGCAGCATCCTAGCAAAAGCTGTGTATAGTTCTTTGAAGAAAAGTTGTTCATGTTACAACAGATCTTTGGTTTTGTTACTGAAGGAAAAATGAAGCTCCTCGATCTCAGAAAAAAATTACTGGAGCTGTCCATGGTACATATTAATACCTGAAGTGTACATACAGTATGTGGCCCTGGACCACAAAACCAGTCATAAGGGTAATTTTTTTGAAATTGAGATTTATACATCATATGAAAGCTGAATAAATAAGCTTTCCATTGATGTATGGTTTGTTAGGATATGAATATATTTGGTTGAGATACAACTATTTGAAACTCTGGAATCTGAGGGTGCAAAAAAAAAAATCTAAATATTGAGAAAATCGCCTTTAAAGTTGTCCAAATGAAGTTCTTAGCAATGCATATTACTACACAAAAAAATAAGTTTTAATATATTTACGGTAGGATATTAACTAAATATCTTTATGGAACATAATCTTTTTCTCAGTCGCTGTGGTTCAGATCAGAAATGAAATTTTCAAAACTACTTGTTCAACCTCCACATCACTTGTGCACATCATAAGAGCAGTTTCTCATTCTTTTGAACAAATTGCGATTGCTTTGGTACATTCATTCAACTGATTATGTACATTTGACTGCAGTTTCCTACATTTTCAGTTGATAATATCATGTTGCTCAATATGTATTATATAGTTCACTGTGCAATAGCCTTTCCCCTCAAAACATCTAGTCATTAGTTCATCGTATAAGTCATTAGATGCAAAATGGTTGATCTAGTTTTTTTCATAAACTGTCAAGCATATTTTCTACACATTTCTATTAGACTTTTTGTTAATTTGCCATGAATTGTGCAAGTGAATCTTGACTTTCACTAATGAAGAGAATATAGATCAACCAATTATAAGCAGTTCTCTGAAATAGCTCAAAGGTGCATCTCATGAACCTTCAATTGGAAAGCATATATGGACAGAGGACAACACAAAAGTTACAAATTCTGACGATGGATGAACATCCAGAAAACGATCAGGGTCAACAGACAAGAGGAAGAAGAGGAGTAAGGCTACATGGAAGTGTACAGAAGCAAAACAGAGGAAGAGGAAGAAGAGGCCAAGGACATAGGCGCATATCAGATGAAATAAGGGCCACTATTGTGGACCATGTTGTCAATCATGGCCTTACAATGGCTAAAGGGTGCAGCTAAATATTGGGAGATCGACCATATCTTCAATAATTCAAACATTTCTATGCATACATAAGAAGTCCCTTCTGCATTTCAGAACAGTAACTGTCATCCATATAGTTTACATTAGATAATACTAACAGAGTGCACTGTTACATTGACAACATGACTAAGCATTTTGATTATCTTGTTTGTGAGCAATGACAAAAGGACTTTTTATTCTGATGGCACTGATATGTTCATTGACATAAATACTTTTGAGAGATGAACTAACGATTTTGACTAAGGTACAGGCTTTTGCAGGTAATCCATTGTGTGGTGCTGTTTGTACAAATAGTTTTGAGAAATGTACATACTTCTTCGCAAATATTAAGGATGATTCGAGAAATGCACCAAAGCGACTGAGAAAAACTGTAATATCCTAATGACTTTTGGCATTAAAGAAAAATTTATAATTTTGACCCATACAATGTATTTTTGGCTATTGCTACAAATATACCCATGTGACTTATGATTTGTGGTTCAGGGTCACATATCAGTATCTTCATGGTACATATTACCTGTAGTACCTTTCAAAAGCACCAGTGCATGAGTGACAGCTTCAGTACATTTTTCGTGTAGACTCTAGGTTCTTTAAAACACAATGAATAGATGCTTTTTACATGAACTATACAAATTCAAATGAAAATTTTCTTTAATTGAATCAGGTTCTAAAACATACAGAAAACTTGACTTTAAAAACACAACTCAGATAAACAGACAGACAGACCGACAGATAGAGAGATTGGAGATTCCCAGATTTTCCCAAGAGAAAAAGTAAGCACCTTTTGTTTTCTATCAGATGCTATAATAAGAGAAAGCTTCTTATATCGGATATCTATGTTTGATTTAGGTTTTCTCCATCAGTTCTGTTTGCAGACTTCAAATCTCCCTTTTGTCGTGCGTCTGGACTATCCTAATGACTTCTTTGAACTGCCGATGTTCTCTGAGGTTCAGCTTTGTGTGAAACTCAACCTCTCGTCTGGAAACATGCTAAGTCGCTAACCTCTACACTCGTTCCCACATCAGCCACGACTGATTTGAGTAAGAATGGTTTCTCAGTTTTACTTACAAAATTGATATTGTGCCAAAATTCATTCTAAACAAACCTCATGAGCATGAGCATTTACAAAACAAGATCGTATCCAACAAAAGGTGGAATCAGCATCTTCTAGGTCTTCATTGGCCTCTCAGCAGGACTTTGGCTTTAAGAGCCTCATTAAGATGATTCAAAGTAGCCCAGATTGTGGACTCTGAACCAAGCGGGGGATCATATCAGACCCACCACAGCACTGAGATTTCTCCCTGCCAAAGAGAAAACACAACTACAAATGGCCAAGCTGCTAGCACAATGCCACCGTGAAAGGAACCAAATTAGCTGGAGGCTAACAACAATTTACCAACACCTGTATTAGTGTGCTAGCTCTGCAGGGTGCTGAGCTGAACAAGCACTAATCCCTATAAACCCTACAGTACTCCTCCTACCAAATCAGCATTTGCATATTCTCCATTTATTGGTTGATGAGGAAGGTTTGCAGGGATTGGGCTCGTTTCATTCCTCCACACTCTCACTCTCGCTGCCTGGGTGGTTCGATGATTATCTCCAGGCCGTGTTAGTGAGAGCGTGTGTTAGAGATTAGCAGGCATTAGAAGATTCTCTCACCCCCGTGACTGAACCTAATTGGAGAGGTGGAGAAGATGGGCGAGTCATTAGGCCCGAGATGTTTGCTTAGGTGTCGACCGACTGTGATGTTCAGTCTCACGATGGTTTCTGTTCTCCGTTTCTTTTCAGAACGGATGATAGAGAAATGCCGAAACAAGAATGGGATGGGAACTCTTTTGCAAATCTTATCCGGATTGATCCGAATCAGATGAAAAGAGGATGATGTTGGGCTGCTGGGGGAAAAATTGGGCTATTTGGTCTCTTTTGGATGATGGAAAAAAATAGGTGTATGAGTTCATCTGGCATACACTTTTGACCACAGTATTTACTGTATAACTCAAAAGTTGGAGGAAAAACATGCACATAATAGCATTATAGAAGTGTAATGGCCATAGAGAGTTTTTTGTGATTTCAGTAATCTGTAAGACCTGGTGCATCCTTACTTGAGACTGAACCTCCAACCTTTACATTGTTCCTATCAATGTCAGAAGAATACAGAAGAAATATCACATACAGTTCTTAAAGGGATAGTTCACTCAAAATGACAATTCAGTCATCATCTTCTCATCCCGATGTTATTCCAAACAAAATTGTTGTCTTCTGTGGACGACCATAGGATAAAGAATGTTCTTTCCTATATGGTGAAGTGAATGGGGACTGGGACTGGGGACAGCTCCAAAAAGTACCATATAACCATCATCAAAGTAGTAGTTGTGCCATGCATGATGGACAGACTGAAAAACAAAGTCACAGACAGTTAATAAGTTATTCAAGTTACACAAAAGGGTTTTGAAAGACATGATGTTGCGTGAATAACAGAATACACCACGCTCTCACTAATATGTAAAGGTACTAATATGTACCTTTAAGGTATTAATATGCACATTTTAGGGGTGAATAAGGTACAAAGGTGTACCTTTTGAAAAGGCACTGCCCAAGTAATAGCTTTTTCTGAGAGTGCAGAGAATATAAATAGTCTGTATTTACTAAACACTGATTTATTATTATTACTTTGATCTTCATTGAGTTCCATTTTAAAAATGGGGGAAAAAAATTAGATATTTTTCTAAATATTTTAATATTATTATTATTATTATTATTCCACAGAGGAAAGAAAGCCATTCAGGTTTGGACCAACTAATCTAATACAAAGAAAATAAAAGGCTTACTGTTGAACAATTACCGGGTTTTATTCTGTAAAGAAATTAAAAATTTTATTCAGCATGGATGCATTAAATTGACCAAAAGTGACAGTAAAACATTTATAATCTTACAAAAGACTTTATAAATAATGCTTCTCTTCTGAACTTTCTATTAATAAAAAATGTTGAAAAAGCAGCAAAACTATTTTCAATATTGATAATAATACAAAATGTTCCTGATTACAAAATAAGCATATTAGAATGATTTTAAGAAATTAAGCTTTGTGCCACAGGAATAAATTATATTTTAACACATTAAAATAGAAAACAATTATTTTAAATTGTAATAATATTTCACAATAATCCTTTTTTACTGTATATTATCATTTTATGGGGAGCACGAGAAACTTGCAAAAACATAAAAAAATGTTACTGATCCTAAAAGGGTATTCTGTATATAAGAAATCTAATCTATGCATGTGTACGGTAAGAAAACATGATGACTTTATGTAAGATATGACAGTGGTAAGCTCAAGATTTCCTTTTTCACTTATATCATCTGGACATTAATATGTTGCCAGCTAATAAAAGTGAAAATGGTCTGTCCTCATTCTTTCATCTCTCATGTGCTGTCTGCAGTGTTGACATCAGTGTCCCAAACCTTGAGCCACTGCTGGCAAGATCTGCATCCTCACAGGAGCTCAGAAGGCCCGACAGTGCGGTTTAGTCAGATGTCAATGGCTATTCCCACAGGCTGCAACCCTGTCAGATACCCCTCTGTGCCAATTAGTCAAGAGAAAGGACGAAAGACAGTAACAGGCATGGGAGGGGGAGTGCAGCAGAAGCTGCGCTGCTGGTGCACTAAAGCCCACCGGTGCAGGGGCTAATGGCTAATCAGAGAGGGACTTACTCTCCTCAGAATAGCTGGATTTGCTAAGTCCTTTTGGGGATAGCTGTCCTGAGAGACCGCAAATGTGGAACATGGTGAGATGCTAAATGGTGTTTTGACAGGCCAAGTAAACATGTTATGTACGCTATTATTAAACTATAAAAGTTGTTGCAAACTGTATGTTTTTAAGTTCTGAGAATGTTTCACATGGTTTCCAAAAATAATAAAAAAAATGTAAGAATGTGTATAATGTGCAGAAACATGTCTTGTGTAAATGTTCAATGTTTGGTGTATAAAACAGGTCCGGTCCACCCGTATACTGTATGCCACGTTTGACAGTGGTCCTCAACTGGTGGGCTGCAGCCCATAAACTGGATTGCAGGTCGATTAGGGTCATGAGCAGCAGGGGAAAAATACTAATATTATAATATTATAGTCAAAAAAATGCATATTGTTAGGCCTACACAGTTGAAGGTAATATTAATATGTTGTATTATAATTTTTTGTTCAGTACTTTGCCACCACTTGATGGCCAAAATAAATTCTGGTTCCTGAACTAAAACTAGCTGACAACGACGATATAATTTACACTACCATTCAAAATTTGACTGCTAATATTTTTTTTTTTTTTTTTTAAGTCTCTTGTGCTCACCAAGGTTGTTATTTGATCACAAATATAGTATTTAATTTTTTTAAATAATGAATAATAAGAAATTAAATAACAAAAATACAGCATTTTTACCATTTTTACCATTTTCTATTTTCAAATTTAATCTTGTGGAAACCAGGACACATTTTTTTCAGCATCCTTTGATGACTAGAAAGTTCAAAAGAACTGCATTTATTTTAAATACAAATTTTGTTTGACAATTTAAAAGTCTTTACTGTCATATATGATCAATTTAATGCATCCTTGCAAAATGTTATAAAAATTGACTAATCCCAAGAACAGTAGCGTAGTTGTATAAGTAAATACATTAATAAAATACATAATACATAATATAGATAAACAGAAGGATTAGGTATCAAATTGGTTGGCTACTAGCAAAACAGGCCTAAATACGCCTCCAATAAAAACAATTGCTTTTAAGGTCCAATTCTTGCCATTAACAAAGCATTAACTATGACTTTTGCCTAATTTGCTGCTTATTAATAGTTATTAAGGTTTGTTAAGTTTAGGTACTGGGTGGATTAGGGATGTAGAATATGGTTATGCAGAATATGTGCTTTATAAGTACTAATAAACAGCCAATATAATAGGCATGATAATAAGCAACTAGTTAATTGTGAAAAAAAATTACCAAACAATTACTGAAATAAAATGAATTTAAATCAAATAAAACATTAAAAAAAAAAACATTAAAAAAGGAAACATAAAAAAACATGGTCATTAGAAACCACTCATAAAATGAATATGATTCAGAGTCAGATTGGGATACATTTAATCCCCTTTGAAGCAGAGGTGAGATGATGTCGAGCAAATAAAGGGTGTTGATTATAACCTGTCATGACAAGGAAACACTAACCGTGACGGATGACCCATAAGGACACACACACTCACACACACACACACACACACACACACAGACTTTAAACAGTCCTCTGATCTCAGCGTTATTGATCGTTTCATTATGTCTTTTTGCTTTTTCCGTGACGGCCATTCAATCTTCGCTGTCATCTTCTGTTGAACCCTGCGCTCAGGGAGGAGCAGGATGGAAAGTGATGGGTAAAAATGGGAAAGAGAGCAGTCGTGGGGAGCGGGACACCGTCTGTCGCTGCCATCGTGGTTGTGAACGAGTGTGTATATAAAATGGGTAGAGCAGGTGGTGTGACTAAGCAGAGCCTGGCGCAAATGGGCTGTGCGTATATGTGTGTGTGTGTGTGTGTGTGTGTGTGTGTGTGTGTGTGAAGCGATGAGACGGGGGTGTCACCTCTTGCTCTTCCGAATAGAGAGGCCCTACACACCCACCCAACTGTTTGCCATTCAGAAGTGTCCACCTCTTTTTTTTTTGCCTCTCTCTTTTCTTTTAGTCCTCCCTTTCTTGCCTTCATAATGCATTGTTAACAAAACAGTTTACCAGGCTTGGCTGGTACATTATCCAGCGGGCCTCTGGAGACGCTGTGATTTAGGCAAATGGATTCAGAGAGAGGTGTGGCCGTGGCGTCTTAACAAAATGCCACATGAGTCGAGACTGAATCTTCTCTCTTCTGCCCTATTTAGTCTCATCCATACATTAAATAGCAATTAGGCTCTGTATGTGTGCAGTGTGCTGAAGGGAGAAGAGCCGCTATGATCTCACTGCATATGCATGAATGAGCCATACTCATCACCTCACATGATCTCCTCTGAGCATTATGAGACCTATACTTGGCTTTCATAGAGGGCAGAGGTGGATCATGTCTTTAAATACCAATTTCTACGGTTCAGCCCAGTGTATAAAGTTAAAAATAATGTCTTAGAGAGTCAATGAGATGGTGAGGTAGTAGAAGTTGACTGCCCTGTCTGATAAAATTCAAAGACTTTTCTTTTAATCCAGTGCTACATTAATTCTTTAAATCATATACTACAAAGGTTTATCATTTAAAAAGAGAGGGATCAATAAAATATTTTTTTATGATTTCTCTATTTACATAACAGATGTTTACATATTTTTCACAAAACAAGAAAATAATTAATGTACAGAAATAATGGAATATATGTAAATATCAGTTATGTGGAATAGCTTTTGTCAGTACTAATATATATATATATATATACACACACACACACACACACACATACATATATATATATATTTTTTATTTTTTTTTTCTCTCAAAAATATCAGATGTGTGTGTTTATGTATGTGTTTGTATATATGTATAATATATGTACTTTTTTTAGAATATAATATATATATACAGGTACATCTCAAAAAATTAGAATATCGTGAAAAAGGTCAATATTTGTTGTCACTCATTTCAGAAAGTGAAACCCATATATTATATAGATTCATTACACATAGATATTTCAAGCCTTTATTTCTTGAAATTTTGATGATTATGGCTTACAGATAATGAAAACCCAAAATTCAGTGTCTCAGAAAATTAGAATATTACATAAGATCAATAAAAAAAGGATATTTTAAACTGAAATGTCAGGCTTCTGAAAAGTATGTTCATTTCTATGTGCTCAATACTTGGCTGAGCCTCCTTTTGCATGAATTACTGCAATGCGGCGTGGCATGGAGGTGATCAGTTTGTGGCCCTGCTGAGTTGGTATGGAAGCCCAGGTTGCTTTGATAGCGGCCTTCAGGTCATCTGCATTGTTGGGTCTGGTGTCTCTCATCTTCCTCTTGACAGTACCCCATAGATTCTGTATGGGGTTCAGGTCAGGCGAGTTTGCTGGCCAATCAAGCACAGTAACACCATGGTCATTGAACCAGCTTTTGGTACCTTTGGCAGTGTGGGCAGGTGCCAAGTCCTGCTGGAAAATGAAATCAGCATCTCCATAAAGCTTGTCAGGAGAAGGAAGCATGAGTGCTCTAAAATTTCCTGGTAGATGGCTGCGTTGACTGTGGACTTTAGAAAACACAGTGGACTTCAGTCTGCTGCCATCAGGGAGGAGACTGCGGAGTCTCCAGGCGAGGACCAGCAGACTGAAGGACAGCTTCATACATCAGGCTGTCAGGAAGCTGAACTCCCTCACGTCCTTGCCCCCCCCCCCCCTTTACCCCATGCAACACTGAAAACTGATACTCTTCTTGCACTACACATATATCTGCACAGTTTTGTTTTATTTAACTGATTTGCACTCTATCTATTCTGCCTAATGTGCCTTATGCCACTTTATTTATCTCCTTTTTTTATTTTTCTACAATGTCTTCAGACTGATAAGTTCCTCTTGCACTATATATATTCACTCTATACATATACACATATATCTGCACAGTTTTGTTTTATTTAACTGGTTTGCACTCCATGTGCCTTATGCCACTTTATCTATCTCTTTCTTTATTTTTCTACAATGTCCTCATTTGTATGTCTGTATAGTTGTATGTACATATGTTTAAACTGTATTTATCCGTATTTGAACGTCTACTGTCAGTGTCTTAAATGTTAACTGTATGCACCAAGGGTCTGAGAGTAACGCAATTTCAATTCTCTGTATGTATGTGCCGTACATGTGGAAGAATTGACAATAAAGCAGACTTGACTTGACTTGACTTGACCAACACCAGCAGATGACATGGCAGCCCAAATCATCACTGACTGTGGAAACTTCACTCTGGACTTCAAGCAACATGGATTCTGTGCCTCTCCACTCTTCCTCCAGACTCTGGGACCTTGATTTCCAAATGAAATGCGAAATTTACTTTAATCTGAAAAGAGGACTTTGGACCACTGAGCAACAATCCAGTTCTTTTTCTCCACAGCCCAGGCAAGACGCTTCTGACGTTGTCTCTGGTTCAGAAGTGGCTTGGTAGCCCTTTTCCTGAAGACGTCTGAGCGTGGTGACTCTTGATGCACTGACTCCAGCTTCAGTCCACTCCTTGTGAAGCTCTCCCAAGTGTTTGAATCAGCTTTTCTTGACAGTATTCTCAAGCTTGCAGCCATCCCTGTTGCTTGTGTACCTTTTCCTACCCAAATTCTTCCTTCCAGTCAACTTTGCATTTAATATGCTTTGATACAGCACTCTGTAAACAGCCACACCTTTCAGTAATGACCTTCTTATGCAAAAACCACCCTTGTGGAGGGTGTCAATGTTCGACTTCTGGATCATTGCCAAGTCAGCAGTCTTCCCCATTATTGTGGTTTCAAAGAACAAGAGGTACCTGGAATTTATTCTGTAGGGATGGTCATTTATTGAAACTCAAATGTAAATAGTCTAATATTTTGAGATACTGATTTTTGACTTTCATGAGCTGTAAGCTCTAATCATCAAAATTAAAACAAAAAACTTTTGAAATGTTTTACTTTACATGTAATGAATCTAAAAAATTAACTTTTTGAAATAAGTTACAATAAAAAATAAACTTTTTCACGATATTCAAATTTTTTTAGATGTACCTGTATATATATATATATATATATATATATACACACACACACACACACACACACATACATATATACATATTGTTTTTCTGTATACGGTGTTTTTCTCAAACACATGTTGGACACAATTATTGGCACCCCTAGAAATTCTTATGCGTAAAATATTTCTGAAGTATATTCCCATTCATATTCAAAATTTTGAGCATTCCAGGGTGATTATGAAAATGAAATTACCCAGCCATGGCTTCCTGTTTCAGAGCAATATAAATAGGAGGGAAAACAAAGCCCTAATTCCCTTAATCATCCATCACAATGAGAAAAACCAAACAATATATTTCTGATGTGCAGCAAAAGATAATTGAGCTTCACAAATTAGTAAAGTGGCCTTAAGAAAAGAGCTAGAGCAGTGAAAATTCCCATTTCCACCATCAGGGCAATAATTAAGAATTTCCAATCAACATAAAATGTTACGAAACTGCCTGGAAGAGGACATGTGTCTATATCGTCCTAATGCACGGTGAGGAGGAGTGTTTGAGTGGCTAAAGACTCTCCAAGGAGGACCAAAGCTGGAGAATTGCAGATAATAGTTGAGTCTCGGGGTCAGAAAACCTTAAAAAAAAGTCAAACAGCCCCTATATCCCCACATATTGTTTGGGAGGGTTTCAAGAAAAATTCTCCTCGCTCACCCAAAAACAAACTCCAGCATATTCAGTTATCAGACACGACTGGAGCTTCAAATGGGACTGGCTTCTATGGTCAGATGAAACTAAAAAAATGAGCTTTTTAGCAGCAAACACTCAAGATGGGTTTGGTGAACACAGGGATAAAAAGTACCCCATGTGTACAATGAAATATACTGCTGTATTTTTGATGTTGTAGGCCTATATTTCTGCTGGAGGTCCTGGACATCTTGTTTAGACACATGGCATCATGGATTCTATCAAATACCAACAGATAAAAAAAATCAATAAGTGACTGACTCTGTTAGAAATCTTATAATGGGCCATGTTTGGATCTTCCAACCGTACAATAATCCAAACACAAACCTCAAAAACAACACAAAAATTGGTCACTGAGCACAAAAACAAGCTTCTGCTGGCCATTCCAGTCCTCTGACCTGAATCCTGTAGAAAATGAGTGAGGCGAACTGAAGAAAAGAAGCACCACCAACATGGAGCTGTGAATCTGAAGGATCTGGAGTGATTCTGGATGAAGGAATGGTCTCTGATCTCTTGTCAGGTGTTCTCTAACCTCATCAGGCATTATAGGAGAACATTTAGAGCTGTTCAACTGGCAAATGGAGGTTTCAAAAAGTATTGAATAAAAGGGGGCCGTTAATTGTGGCCAATGTGTATTAGAGAAAAACATTTATTTCATAATGATATTTCCCCCCATAATAAATTCTTATTATCCAATGAAAGGTTAAACTTTTGTGAATTTTTTAAATAAAGGATCAAAAGGATTAACAATGCAGATTAATTTTCACAGCCTTCTTTGATCATATTTACCAAGGGTGCCGATATTTTTGACCATGACTGTATATATATATATATATATATATATATATATATATATATATATATATATATATATATATATATACATATATATGTGTATTCAAAAATATCAGATGTGTGTGTGTGTGTGTGTGTGTGTGTATGTGTGTGTATATATCTATATCTATATCTATATATATATATATACACGCATATATTCTCAAAAATATCAATAAATAAATAAATAAATAAAATATTAAATTAATTTCAGTCAGGCTTTAGATCAGGTCATAGTACTATTACAGCAGCTATGCTGGTTACAAATGATATTGTTAAATATCTAGATAGTAAACAACATTGTGCAGCATTATTTGTAGATCTTTCTAAAGCATTTGACTCTGTAGATCATAAACTTTTATTACAGAGATTAAGTTGTATAGGTTTTAGTGAAATGACTCTAAATTGGTTCAATAATTATCTAACAGAAAGATCTCAATGTGTCTCAGTCGAAAACTTTATTTCAAATGAATTAAAAATAATAAAAGGTGTTCCACAGGGTTCGATTTTAGCCCCAGTTTTATTTTCTATTTATATTAATGACATTGGTTGTGGGATAACCTCAGCTAGAATTCATTTATATGCTGATGACACAATTATATATACAGTAGCACATTCGGTGAATCAAGCCATTGAGCTCTTGCAAGAATCTTTTCAGTTATTGCAATTATCATTATCCAACTTAAAACTGGTTTTAAACTCAAAGAAAACAAAATACATGCTTTTCACTCGTAATTTTAACTTTACTAGGAGAATCTATTGAAAGAGTAAATTGTTATAAATACTTGGGTATATGGTTGGATGACAAACTAGGATTTCAGATACATATCGAAACACTTTTAAAAAAGCTTAGATTAAAGTTGGGTTTTCTTTTTCGTTTAAAGAAATGTTTTCCTTTTAAAGCAAGAAAGAGAATTATGCAGAGTTGTTTCCTTTCAGTATTAGATTATGGTGATGTGATCTATATGCATGCAAGTTTATCTTCACTTAAAAAGTTGGACTATGTATATCATGCTGCTTTACGTTTTGTGACGAGTGCCTCTTCACGCACCCATCATTGTATATTGTATGAACTGGTGGGATGGTCCTCTTTGTTTCAAAGAAGGAAAGTGCACATGTTGCTGTTTATTGTCAAGGCATTGTTGGGAAAATTACCTACTTATATTTGCAGTCTTTTATCTTTTTACACTTGTAACTACAGTACTAGATCCTCTGCTAAACTTCTTTTAAATGTTCCAAGAGTACATTCTGAGTTAGGCAAAACTGCCTTCTCTTATTTTGCTCCTTCGTTATGGAACGAGCTGCAGAGTATTATTATGCTGGAATCACTTCCCTCTGTAAATATTTTAAAAAAACCTTTTATGGTCTACTCTGAAGGAAACATGTACTTGCTATAAGTAAATTACATATTTGTAATCAGCTGGATATAGGGCAAATGATTTTGTTTGTTTTATGTTTTTGAAATTGTTTTATTGTGAAACTTTTTGTGCTGCCATTTTTGGCCAGGACTCCCTGGAAGAAGAGATTTTGTATCTCAATGGGACTTTCCTGGTTAAATAAAGGTAAAATAAAAAATAAAAATCAGATTGGACAATTTTAAAAAAAATTGTAATAATAGTAATTTGAAAAAAATATTATATTTACATTGATTGGCCTAAACAATGATTACACAAATATATATATTTATATATTTGTGTAATCATTATGTAATCAAAACAGACAAATCTTCATAGACACTGCCAAAAGTCAAAACCTGTTACCCTAAGGAGCTATTTCTGCCCAATCTGAGCCTTAAAAATGTTGAATCAGTCACATTTAATTATTTCTGACCATGTCCAAACCCGTAATTTAGATGTTACCACATCATTTAAGTTAACTGTCAAAGATTTGTTGGTTACTTAAGTAAAAGTAAACAGTCCGAGTTCTTAAGACAAACATGTGCCGCTGATGCTTATAAAACCGGGCCTGTGGTGTACAAAGATGTCATAAAAAGTCTTTTAAAATCACAGGCACAATATAAAAGCCTTGAATGCCTCCAGCCGAGCTGCCACCCTTGGCGGACGCACTTCACCGTAGTCACCGTGCTTTCCATGTCAGCGTGACCTTTACAATGTCATCTCTCTCTGAAGATCTCACTGTGAGGGGTGGCGACGTGGAAAGGGCCAGACCTAAAGGCCGGTGCCGACCCGAGGTGAAAACGGGCATCTTGTCCTGATAAATCATGGCGTAATGAGCCCTTCATTGTGCCTGGCATTGTGCTCCAGCACTCCCGCAGTCTGCCACCTTTTGCCTGTTAAACTGACAGGAATAATGAACTGGCTGCTTTGAACTGGCCTCACATTATTGACTGGTTGCACACAGCAGATGTCTCCGGCTAAAGCAACTGGTAAATGCATATTAGGTTAACAAAAGGGGCCTTTGCTTTTAGGGGGTGGGAGGTGCGGCCACTGGGGGTGTGTTAAAGTTTTTTTGCAGGGGGTGCTGGGGAGATCAGGGCGTAGGTGCAGTCAACAGACAGACAGGGAGCTTCATTTTAAAACAATTCATTTGTCAAAGTGGCTATTCAGCCTGGGCTCTGCTTTGTGCGGTTGAAGCATTTGTGGGTGTGTACCGGGCTAAAAGCGGGGCCGGCTCGATGACTGAAGAGATCGAATGAGATGCCAGCACGCAGAACATATGCTAATCAGCAAACTTTAGCTTTTCCTGCATTTTGTGAGAACAGCAATTTGCTCCCCTATAAATTAGAAAGACTGATACAACAGCAAAACCCTCTTGCTGGTTTAAAAGGGGGCACTTTCTAGGCAGGATTTATATTATCATGGGCACAAATCACTGCTGAGATGTGTTTTTTTTTCAACTAAATACGACCTCAAAAGCATTCACTCATTTGTCGGTCTACTACTACACTAAACAAAGATAAAAAAAAAAGAAAATTAGTCTTTCACTTGAAAATTTCACATTCAGTTAAATATTTTACTTGTTGTTTCTTTGTAATTATTGCACAATTTCAGATTGAAAATTGTTTTAAAATAAATCATACGCCAATTTGTCTCTGTGTATCTCTGAGTTATTTTAGTATCAAAGATATACTATAGTTTTTGCTTATATTTTGAATTAGCATATTTCATTATATTTTGAATTTATTTTTCTATCTCATAATTTAAAATAGACAATCAAATTAACACATTTTTATTAGTTTTTCTTTTTTTAAATAAGTTTGTATCTTAGTTTTAGTTTTCGTTATTTTAGTGCATCAAACAAAACTAAATGAAAATGAACAAATATATATTTTTTTGTATTTTATATTATATTTAAATTTATTTTATATTATTTCAGTTAACATTTATTTTATTTAAAGTAACAAAAATGTGATTTTAGTTTTAGTTTAGTTAAATAAAATAGCCCAGGTGTACAGGAAATATCATCAAGAAATATGCACTACTGAAATGTTATATTTAAACATCCATTTTTAATAACATACTAAGTAATTAATTGAATTCTCTTCAAATTATATATCAGTTTTCTTCTACATAAATTAAATTCCTAGTATTTTAATAGTTTACTCTACTCTAAAGTCATGCATAGTTTACCTGTATATATGTCCCAGTGACCATGTGCTAGTCCATTTAGACAAAGAACAAAAATATGCATTACATCCCAAAACATAGTCATGTGAGCTCAGGTAAATACATTTTAAATTCAAGGATATTAAAAACTTACCTTAAAACCAATCAAATTAAGAATTGTTTTACAGTAAGTGAAAACACATGGAATGACTCTGTATTCATGTGTTTTCACATGAATCGCTAAATGCAATTCTGTATCAGTGCTGATCTTTTTGACATGTGCTAAACTATCAATCTGTGTGCATGCACTGGTCCTATACAGAAAAATACAAAGACAGGATGGCAAAAAAGCCATAAGCATTTTTGTAAAAATCATATTCATTACAATTACATTCACTATCGTCCTAATAATGACTATAACCTATCATTACTACATATCATTATCATTAATATGATTTTGAACACAGAGGCTGAAAGCGCTAGCGTTTGCGTGGAGAAAGCTTGATTTAAAGCGTGACCGTTGTAATGGTGCTGTAATAGGCCGTGACTAAACACGCTCACGGGTACCAGCTCAGACACACAGAGAGGCACATTGCAGCGAGAGGGCTATGGCAGGCCAGCGCTGATTAGCATATAATTGCTGCCATTGTATTTGACATGGAGAATTAAGAACCAGCTTGGTGGCAAGATGTCCATTCGTCCCAATAACAGGGGACACGGCATATGGTGAACAGACTGAGGAGACTAGACCGCAAAAATATACACTGAGAGTTGTTTACAACTGATCTGGGTCTTAAAAATCACTTTGTTGGATAAATGCAATGGATTCAAATTGAGTCTGTCCTATTAACTGATGTTTTATGTTCCCTGACTAAACAATTTACATTCAGTTATGCAAAGGTATGACTACAATTGTTCATTCAGTTCAATAAAGTACATATACATTGAATGTATAAATTATTAAATGACATAAAAGTAATGATTATAAACTATAAGGATGGTCAGGTAACAAAAGTGTATTTAAACTGATGTGTTTTATTCGAAATAAATTATGTCTAAATCAATAAGGCCATATTAGTTTGCCTCAAAAAAAGTTCTTTTTAAGTTTCAGGTTAATGTCTTAAAGATAAAAACAGGCACTTTTGACACATTTCACAATTGAATTAATTATTTTAGCATTGGTGAAAATTTGTAAAAAAATGCACATAAATAAGTTTTGTTCAATGAACCAGAACTGTGAACTCTGAGCTCTTCAGATCGCAAACCATGAATTTGAGATTATAAATATTTGATAAGATTATAACTATCTGCTTCTTGAGACGATATAAATGATAATTCAGCCCCCTCCCCTCACACACACACTTTTCAACAGTTTCTTTTAAATTCTAAATCTCTTTTAAATCGCACATTTCTTTCTTTCGCTCTTGTCTCTGTGACTCTTTTCGGTGACCCGACTCAAAGGGAGAGAAGCTATGTCTTTCCCCCTTTTACGTTCCTCTCATGCGACAGCTGAGCGAGTGAGAGTGTGGAAAAAAGAGAAAGAGAAAGAGAGGGAAAGAGAAATACAGCCCGGCACTGAATGACCTGACCATTGGTGACAAAGCAGGATTGGTCACGCTGGCTTGTGAGTAATGGGGCAAAGAGAAATGCTGTGTGTGTGTGTGTGTGTGTGTGTGTAGCTGGTGGTGTGTAATGATTCGCTTGCTTTGGTTCAGTCTCAACACCAGATGTAACACAACTAAGAGGAATCAAGCCGTATGCACAGGTGTATTAAACTTTCTCTCATGCTGTCTTTGAATAATTGTAATATTATCAAGGAAACATTTCATGGGATGCCTTATGTATGCAAACATAATCAAGAACTAGATGCACAATAGTATGTTTAGCAGTCTGATGAAGAGCTCATATTTATGAAACAATATGATGATTACATCTTTCAGCATCATTCAGACATTGAAGTATACCCAAAATGCACAAGCAATAACTGTAAAAACTAAGCAAATGAGTCATTTAATATGCAGAAAATTGGATAATACTCACAAAACAGTAGTTTGCGAAGCCATCAAACAAGTGGACTACAATTCAAAAGATTGGGGTAGGCAAGATATGTATTGTTTTTTAAATAAGTCTCTGATGTTCACCAAGGCTATTTATTTTTTATATTTAAATATTTTTTAAATATTATTACAATTTAAAACAGATGGTTCCTATTTGAATTGAATATATATTCAATATATTTTAGAATCTAATTTATTTCTGTAATACAAAGCTGAATTTTCAGCATCATCACTCCAGTCTTCAGTTCACATGATCCCTCAGAAATCATTCTAATATGCTGATTTGTTGCTCAAGAAAATGTTATTATTATTATCAATGTTTGAAACTTTTTTTTAAGACTTCAGAGTTCAAAAGTTCAGCACTCAAGATACACTGATGTGTCTATATCATAGCCAAAATATATTATTGTATTTATACTTTGAAGCCGATAATCAATACACCAATATTATATATCAATTTACATGTTGTTTAACTCTTGTATAACTTTCCAGATCTCCGCATGCTTGATATGACACCAAACATCAAGTACGGTCGAAAACAATCTGACACAATCATTTGAACAAATGTAGGCCAGCTGTGAACAACATACAAACTAATGGTCAACTTTCATTTATACAAGTTAAATAGAAAATATAAATGTCACAAATATAATAAAGAATAAAGAAACCAAATGCCTGTGTGCAATAGATAAAATATGACAGGTACTGAAAAAGGCCATTTTATTTGTGTTTAGGTACTAGAAATAATGTGGGGTCCAATGATCATTTGACTATAATTTATTAGCTTAAATATTTTACTTATAAGGCCAACACCAAAGTTATTCATGCACACTAGCAATCACCACTAGTCAATCACCAAAAAAATCTAGTTTATCGTGTTCAAAATGAACTAAAAGGATACGACTTTGACTTGTAGGAAAGAGAGAAAAGTGTTATGCTGCACATGAGTAACAGCTTATTTTGATGAATTTAGGCTATATTTAGTAGTGAGCATATATGTGTATTGTATAAATGTGAGGGAGGTCACATTCTCCACGGACATCCTTTAAGATGAGCAGCACATAGCAGGATTGTTATTCTCTCTCTTTGTCCTCAGCGGCTCCACAAGGCTTGAGGAAGGCACATGAGGGCCTGTCACAGGTAGAACATAATAGGGATGGCTCCTCTAAAATAACCCTTGCCTCCATGCTTGATTGCCCCCTTATTGACACTCACTCTCAAGTCCACAATAGCGGTCCACAGACACTGCTGAATAGACTTACTCCTGACGGCCCGCCTCCAGGCCACTCTCGCCCTAATCCAATCCCCCAACCTGCACCAAAGATGTCCCAGAAACCCCTTGTTCGTCTGTGGATTTGAGTCGTTGAGGATTGAGTCTATCTGACTTATGAACGTAAAGTAATGCAATAACACTGAGACATGCACACAAATTGCGGTAGATTAAGAAAATGTCAGAAAAAAAATTAAGTTTAAAAGGACGTTCTGTGACCAACTTTGTTGTTAAAATCATCATGTACAGTAAAACCATTGGCAGTTTGATTACAAATGTACATGTTGTCACATTCTTTACTTGCATAATGATGTTGGCTATCAGTATATATGTTTGTTCGTCCAAGTGATTTTATATTTGGCACGTCACATTCTTTACTTGCATAGTACAAAAAAACATTTATAATAATACAAGAGATGATCATAAAACAAACAGAGGAAATGTAGCATGAACAATGCATTTGTAATACTTTACTTAAAGCCTTTATATATAATGCATTATAAAAGTAGTTTTAATGCATGAATTATGCCTGGTAATGCATCTTATAATGCATTGTACTGTATGATCTAATGAATAATTGCAACCACATATTATGTTGTAAATTTATTGTTACACCTTTAGAAAGCTGAGAAAGAAAAACAAAACTTCAAATATTATAATGCATTTTTAACTTTGGAGAAAAGATATAATGCATTAAAATGTACATTATAAAACCTTTATAATGCATTATACATAAAAACTTACATAAAATGTTACCAATGTATTTTTTAAATTTCAATTCTCAACACGGAGCTAGAGATTTAGGTCATTTCTATCACTGAATTTTTTTTTTTTGCATTGGTAATATGAGGAAAAAAGAAAACTTCAAAGTTATCAAGTTTTTAGGTGAAGCAAAATGTATCAGCATAATGTTGCTTGTATGCACTCAATTCATGTAAGTTGCATCTGTCCTAAACTCAGGCTCTTGGAATTTTCAATTAGAAGAAGAGCCAAGAAGAACTTTAGCATTGTCTGTGCTGAATAAAACTTAGATTACCCAATTTCAAATCCACTTCAGCACGCTTGTGCCGCACTAAAGCCTGTGAAAGTGCACATAGAGGTAATGACGGGCCTTAATTAGAAACTTCAATTTCCCATCATGCTCCTCTCCTGCAGATTAACCCCTGAACAATTCCAATCAACAACTTCAGTCTGATGAGGGTCACAATTGACTTGCATGCTGGAAAGCCTCTACTCACACTCCTGGTGTCAATGGAGGGATCCTATTAGATACAATGACGGTGTGCTTTATAATGGGACACAAGCCAATTTTAAAGCCGTCTGCTTTGTCTAATCAGGACCGGCTCACTGTCATTAGTTTCCACTCTGTGTGGAAGAATGAGCGGAGTCAGCTGAAGACTCCTCAGGGCTCTATGTCAGTCTAATGAACTGAGGCTCTTTGTGGCTCTGTTGGGTTTATTATTGGGTTCAGAGACCAGGGAAAAAAGAGAGTGCTTCAAGAAGAAGGGTTGGCGGGCCCTTAAAACCCCTTCATTGCTGCTGTTTACATAAGATCACAACACAATCTTGCTACTATTACTGCTAGAAGTCGCTGGACAAAAACAGCTCAGTTTATTAAATGACCGTTCTGGTTCTATGTTGGTTTTGTTGATCATTTCATGTTTCTATATTCAGAATTAAATCTTAAAAATATTTTTTGTTAATAAGCATGATTTATAATACACACCTTTTCATGGTATATGTGGGTGTTTCTTCAACTGTTGCACTTTTGAACCTCTGTACGTTGTTCAACAGTGTATATGCAAACATCACTGGATGATTCTGTCTTTTGTTCTGTCAATTAATAAAAGTTCCCACTATACTGTCAATACTGCTCAAAAGTTTCAGGTTGGTTACATTTTTTATGTTTGTGTGAGAAGTATCTTAGGCTCACCAAGACTGCATATATTCATTCAAAAATACAGTAAAAACAGTAATATTGTGAAATATTATTAAAATTACTGTTTTCTATTCAAAAGTATTTTAAAACGCAATTTTTTCCTGTGATGCAAAGCTGAATTTTCCCCATCATTGCTCTAGTCTTGTCAATGTCACGTGAAAAAACTCTTTCTGACCCCAAACATTTGAACAGTAGTGTGTTTTTAAATATGATCAAAGAAGGCTGTGAAAATTAATCTGCATTGTTAATCCTTTTGATCTTTTATTTAAAGAATTCACAAAAATCTAACCTTTCATTAGATAAGAATAAAAAGGGGGGAAATATCATTATAAAATAAATGTTTTTCTCAAATACACGTTGGACACAATTAATGGCACCCCTAGAAATTCTTATGAGTAAAATAAATATATTCCAATTCATATTCACAATTTTGAGCACTCCAGGGTGATTATGAACATGAAATTATCCAGCCATGGCTTTCACAGAAATATAAATAGGAGGGAAAACAAAGCCCAAATTCCCTTAATCATCCATCACAATGAGAAAAACCAAACAATATATTTCTGATGTGCAGCAAAAGATAATTGAGCTGCACAAATTAGTGAAGTGGCTTTAAGAAAAGAGCTAGCGCAGTGAACATTTCCATTTCCACCATCAGGGCAATAATTAAGAATTTCCAATCAACAGAAAATGTTACGAATCTGCCTGGAAGAGGACATGTGTCTATATCGTCCCAATGCACGGTGAGGAGGAGAGTTTGAGTGGCTAAAGACTCTCCAAGGAGGACCAAAGCTGGAGAATTGCAGATAATAGTTGAGTCTCGGGGTCAGAAAACCTTTAAAAAAAAAGTCAAACAGCCCCTACATCACCACATGTTGTTTGGGAGGGTTTCAAGAAAAATTCTCCTCACTCACCCAAAAACAAACTCCAGCATATTCAGTTATCAGACACGACTGGAGCTTCGAATGGGACTGGCTTCTATGGTCAGATGAAACTAAAAAATGAGCTTTTTAGCAGCAAACACTCAAGATGGGTTTGGTGAACACAGGGATAAAAAGTACCCCATGTGTACAATGAAATATACTGCTGTATTTGTGATGTTGTGGGCCTATATTTCTGCTGGAGGTCCTGGACATCTTGTTTAGACACATGGCATCATGGATTCTATCAAATACCAACAGATAAAAAAAATCAATAAGTGACTGACTCTGTTAGAAATCTTATAATGGGCCATGTTTGGATCTTCCAACCGTACAATAATCCAAACACAAACCTCAAAAACAACACAAAAATGGGTCACTGGGCACAAAATCAAGCTTCTGCTGGCCATTCCAGTCCTCTGACCTGAACCCTGTAGAAAATGAGTGAGGCGAACTGAAGAAAAGAAGCACCGTCATGGAGCTGTGAATCTGAAGGATCTGGAGTGATTCTGGATGAAGGAATGGTCTCTGATCTCTTGTCAGGTGTTCTCTAACCTCATCAGGCATTATAGGAGAACATTTAGAGCTGTTCAACTGGCAAATGGAGGTTTCAAAAAGTATTGAATAAAAGGGTGTCGTTAATTGTGTCCAACGTGTATTTGAGAAAAACATTTATTTCATAATGATATTTCCCCCATTTTAAATTCTTATTATCCAATGAAAGGTTAAATTTCTGTGATTTTTTTTTTAATAAAGGATCAAAAGGATTATTTACCAAGGGTGCCGGTATTTTTGGCCATGACTGTATATATATATATATATATATATATATATATATATATATTTTTTTTTTTTTTTAATTCAGTTGTGATGTGTTCTTCATATAACAAAAATAAAATAAAATAAAATAAACCTCTGTGAGAAAGTTGAAAAAACACCCATATGCTGTATGCAGCATCTGATGCAGATTGTGTGCTGCTTATGCTGTGTAAAGACAACATAAATGCAAATATCTGTCAAACTTCAAAAAAATCTGCATTAAATCAAATAAATATAAGTGAAAAGAAACACAAAGCTCACTTCATGTGCTTTGAAGCACATACGCAAGTCTGCATTAAGAAAATCATTTTAAAAAATACTATCAGAACTGCAAACTAAAAGTCCTCAAAGTGCAAGTTTACAAAGTTTACAAAGGCAAAGTCTGTAGTGTGAGCGTAGCAGGTTGTTCTTGTGTAGCACCATTCATCTACACAGAGAGGCTGTTCTCAAGCCTCTCGGTAAATGTGTGAGAACATGCAATAGCCTCAGACGTATTAGAGAATAATTACACTTGCGCACTTATGCACTGCCATTCAGGCAGGCCGGACAATAATTCAGGGATTAGAGATGTCAGTGCCACGGGCATCTTCAGAGAAATCAGAGGCATCAGGCTCACATTCTTATGCAAAAGCAGGGAAGTGTTTGGATACTTTGATACAACCCCAGAGTCCCCCCCCCCACCCCACACACACAGCCTTCAAAAATCTGTTCAATGAGGCCGAGTTCACAAAGAAGAGGGAGACAGATGCTCTGCTGAAAGAATCATAGAAATATCATGAGAAAATCATTACTATTACTATCAATCATTCTTAGGGCTTTTTAGCATAGATTAGCATGTTTATTTCATACTTATCATTTGAATGCTGGTTATTTTGCCAGAAGTCATATAGTTTAACGTGAAGAAATATTGTTTGCATGGCTTTGGTAAACAGAGTAATGTTTCTAACAGATGATTACATCATGATGTGGTGTAACAGTGCGATGAGAACACTGGATACAGCTCATAAAGTTAACTAAGTTTGCCTCAAAGACTGAACGGTCAGCTTGCCTGTCTCAGATCAGGGCCGCTCCCTCTCTTTTGCTTCCAAACTTCTGTGCATTTCAAGCTCCATGAAATCTCCTTCCCTGTATGTTTAGAGATGCCAATGGGAAAGTATTTGGGGTGAGCTGAGGTCCAGGAAAAGGACACATGTTGATCTGGAAAAGAAAACAGCAGCACTGACCTTTTGAAACTCCATTGATTATTCCAACTAATGAAGGTGCTTGGATGAAGGTGGATTGAAAAAAGCTCTGAAAAGGGCATATTGGACCTACTAATGAGAGCAGATATGTCAGAAAGCGGACAATTAAAAATATGTATGGAGTGGGTAACAATAAGTATCTACAATATACCTATCTATATTTATTTCTCAAGCCGTGTTGGGTGTAACTAGTTACTAAGTAATTAGTTACTGTAATTGAATTACTTTTCCTTTGAAAAAGTAAAGTAAGGGATTACTCTTATTTATCTGTAATTTATTTATTGTTACTTCTTATGTAATTTAACTTAATACTGTGTATAGACTGTAGAACATTTAATACTTGTTCTATCACATACTTTGGTTGAGTTAATAAGCACTTTATTGTCCAATTCTCATTATTAACTAGTTGGTTATTAGCATAAACATTACTGGGATATTGGCTGTTTATTATTACTCTTAAAAAACAAAATTTATTCTACATCCTTAATCCTACCCAATTCTTAAACGTAACAAGTACGTTACTAAGTATTAATAAGCAGTAATTAGGAGTATATTGAGGCAAAAGTCATAATTAATAGTTAGTTAATAGTGAGAATTGGACTCTAATCTAAAGTGTGACCAAAATAATTTATGTAGTTATCTATTATTTATTTGAAAAAATTAAAAGCATTTCATATCTATCCTTGTAGCATTTACTTGTCGAGGTTGAAATAGGATTTAGAAAGTAATTAGTAATAAGTACTTAAATACTTTTTGGAGAGAGTAATTTGTACAGTAATCTAATTACACTGTTGAAGATGTAATTAGTAACTAGTTATTAATTACTTTTTTAGAGTAACTTACCCAACACTGATCTCAAGTGACATTATTCCAGTTGTGTCAAAAATGTCTGACTTTAGGCCAGGTACACTTAAACCCAAAGAACATGAAAAAAGTTTTATTTCTTTTTGTATTTTTTAAGATAATAAGTTTATACCCCATTTATGCAGTGATATGTGTGTTATGATAAAACTTGATTAGCTCAGTATAGAAACTAGAAGTCATGGAAACTGACAATACTTTAGAGTCATGGTATACTGTTAGAAGATTTCTAGTACAAAAAGATTAAAAAGATAACTTTCAAACTTTGTAACTTTATAACTATGTCGGAAACCAGAAAACTAGCTTGTGCAAATACAGTATCTTGGAAATGCAAGACCAAAAATTATGGAAATTATGCAATTGCGAAAAAAGTTGCAATTACTTTTTTTTTTTATTCTGTGGCGGCAAAAAAAGCAAGATATAAACTCAGAATTCAAAGAAAAAAAAGTCAAAACAGAAACTTGGAATTGTGTGAAAAAAGTCAGAATTCCAATCTCAATTCCCAGCACTATCAAACAGTATACATAAGGAATATCACACATAATGTGTACAATGATACCTAAAAATATATATATATTCTGAGTTTCTCTCTTTTTTGTGGTATAAAATTGTGATAAAAAACGTCTGAATTGTGATATAAAAAGTCAAACTTATTTTTTTTATTGTGTGGTTGAAATGGACTTAAAAACTAAATATCTACAAAAAGATTCACCTTTTTTATTACACTTTAAACATAGGTCTACCTTTCTTTGGTAATCAGTGACGTCTTGTAACCCTTGAATCACTGAAGCCAATGACTAAAGCCATGCGTAACAAGATCAGTCAATATAAACTTCTGTCAGTGCACATGACCAGTTTCATGAACATGAATGACTGTTGTGCTTTAAAGCAGGCAGAGCTTTGGTCACACTGGGGTCCTGCCATTAGGGGGCTGCCCACTGCTGTGCCCGAGTGCAAATCAATCAGAGCTCATTATTACTGTTTGCCTGACTAAAGTACCTGCGTATGAATCCAATGCTGTGCGATGACCGAAGGGTTCATTACGGCTCACAGCGTTTAACCTGAAATCACCCGTATGCTGGTTCAAAAGTTCATATCCTCTTCCATACAAAAAAACAAAAAAAAAAAACAAGACACTGATCATTTGAAAATAGCTTTTCTTCTTTTGGTGGCACAGGTAAATAAGAGTTGACGGCGCATAAGAAAAGAAGATCAGAAGCTTGCTACTTGTAAAATATGCTGTCTTCAAAATTCACTGATGGAATTTCTGAGCTATTTCTGAGCGAAAATCCTACACCAACAATTTTTCAGTGAAGATAGATAGATAGATAGATAGATAGATAGATAGATAGATAGATAGATAGATAGATAGATAGATAGATATTCTTTAGAACATGCAAAGTTCTGTACTATTAAGCAGGTATAACTTGAAAGGATAATCAAGCACACATTTAAAAAAAAAAAAAACACTGAAAAGGCAACGCTTTCTTGCTGTAATGCTAATGCATCCAAACGCTCAGTGAGAATTATATGTGAATTAAATGAGGCTTTCTGGGTTTTTCCTCTAGAAGGAAAAGCAGGGGAGATTAAGGCACCGTGGCCAGCCAGCGATCTGCGGCTCTGACAAAACACACACTGACATAAGTACCCACACTTGCTCAAAATCCGATTAAATGTGTCAGCGCAGACCAGGCAACAGGCAGAGTCCCTCTGTCCTTCTCTTAAATGACTTTACATTTCTCCTGGGCCTCATTCATACAGACGCATACACACTAACATTACCACCTACCTGGACACAGTTCACAAGTTAAAATCGGAAACTGTTTGAGAGGTTTGAAATGTATTTGGCAGACGCTGCCTTTTGTGCATTCATTAAAACTTCAGTAATTCTGCTGGGACGGAAGCATCATTAGTGGAGAATAAAATATTAATTTCTGTATCAGCAGAAACCACAAGCATTAAATAAAGTGATTATTATAAAGCACTACATTTATATCTCACACAAATTCTACACTGGAGCACATCAGACTCTTACGCACTGAAAAAAATACAGTTTTCGCTCAGAAATTGCTAGTAAATTTCACAATTGATTACAAAGAAATGGCAAGTAACACTGAATTAAATGTGACATTTTGAAGTGGAAATACTGAAATAGTACTTCTTTGTAAAACGTTGCAAATCCAATAATCTTAGTTTTATTTACAATCATTTATGTCTTGTGATGAGACCTTTTTCAGTCCAAAAAAAAAAAAAAACCTGCTGTAGCCACTTAACACATTACAAACAGTGTTTCTGAATTGTTCAAATTTATGTTGAGTTGCATAATGTAAAAAAAAAAAAAAAAAAAAAATCAAAGTCATGCTTTATCAGGAACATTTTGTCATCAACGAGCAATTAAATTTGCATTCAGTCATGGACAAAAGTTATGCACAAAAGATCTGTTTCAGGGAGTGCCTAAGCTGTCAGTGAAATTTTAAAAACTGGCCTGTAGAACAGTGCATTGCCAGGCTTGTTCCTGTTTTTGAGTCTGGAGAACAATAACTCCATGTAAAGAGGATTATAACAGCACCTGTTACGCAGCCAGCCAAATAAGAGGGACATCTGAATTTAATAGTCTCAGAAAAATTGTCTCTGCCGTCCCAGTCCTTTCTTCATCCAAACCTGCAGACACGTCGAACGGTGACAACCAATGGAGGGTTCAAGACTGAAGGCCAAAGAAAAAAACGTCAATCCCTGCTGTGACCAAACGCGGGTTGGCTGCCTGACATATCAAAGAACAGGTGGACCGAGACCAGGCGTACTAAAGGCTTTGTTCAATAGATTTGTGGTTTGTGTAGGGTTATGTTAAATGCCGAGTTAATATCGATTTAATGCTTGTCAGCTGTTCTATATATTTTTTGGCAATGCAAATCCTCTGAATGCTTAGAAAGATGCGGAAAAAAATCATGCTTTGGAAGAAATGGCCTGCTATATCATCTGATTATTTGCAATATATGAAGCTTGTATGGAATGTAACTTCAAATTTTAATTTCAAAGAACTGAAATTCTATTCATCCAGCTATAGTTAAAAAATTTAAAGAACTAATGCACTTAAGAAGCACAAAAAATGGAAGACTTCCTGTTTGTCCAATCCAATGTTTAACTAATAAAATGGAGTAAACACTTAACACCTGCCAGATCCAACACCCAGTAAAACTATCCCAAAGGAACCCTTCATGCATGTGTAATATATTTACTCAGCCCTTCTCTTAACTAGGCAACATTGACACCAGATAATGCACAAGATAATCTATTTAGTATATTGTTGTGAAATAAGGGAACGGTGTAAAGAATAGACGGCACCGTAGCTGCTCCCTTCAACAGTGTCTGCACTTAAGTCGAGGTGTTCCGGAGGGGGATAATATCTTGCAAATGTGCATTTAATGGGTTTAATCAAATCCCACCAGCTGTTTTTAGCCTTTGCTAAAAGGGGAAAAAAATGTGCCAAGCTTCCACAGCTATTAGAAATTAGCTTCGGTCATCGAGACTAAGCCATGTTTCCAGCTAACCATCTGCTAGTCTGCAACAATAGAAGGATTTTCCTAAGCAAAGAAATATGGAGTTATAAAAAAAAATTAAACATAATGGAAAAAAGCTTTGTTTTGTTAATTTGCCTCATTACTTTTGCTTAAGGTGCATATCTTACAGAATGTGTTTGTGTTTGTGTGTGTGTGTGTGTGTGTGCATGTTTATGTGGTTTATGAGGACACAAATTTGTATAATGACATGGGTATGACAGAGGTATTACAATATGAAGGTGGTTTATGAGGACACTGCCTATGTCCCCGTAATTCAAAAGGCTTAAAAAACATACTAAATGGTGTTTTTTTGAACATCTAAAAATGCACAAAGTCTCCTGTGAGGGCTAAGTTTAGGTGTAGGGTTGGTGTAGGGCAATAGCACACACAGTTTGTTCAGTATAAAAACCATTACGCCTATGGAGAGTCCCCATAAATCACAAAAACCAACATAAATCTCTGTCACTGCGCAGTAGCGTGTGTTGTTGTTGTTTAAACTATATTATTTAATTATTGTCACTTTTTATAATATTAAGTTTGTATTTATTAACTGATAGGACCAGTCCTAAAATACGAAGCTTTGAGTCATGCGTTCACGAGCATCACTTGCGTGTGTCCAGTCTCTCATATCGGTTAAATACGAGTTTAAATGCACCTCTTACGCATGCGTTTCAAATCTCATATGCACTTTTATTCAAGCGGTTAAACTGGCAGAATAAGCCTCGTCGTCTATAGAAACAGAGATCGGTGTGTTTTTGTGTCAGAGATCTTTGTGAGAGCAAAAGAAAGCGAGGCGCGAGCAGCTGAGGGTGACAGTTCACGGTTCAAACGGAGCTGCACACGTCTCGCGAGCGTGTGTAAAGTGAGGCCCCGGCAAAAGTGAATGAAGACTTGCCCGGTTTAAAACACGGGGGATATATATCGAACACATCTGTCATGGCGATTCAACCACAAATCCATTTAAAGCTGTACTCCGTGACAGAGCCCAGATTGGATTTCAGTAGAGGTATACAGCATACAGCATAAATGATTATTAAATGGGGGTTTAATCAGGAGGTTCTAAACAGCTAAAGGAACAGCATAAAACAGGATAAGAACCGTGCATATAATACAGGCAATACGCATATATAGTTTGAGGGGCATTAACCTATTTTATTTAGATTTTACACAAGGTTTCCAAAAAATAAAAACGTGTTTCAGACCCTATCAATTCTAGGCCTATTTCAAAAATGCATTAGGCCTATATTCAGCCTATATTTAGTCACTGCTATGCATCCGAAAACAATGTTCACATTTAAAAACAAAAAAATAAAAATAAATTGGCCTAATAATAATTACGCTGTATTCACAATGTGTGTCGTAAATTAAAAATACATTTGCAAACGAGTAGCCCATATTTACGACACTAAATGCATAAGAAATATCGCTTGTGCTTTAAATAAATAAATAAATAGGTGTCGATATGCAAAATTTATGACCACATCTTCTTTGTTAAGCGGAATGCCCTGGCCATTCAAATCTTATGAAGTCTAATCCAATCATAAATTGCTCTGTCGGACCAATCAGGCACCTCCGAGGCATCATTCAATGGGACTCAAGCGGAGGACTTTATTGAGTCTCATTGTTGTGGCTGTCAGTCCTCAAAGGACCCTTACAGGGGCCTAGATATAAAGGACCCCTTCCCAAACGGAGACGTCCAGAAGAAAATCGCCTCTTGTTCAGTTCAGAGCTTGGCAGAAGAGACATTTCTAATCCTAACAGGAGTCTAATTTCGCATTAAAATAGCCGGGACAATGATGATCTCTAGTGTTATTGCACCACCTGCAATATATTCAGCATTTATGCGTCCAGCAGCATCGTTGCATTCACCTTTCCCGGCTCACCCGAGCTTTCTGGTGGAGGACCTCCTGCGTATCAACAGACCGAGCGGTTACCTGAACCAAGACGCGCACTCGCCATGCGCCTCGCCTCCCACGTCAACGCCTCTTTCTATCCCGGATAACTCCAGGCTATTGGACAGAGTCAGCCCCAGTATCACGGAAAAACATGGATCTTGGTCCCCAAAAACGTCAGTGTCTAGCAAAGATCCAACTTACCTCAAGTTTGGGGTGAGTGCCATCTTGGCACCATCACCAAAGAAAGGTGAGTGTTTAAAATAAACCTAATATTTATATTAATAATGACAAAATCTAAGTTAATACAGCACTAACTTCTGTATGCGTTTCTGTTTTAGCCACATCTCCACCGTCGGTTCACGGCATGCATCCTAAAGGATTCTCGGTGCCTTATTTTGATGGTTCATTCTGCCCTTTCGTCCGTTCCTCGTACCTCCCTGGTGAGTATTCAGATTGAAATGCTTGTACAATCCACTTCAGTGGTTTGAATACAGCCAACACTGTGAGTAGGGAGAGAGAGGCAAAATAATTAGAGTTTAGTTTAATTGATTGTCAACGTGAGGCTCTTCTCCGCTTTAAGTCCTCAAATTACTAGCGCTTTTGGCGCAGGTCTTTCCCACAGCGAGGCAGCATTTCGGCCTGCTGACTGCCAACAATGCCGTCAGCACCATGACCAATCTGGTCAGCTCCCTCCGGGGAAAACCACACACAAACCCGCCAAAGATAGACTTTTAACCAGCGACAGAGGGGCGTTTACCTGTCATGGACTAATTTACCCATTAGGAGCCATTGAGCGGTTTCAATATTCACACAAGACCACATAGAGTGTGACTGGTGCTTGTGGAAAGAGTTGCAAAAGAACAATATCGAGAGTTGTGCGTTTAGAATGGAGAGCGAGAAATCAGAAAAATCGACAAAATCGCCGACAAAAACCATTGAAAATGCAGCTGCAGTTGCCAAACAGCACCTTCAGCTGACTGCGCGCCAGACACACTTCGGTTTGGACGTGCTCTACACAGGATACTTTTCAACGGGCTATTTAAAATACGAGCTTTTGAGGCATTAAATGTCTACGGTCCATTCTTTTATCGGCGCCAAATAATAATAGAGCACGACTCTTTTCACCGCGCGCGCTGAATACCTGAACAAAACAACTTGAGCGCTCTCAATTGCTTTTCGTGTTCATTTAATGAAAATGATTTGAGGGCAAAAAACGCGGTCCCCGGTCATCAGTATTCCGGCATGCAGTTGCGTTCGGTTTGAAAGTGTAAATCTCCTTTTTGTGGCAATAATATATGGCCTTAGCTGTCTGTCCGGAGTCTTTTCTCAGCCAGTTCATTACTGCACAATTACCGTTCACGGTATATTAACTCCTCTGTCCTGCACTGGGAGGCTCGTAGAAAAGGATACTCTGCCTTTTTACCATACCAATGCAGCGTGGATCCGGCCCATGTGCTAATTAGTCACCTCGTGCCATTTCACTCAAAACATTTCAAGAGAATACATTCAAAATAATGATTATAATGAAGAAAAGATTTCTTTCTCCCACTCTAGATTGACCCTGGGAAAAGCAACACCCAATTGCCCTTAGTAACGCAACCTTAACTTTTACTCTCCTGGGCGAAAAACGAAATGCAACTCTTTGACACAGTTGTGAATGTGTGCATGAATGCAGTATTTACCTTATCTACTTGTCTCTTGTAACAGTTCCTTCATCGGTTGTACCCATTCCTGGAACTTTTTCCTGGCCTCTTGCTGCGAGAGGGAAGCCCAGAAGAGGGATGCTCCGCCGGGCAGTGTTTTCTGATGTGCAGCGCAAAGCTCTGGAGAAAATGTTCCAAAAGCAAAAATACATCAGCAAGCCAGACAGGAAAAAACTTGCAGGGAAACTCGGCCTAAACGATTCACAGGTGACTATACGGGCGGAAAAGTATTATACTAATAATTCTAGCCTATAATTATATCAAAACAATGTTTTAGAGAAATATATTATTTAGGCTGCATTTAAATAGCTGAAATAATTTACTCTTTTAGATTTATGTTAATTGTTTATCGAGGCAAAATGTTATTGTTTCATTCTGCTTTATTAAAATTAAATAATTAACAATAAAATCTCTTTAAACAGGTCAAAATCTGGTTCCAGAACCGGAGAATGAAATGGAGAAACTCCAAGGAGAGGGAGCTGCTGTCTTCCGGAGGTTGCCGAGAACAAACCCTGCCGACCAAAACAAATCCTCACCCAGATCTCAGCGACGTGGGTAAAAAGTCTTCTGAGGATGAGGAAGATGAAGACGACGCTTGCGCGAGGCCTAGGCCTGCATCACATTTCTGCCTCTCACCGACACGCATTGACTCCAGCGTTTCATTCAAACACTCAGACTTTTCTGAATCAGAGGATGAAATAACAGTTTCATAAGCGATTTTATCAGCTGTATAATGTCTGTATTCAAGCACAAGTGTACGCCATAACCATGGCATGGTTTTTACTGGCGTGTAATTTCGAATGAGTGTTTGTAGCAATTCTTTTCCACATCACTTTATATTGACTTATTTGAAAATTCTTCGCAAAATTATTTTGCTGTTTCGCACAGCTTTTTTTTTTGGGGGGGGGGGGGGGGGGGCTGTACAGTATTTTGTACAAATATTTTTGTATGGATATTTTATACCTACCAAGAATTTTGAGTTTTAGATTCTTTATTAAAGTTGTAGATGTATGTGTAATTTATACGAATTTCTCTTTGTGACACATTGTATGCATATGTATATGTTGAAAATGTTTTGTATTGTTTGCAAATAAATAGTAAATTTCATCATCTCTCTTTAGAGTGGTTGATTACGAATAATTAGGCCTATCAATAATTGCGTAAGGAAAACAAAGACCACGAAATAATACCCATGTTACATGTAGGTTTCAATAATCGAATGCAAACTCTAAATAAAGTAAAATCTCTGTTTATACTCACAGTTTTGTAGTGGGGGGAAAATGCATTACTTCGGTATAGATATAGGCCTATTGACCTCACTAGTACATTTTTTAATGCTTTTCCCCCGCAGTCTTAGTTTCGAATATCTTGACCTGAAGAACTAAATAACTAACAAATAAATAGTAGAAACCACCGGCCTCAATTTGACCACAAGCACAAACTTTAGCACAAGGGACCTTAATATAAATATTAGCCATGGAAGATATTTCTCTGCATTCAAAACATAAGCAAAAGTTTTTGAATGAATAAATAAATCTCAATTAAAAAGTCAGCATCAAACAGACAGAACACATTAAATCTGTTCTCTATTTGCCTATTTTTTTCAAAATAAATAATTAATAATTATAAATAATTAATAATTCTGTATATTATTTATATATATACAGAGATCTGAATCAGTTCATTTAAATAAACCTTCCGAACGAGCTGATTCACTAAAACGAATCCAACTTTGCTAACCTTTTTATTACTTCTGCCAGCACTGCTTTAAAACTGCTTGGGCAATAGCTACAATGTGTCATAAAAACAGCAATTATTTATATGATCTATACGCAACTTGTTGCAAAATATAGCTTCTTACTGAAAAAGCTAAATGTCTTTTAACCAGCCTTTCTTTACCAACTTATTCAGAAGTACCTGTTTGGTGGAACAGTCCTCAAAATCGTGGCCTGACATGTCTGTTTTTATAACCGCTGCACATTCCTCCTGATATTGACAGATTATGATAACATAACCTTACACTGCTGCTTATCTGCAAACATTGGACTCTGTAAGATAAATGTTTTCCTTAAGCAAATTTAAAAATGTAATTTTAAAAGTGATTTTTACTGATACTAATGCTTTTTACTATACTCAATTTCACATTGTAAGAACAAAGAAATAATAATTAAAGTGTCTTGAAGAATTCACACACCAGAATACAACCTAACTGATCAAGAATTTTAATTCTGAGCTATACAGAGCTCCCCATCCTACCAGTTCTGTTTTCAGTATTCAGTGTTTTTAGTTTTTATTTTATTTTCAAAAAGCATATAAAAGGTTACAACAAACAAAAAAAATCACCTAACAACTACTTCCTCACCCAACAACTCAGCCCACTGCACATCAGGAATTGAAAAATAAATAAAACAAAATACAGATAAATAAATAAAATCATAATATTAACAACAAAAAAGGTGGAGATGGTTTAAATGACTGAGATCTCCCTAACTAGACAAAGTGACAGGTTTAGCATGATTGGTCAGTGCTGATGACAGCTCCAGATATATTATCTCCAGTAAGGAATGTAACCAATGCTTGATAGAGAGGTCATGAGGAGGTTTCCACTGCTGAACTAATAGCTTCTTTGTAGCAGCCAAGGCAGCTAACTAAAATTTCAGGTCATTGTCAGAGGAAATTGAGAATTATCATTCAACAATAACAGAACAGGATCTTTGGGGAAACAAATCCTAGTGACCTTGTACTAAACATCTTTACTAAAGCACCATATCCCAGAAATTTTGCACATCTGGACAGACCCCAACCATATGGCACACTGGCCCACAAAAATTACAATAAGGGTGGGGTGATGCATGAAATGTTTTATCACACACTGTTTCCCATTCAATAGCTCTAATACAATGCGTTTAAACTGATAACCACACTCTTGCTTTTGGGAAAATATCTGTGTTATGGTTTGAGAAACACCATGGGATGAGGATTGTGTATGTGATCACTGGTTCAGATACAGTTGTTGCAGGTGGTATTTAAAAGTGAAAGCAGAAATTAAAATGCAGAAGAACATTAGTGAAAAGAAATGAATGCAAACTTTTTTTGTTTTATGCTGGCCATTCACATTTACATTATACAAACAGATCTGTTTTAGTTTCAAATGACATTTTTCCTGAGAAATATCTCTTTATCAGCCTGCGTTTTTACCACTCCTTTTTGACTAATCCAGAAGCACCTGTTCACAAGCAAGCAGTCCTCAAAATCTTGACCTGACATGTCTGTTTTTATAACTGCTACACATTCCTCCCGATGTTGACAGATTTTAATGTCTGATATGTAAGCTTACACTTCTGCTTTGGCCTCTAACAGATGAAAATATTCCTGTAGCATATTTAAAACGCACTAAACCATATATGTTGATATTGAGAAAAAACCTGCACATCCACACTCTTTCCCCTCCCACTCTATTGAATAAGTTAAATAGGGGAAGACGATGTCTTGGGTTTGTTGTAGTGTGGCTTGCTGGAACAGATAGGCTACTGTCTATTTTAGGCTAAAAGCAAGCCAATATTTCCTTTATATTTCAATATTAAAAAAAGACTAATATTTGGTAAGTAATATTAATATACTATTTCTGTACTTATTTATTGATGATTCTTTTCTTTTTGTTTTGCAAGTAGCTATATATATTTAGTGTGCAAAAATATGTACAGGATTAAACTTTAAATGTATTTATTTTCTCCAGAGAGGGGCCTGATAAAGGCAAAAGGAGCAGCAGCTTGGGCCACGGTATCCACCCCCTGTGCACTTTCCTTATTGCAACAGTAAGTAAGCACTCACATTTTGTCTACCACTGGCTGAAATAACATGCAAACCCAATTGAACAAGCAGATGCTAGTATGCAAAGTTTTACCCTAACAAAAGTGGATTTTAATATGCAATTCCTCTCTGTTTACCTTGAAAACATTATGTCTTCTTCTATGTAACGTAATATAATTGTATTTTTATCTATAGGTATATACTAGAAGACATGGCAGAAAACAATGAGCCAGTGTCCTTTTTGGACTTGGCTATTGTCATGAAGTATTTAGACCCAAACATGAAATTATCAGAAGCTCAAATCCGGGTTTCAGAGCTAAAAAAATGTGTTTCTGACATGCTGAATCTATCACTTCGTCCATCATTAGCATTCTCTGATGAGACTTCGCTTGCTCATGGTTTGAGCTTAGGTGGTACTGCAAAGGAACAAATCCAGGCTGTTATTGACTACAAGAAATCTCATCCCACATGGAACAATGTCAGCTATAATGAGTCTGTTTATACATCTCCACATCGAATTGTAAATGAATTGCTCGAAGCTAAAAAAGGAAATGTAGATTATTGGAAAGCTGCAGAATCACACGATGATTGTGACATCTCAACATTATCCCCTGATGTGCTCTTACTAGCAGCTCAGACTTTCATGTTTCGAAACAAACATTACGATGTTTCTGATGAAGAGGCTCTCCAAGCTTTCCACAATGCCATTCAATATCTAAAAGGGGAGCGACGTACATCGACTGAGTTCATAAAGTGTGACAGCCGTGAGCTCACAGAGATCATCCGATGTGTTAACCGGCATTTCATAGAAGAAAGCATAGATATAATCGGCCTTGAAATAGCTAAAAAGGTGATGGATAGTATTAATCGAGGCACAGAACCTCCAAAACCAGATGGGTATATTTTTTCATGGGATGTACACTTGCTGTCTGAAGTTGATTGTCTCAGGTTTAACTATTCAGAGAGGAATATAATGTTTAGAAACAAGAGTGATGATTACATATTTCCAGAGTGGGAGAGAATGGGGAAAAACTGTTACCGCTGGTACATTTTTCGTGCACAGGGTAAATACAGCGAGAAGGAATATTACGCCGTGCAATTAAAAAAGACTACTACAATTGGGGGTATCGTTCATGAATTTAAAGGTGATTTCAGAGCCAGCGAAGATCCTGCCCTTCTGAAACAATTTCTAGATGCCAAAATAAACGGGAACTGTACTACTGCGTTCCAGGGGACGTCTGCATATAGCTGGAGCAGAGACGGCAAACCTCCTGCTCACCCATACTTCATTGTGGCTCAACTCTACTGGCCACATTTCATGCGCGATTTAAATTACCTACTGCTACAGAACAAACATCAAGTCACAGATCAAGAGGCACTAAAAGTGGTTTATGCTGAGATACCTGCTCTAAAAAAAAACAAGGACAAAGAAGAAAACGATCCTACACTTAAAACATACACTTGGTTTTTAAACAAGCCAGAGAACGCTCTTAATGACTTCCCAGAACTGAAAGATTTCAGTAAGACTTTCTCTGATGATTACTTGCGTCCTTCAACAGAACCCCTTCAGGCAGATGGCTTCACTTATGAGTGGTCAAGAGAAGAACATGAAAGCACACACCAAGACTTCACCTTAATATTCAGAGCGAGGCCAACCTGTGAAAGAGTTCCTCAGGTCATTACAGAGGAAACGAGAATAAGATTGGATTACTGGCAGTATATCAAAGAGTTTGTCTTCTTTGGTGGGTCACATCGTGAAGGAGCAGTGCTTGCTCCGGATCCGGCTTGGATTGATCAGGCACACAGGAATGGGGTCGCCATTTTTGGCACCGTTTTTTTGCCTCCTCTGGCATATGGGGGAAATGTGAAAGACACTGTAGACTTGGCAAAACTAAAGAACCTACAGATACTAGTGGACATCGCCCACCAATTAAACTTCGAAGGGTGGTTTCTGAATGTCGAAAGCTTCAAAAGTTATGATGATTCTTGCTTAAATGATCTGAAACTCGCAATTCAGAAAATGGATCTCAGGGGTAAAGAAATGATCTGGTATTTACCCAGCTGCAAAAATTTTGACCCAGAAATAAAAGGAGTAAGGATGACGTGTGATAACAAAATCAATAATATAGCAGCTGCGTTTCTTGAGGATAAGGGAAAAAATACATTTTCTTATTTGGTTGATAAAGTGTTTTTTAAGCAGGTTCCTCGGAATTACCTCATGTTTGTTGATGAACCCTACTGGAAAAACACACTAAAAAACAGTTATTTAGTAGACCCCATCAGATTTCCATATGCGCAGAACTGTCTTTGGCAGTTTTTTCTAGGTGAAAATGGTCTGGAAAGAAAGCCAACAAATATCTGGTGTGGAATTGCTAGGTATGCAAAACAAAGAAAAGGATTAAGCAAATAATAACTATGCATTTCCTAAAGTTGGAATTGAAGCTATTCAGGAGATTTGATTTCATCACCTCCACCATCACCATTAGAGGTCAAACCAACCATAACTGAGGTTGCATCTTCTCCTTCACACTTTAGAGATACAGCACAATAACCTGCTTTCTAGACCCTTAGTTTCATTTATGTTAATTGCAATGTACACCATTTCATTATTGGAAATGGAATATGTATCTGAGACTGTTAATCTTTTTTTATTCTTTATTGAAATGATCTTAAAGCGCATTTAAACTCTTGCAAGTATAGGTAAATCTGTGCTGTTTAATTGTTCTATTGTAAGTATCTTAACAAAAGGTAGTGTGAAAGATGCTCTGGAAAAGGTGTCACACCAATCCTTGTAAAATCACACCTACACCTCAAGGTTCATTTTATTTGTACGTGCTTAGGATTGATTTGATTTTCTTTCATATAAACATGTGAAATATATCTAACATATATAAAGTTATATTTTAGCCAATAGTCAAAAATGAGTTTTGTTTTAAATAGTTAAGCTGTTGCTTTTATTGTATTCTTTGTTCATGTTATGATTGAAGGTTGATTGTAATGATTGAAAATGTTAAAAATTAAAATTAATACAAATTAAAATGTTGTTATAAAAATTATTTGAATACATTTTTTGTATAATGTTTTTCATCATTGTGCTTGCATGAAGTCATGAAAACAAACTAATAAACAATTAATAAATAATTATTAGGTTTATTGAATTACAAATAATTTAAAACTGGTAAGGTGACCAGTAAATCTTTATGGGCTGCCTATGTTTCACAGACCATCCGCGGGACTGTTAAGATGAGAAAGACACTGTACACAAAATATTCCATATATATTTCCAAGCACTGTTATAAACGGCTAGAAAAAAGATTATTCATCAAAATGCAGCCTGCAGGGTAGTCAAATATTTACATGAATATATATTACAGCCAGAAATGATGTACACATTCAGTGACATGAAATCCATTCAGTTATAGCCCTCCCATTTCAGTTACAACAATCACATACAACATTTGTGCTTAAAATGACTTCATCATAATCCATCAAAGAAAATGAATATTAGGCACATATCCTAAAATTATTCACAAATTATATACACAGTGTACACACAACGTATTGGCAGTGCTAACAGCATTACAGAGCTACGATATTTGGCTTCCCTTTGAAATCCACGATGATGTTGCATAGGATCGATGACTGACAGGAATCATACGCTGGAGTGAAATGGAAGCAGCGGTGAAACTAAAACCCTGCAGCGCCATACCAACAGCATTCGACAACGTGAAGGTGAAAACACTGAAGAGCCCCATATATTATGCTTTCCCATGCAAGGAAACTCACTGTCCATCCAAATAATATTCCTTATAGAGAATCAAAGATAAAATTTTATGTACAAATCCTCCAGAAGCATCCTTGCATCACAAAGCAGCAAATACAGTATATTATTAATCCAATGACTATGCGGACGTTTCTTACACTTTCACATTGAATGCAAGATATGTACATGAAAAAGGCCAAAATGGTCAATGAGGTATACTCATACACCAAATTATGAACAATTTCTCACTGTGCTTTTGCCAAGATGTGTTGAGACGGTCTTAAAGCACCAAGCAAAGCCTTCCAGCTGAACCACTCAAGATGATCTGTGCCAGAAGTGATCATATGTATTTCACATATAAAAAAGATTCATTTCTCTCATACATGTTTGAAAGCAAAATGTCCCTTTAACTGTGTAGCAACTTTGCTTACAGTTGTTACAGTTGCCCTGCCGCTCCCTTTATTCACTTCCTCTTTTCTAAACCACATATTTTGTACCACTGATATGATATGATAACTGTGAGGCTGTTTATTTTAGGCAAATTCAAAAGACTAGCGTAGAGCCCTGTAGTTAATAAAATCAGAATTTTTCAGAAGTAATAAACATAGTGCCGGGTTTTTTTTCCCCAAAATGGAGTAAGGCACCATTCTTTTCAGCACCAAAAACAGAGCGCGATCGAGCGTAAAAAATAGATAAGACAGGCTTTCTGCTACAGTAGAACACTGGAACATGCGGTCAGCAGTTAAGGAACGGGGGGTAAAAAAAAAAAAAAAAAGTATGCAGAAAGGCTAACAAAAGCACGTCCCAGATGGCAAACAAGGTATTTTTTCCAATCATCACAATAAATAAATCCAAAATCATAAGTGTCGCACCATGCTATTTCATCCTTATGTAAAACATGAAACGATGGTCAGCATCCGATCAAGCTGGTTGTGTCAAGTCAAGAGCAAGTCCATCATTACAGGGAAAGTCAAAGTGATGACAGTGGTCTGTTGAGGAAGGAGAAGCTGATGGTTTTACGATGTAATTCCTCGGTCTCATCAGGTGAGAAAAATGAGCATTGCATTGTGTGCGAAAGTTTCTTCAACAGTTAAGGTGCGGTCACATTTACCGAAGTTTGGCGAATTTTTGTAGGTGAAATCCAGTCATTTCAATAGGAATCCATGTAATCGGGAATTTCATGTGATGGTGGAAAATTGATCTATGCAGATTTCGCAGCAGATTCAGATTCAGGCCTCTCGGATTCACCGTTTGGTTTGAAAGTGAATTGTGTGAGCTGTTTCATACATCGCTACATTACTGATGACAGACAATGAACCCTTTTGTCCATAAAATGTGACCGCACTTCTACTTTTGAGGTAAAAATTGGGACAAAGCACTTCTGATTTTGTTGTCGTAAAATGAAAACTGAAGTACCGTTGAGTTTTGGTGCATATATATTTCTCTCTATATATTTTTTTATATATGAAGCATCATTCTATATTTGGGTTACCAGCACCCGTAGATGTGATGTAATGACTTGACTTTGCTGCCTCAGCTGCCATTAGAGTCGAGGAGTTAAATGGCATAACGGATCAGGCTGGATCATAGCGTGGACTCCAGCGAAGAGTCCAGGATATCATCATGGTGACTGTTACTATTGGAGTCGCTGTCGTAGCTCTGCGGGCTGGAGCAGCTGGCCGCCTCTTTCAGACGCAGGAGCATGTTCATCTGTTCACACAACACACAAATAACAGTCAGGCCTGATGACTTAACACGTTTAAAAAGAAGTCATATTTGAAGTATAAAGAAATGACTAAATCTAGAACACTAATTTGTTTTGCTCTTGACAATTTTTTTTTTTTTTTACAACTTCTTGTCGCATTTCTGTTGCATACAAAGTCCCCAAATTCCAGAAATGTCAGCATTTAATAATTTTTTGCCATAAAAATGTGATGTAACTGATGTTTATTATTTTAAATAAGTTTTTTTTTTTAAATAAAGAAAATGAAATATAAATATTAGATGAATATTAGATGAAAAATGTAAACTTAAAAAAACAAAACTTAAAAATGTTGCTTTGGCAACTGACTGAAATAATTTTAAGTACTAGTACTTAGTTAACTACTAAGTTACATTCATTAGGTCATATGATCTCAACATGGCATGGTATCATTTTTTCTACACCACCAATAAGCTAAGTATTCATCTTACAAAAATTTACATAAATTATTATGTGTGAATTATTTTCAGCCATTGTTTATATTATGATTTTATTGAGCAACCAATTTCCAACTTCCAAGATCAATTTTCTTCTTTATTATGTTCCCAACTTTTTTTTTTTTTTTTTTTGCAAGTTTAGCATTTTTAGCAATAAACTAGTGCAGCAAACAGCATATTTTTGTAAATAATGCTGATCATATTCTATATCTTAGACTTCACTCATTCCAGTTTGAAAATCGCTATTTTGTTTCTCACAATTGGTTCAAATGATTGATGGGCCGATCCACACAAAATCTGCCTGTAAATGACTGGATTTTTATTTCTGCCTATGTCCAAGTCTTGATGATACAAACTGCTGATGCTGACCCAAAATCAGATGAGAAGCTGTATCTCAATAGTAGCAAAAAAACTAGCAAAGCGAAACATGCTAGCAACATGATCTGAGGATACCTCCCAACTTTGGGGACAACGTCACCAACAGGTCATGAGGTATGAAAAATAGTTATTTTTAAGGCCATTGCACACTGAGTCCGAAATTTTTGCATGCATTTTTCCATTTTTTCCTATTAAAATGCATGCTACGGATGCAAAAACGCAGAGGATCGAACCTGATCCTATTTTTTTTATGACGGAAGAAAGTTTCGGAGGCAGTGTGTAAACATGATTGACACAACGTGAGGTCATATTTATTTTTTAACGTGCGAAAATTTCAGACAAAAATTTCAGACTCAGTGTGCAATGACCTTTACTCATACCTTTTGAAATGTTTGTCAGAAAATCATAAACCATAAGCATAAACAATAAGCTACACTAAACTAATGCTTTTGTCAGTTAGTGTTTCTCACCAGTGGGTCGGCATCACTGTCACTCTGATTGCTCTGTTTGTTAAGGCCCTCTCTGGAGGCGGAGTATCCATCGAAGCCCACGTCCTCTGGGCGGAGCTGCAGCAAAGCTGGCCAATCAGGGTGCTGATGAGAAGCTGCCCATGGAAAAGTCTCCAGAACCCACAGCGCAGGATCCTCCCATGCAGCTCTGCGACCATACAGCTAAACAAACGCAAACAAACAGACAATCGATAAATTGTTTGTTTCTATAAATTGAGAAAGAACTACTTTGTGTGAGGTCACTTTTACAGTGAAATTTAATAATAATAAAAAAATAAATATCAGTGACTGTGAAAAAGGTAGATTTTACTATAAAAGAGGGCAAATGTTACCTGTAAGCCTTCTCTGACAGCCTCCAGCATGTAGGGGATGATGGAGTAGTTCCACAGGTCAGTGAACCAAACGCGAGAACCGTCCACATCCATCGGACATGACAGGAACAAACGTGGACCTGGATGAAGAGACATGAGACTCACATTCAACTCTTGCAGAGTGAATTAGTGACACTGGGAACAGTCTGTTAATATTTGTTTCAGTATGGTGGGTTATCTCCGTACCAATGGTCACGTCAGAGGAGCTGTGGGCCTCCAGGAAGCGGTTGAGGTGGTGCCAGACCTGAGAGATCCAGTCTATGATTTTCACCAGCTCCGGGTTACGTGTTCGGCTGCCGATCTCTGTCTCAATCAGCTTCCTCCTCAGAAACCGGCCCAGGAAACCTTTCACCGGCTCCATGTGATTAGCACACAGCACCCATCTGGGAAGGAAATCACATGTTGCTCACGTTAGCATTTAATAGAAATACATAAACAAAAAGGGAACTTATGATATATATATATATATATCTACACACACACACACACACACACACACACACACACACACACACATGCGCACACACACTGTTTATTGAGATGTAAAGGACAATTAAAATCTCATCATTGCAGCACAATGGCGCCATCTAGAGGTCATTCTAGAGCAGTTTTCCCATTAAAGCCAAGGTATTATTTTTAGGGCTAATTGAAGACAAAAGAGAGAGCAGTTTTGTACCTGAAGTTATGATGAAGTTGCAGGTTTGGAGCAGAAGATGTCGCCTGACTCATCGTGCCGATTATATACGGGCTGCAAATACAGAGAAACAAAATAAAACCATTAATTGTACACACACTTATTATTGCTGTGTTCATTAGTATGCTTTTGTTACACTGACTGTAGTGTGACATCATAGTGTGCACATAAACACTTTTTTTTTTTAAATGTACTTGAATATACACTTTGTTCAAAAGGTTGGGGTTGGTAAGATTTTTAAATGCTTTTGAAAGTCCATTATGACCACAAAATACAATAAAAACAGTAATATTGTGAAATATTATTACAATTGAAAATAACTGTTTTCTATTCTAATACATTTTAAAAAGTAATTTATTCCTGTGATGCAAAGCTGAATTTACAGCATCATTACTCCAGTCTTCAGTGTCACATGATCCTTCAGAAATCATTCTGATATGCTGATTTGCAGCTCAAGAATTATTTCTTATTGTTATCAATGTTGAAAACAGTTGTGCTGCCTAAAGGTTTTTGTGGAAAAGCAAAAGAACAGCTTATATTTGAAATAGAAATCTTTTGTATCATTATAAATGTCTTTGCTGTCACTTGAATGTCTCTACAGAATAAAAGTGCTAATTTTTTTCAGAGAAAAATAAAATAAAAATCACACTGACTTATAAAAATATAAAAAGGCAGGCTCACCAGCGCTGGTATTTGCAGTTAAGCAAGCCGTTGAAGATCTCTCCCAGTGAGCTGATGTGATGAAGGTTGTCCAGAATGAGCACCAGAGGGGCTTCAGTGTCCTGTCCGTCAGCGCTGCACTGCTCCACTATATTTGCTAAGTACTGACGCAACTCCTAGCAAATAAATATACACATCTTTACTTTCTAATGTACATGGATTTCTAGACTTCGGGTCATATCTTGTTAGCTAGTCGTCATTTTTATTTTACGTTTTGGAGCTAAAAAGCTTATTTTGTAAAGGAAGAAACTAGATTTCCCTTGCTCTTTTGACATAAAAGCTATATAAACTAGAGTTTAAATGATGTAGATACAAACAACTCGGCTCACAAACCAAGGAAAAGAGAGCAGTTCTCACCTTGCTGGATTTATGGTCGACGTTGAAGGTGACGATGTTGCTCTCATTGGGCAGTTTGCCCTCTCGCAGCACCAGATGCTCTGCCAGTCTGTGGGCCAGGTAGGATTTTCCAGTGCCGCTGGGGCCTGAAAGGATGATCCTGCGATGTTCCTGGAGCAAAGACACGTAGCGCTGGAGCATGGGTTTGGGGATCAGTGTCTCGAAAACCAGAGAATCCTCAGATTGAGAGTTCACATCTGAAACGAGAGAAACACTCACAGTGTTAACAACAGCTGAAATACAAAACAATTTTGACAAATAATGAGAACGAATAAAACTTTTCATTGTGTGAACCTTTCAGTGAAATGTTGATTGTGTCATTCTCTCCCACAAGGTATCCACAGGGCAGGAGTTCAGGTGTGGCTACTCCGCTGGACCGGATCACATCTCCAATACGATAACCCTCCACACTGTCTGAACCCAGACCCAGATGACTGACCGGATCAACATGCCTGATATACTCCTACTGAGACAATCAGACAATCAATCCAACAGCTATCCACTCATTTTTATAAAATAATCAGGATGGCTGCCTTATGTTATATGGTAAACATCAACAGTCAAATAATTTGGATGTGTCTGGGTAAATCACACAAAACAGTCAAAAACATCTAGGTTATATTTCACCCCTAAAATAATTAGCAATTATTTTCAATTATTTAGCAACTATTTTCTGTATTTATCTGTAATGTGCTTTTATGATTTTATTCTTGCATAAAGCTATAAAACAAATAATTAGCAATTATTTCCCCCCCCATATTTTTTATATTTTCATAACAATTAAGGATATTTCCTCCATTATAAGAAATTGTCAATACCAATTATTTTCCCCCCATAATTTTTTTATCTTTTCATAACTAGGATATTTCCTCCATTACTAAATTGTCAGTAGCCTACTGTAACACAAACAAATCTCGTTCATTTATTTATTAAAAATATACATATTTAAATTGTGAAATACATCTGTAAAGTAATATTGTTAGTGTCATTATGGTAGTGTTTGTTGTACTGATTTCCTGCTGATTTTAATAAAAAATACTGTGTATTTACAAAACCAACTTAAAGTTTGCTAAATATTATTTTTCTTTCTTTCTTTCTATCTAGAGACTTCGCAACAGATTAAGTACCCCTAAAATAGTTTACTGAACCACTGTCTAATGCTTCTGAATGTAAACCATTCATCATCAACAAATGATTACAGCAATGTATATGAATTAATTTACCTTAAGCAAGCGCCGCACAACCCCATCCAGAACATCCCACTTGGTTTTTCCACTGACACCAATGCAGCCAATAAGAAAGTCCCGAGTCCTGCAGTCCTGTGGGAGACAGAAGACACATCATTAAAACAAAACTCTCTCAAATGGGGCATTTTTAAAAATCCTCCAGCAAAAAGGCGAGAGAACTGACCTCTTTCCACATGACGTCCTCTTGAAGACTGACAACTATTTTCACATGTCTGCTCTCTTTACGAGAACTTCCGTCTCCACCAGAGTCATCCAACAACATGTCTAAAAGAAGACCGACTAGATCTGTAATGTGCTTTTATGATTTTTTTCTTGCATATAGCTACAAAACAAACTTTAGGGAAAAAATAACAATTATAAATGCTCATACCGAAGCTGGTGGACTCTGTGCGGTTGAGGCTGTGTTGAGACAGGCCAGGCGTGGGGGTCAGGGTCGGGTTATAGACGGACACTTGAGAGGACGCCCTACTCCCACTGGCTTGGCTTTCCAACTTAAGACGATCATTTTCCACCTTTAACTTCTCGATCTCCACCTATCAGACCACCCACACAGTGATAAAATATACATATCTAATATATAACATTTCTCGTTTCTACTAAATAATTGTGAAAAAAAACAGTTGGAAGCATCTCGGGTAATTGTTCCAATAAATCTGATTCGTGGGACTGCAAGAAGGTAACGTGAAGGTCAGTCTCACACCTGCATGCGGTTCATAGCCTCCCGCAGCTGGTCCAGCTGGTGGGCGGAGCTTAGGGCTTCTAGTCGAATGTCCGTCAACTTCATCTCCTTCTCTCGCAGCTCGTTACGCAGCTGCATCACAGTTTCCGCCTCACCATCCAGACAGTCTGCCAGTCTACATGACAACACACGTTTGTTAGATGAAAAGAGCCTTCAGATGCCTTCAGCCCAAAATCCAAATTTCCCAGTAAAATTGGTCTTTAAGTGTTGTTTTAGTATTATTAGCATATTGCTTTGCTTTTATATTTGATATTACAATTATTTCAATTAGTTGCCGAAGCAAAATTTGTAATTTCATTTAAAGTTTTTAATCTGATATTTATATTTTATTTCAGCTTTATTTTAATTAACAAAAATGTTTTTAATAGTTTTAGTTAATAACCCTGGTCCATTATGAGGACTAAAGTTGTTATGTAACACAAACACACTCACATTGAGCTGGAGTGTGTGTTGCGGAGCAGCAGTGCCGAGGTGCTGGTGCCGTTGTGAGGGAGTTTGGGAGAGGAAGGGAGAGAGGAATCTGTCATCTCCTCAATGTCTGAGTGGGACGAGGCTGATTTGAGTGATTTCTTCTTACTGAAGGCCTGTTTGAAGGAGCTCCGCAGCTGCAATGACAACAGAGAGAAGATCATAAAGTTGAGAGTTTCTCAAAAAATGACGAAGCAGCACTTAAATATGTGCAAGAGAAGCAGTACAGTGCAGACAGGGGAGTAAAACAGCAAAGCAGAAACAGCGTAAAATAAAAAGGCAGGGGTGAGCAACATCAATATCAAATATTGAAGATAAAGCAGCCTTTTTATCTGTGTTGTTTTATATGTAGATTTGAATGTGCTGAGCTTTTAAACTTTTATTTTAGTCATTTTGACAGTTATTTTAAACAGTGTATACAATACAATAGCATTTATTTCTAGTTACAAAAGTTTAAAATAAAAGAAACAATAAACATTGATAACAGTTCAGAATCAAGATGTTTCAAATCAAAAACAAAAAATAAGTTCACAATTAAGTAGTTTTAAATAAAAAAAACAAACTACAAAAAAACTAAAAAATATATATCAAAATAAAAAGTGCATAATCACAAGGTTTATTATCAATAAATGTAAACAAAAAATATTATGTATATATATATATATATATATATTTTTTTTTTTTTAAACAAACTCAGAATAAAAAGGTTTATAATAAATGTAAAATTAAAAATAACAAAATTATAATAATTAAGTTTATACTATATATATATATATATGTGTATGTATTATTTTAAACTTTATTATATATAACTTTATTACTATTTTTTATATATATATATATATATATATATATATATATATATATATATATGTAGGTAATTATTAGCTTGCATATTGGTTGTTTATTAGCACTTAAGCACATATTAATTCTGTATTCTTCATGACCATATTCTGCATCCCATAATCCTAAACTTAACAACTACAACGACTACCTTACAAGCTATTAATAAGCAGTAAATGAAGAGTTTACTGAAGTAAAAGTCATAGTTAATAGTGAATATGTGTTTATCATTCTAAAGTGTTAACAATAATTTAGGATACAAATGATTGGTTATTGTCCAGCAGTGTACTTAATTTATTATGTTCTTCTGTATGTCACTATTCCCTGTATGTAGATGTTTCAAACACTACTTTATTTGCTATAGACAGAGGCAGAAGTGACAGTGAATAAGGCAGAAAGTTTCAGTGAGACTTCAGAGGTAAAGATTATTTACAGCATTGTCTATGATAAGATATTTCTTTTAACATAGACTAATCAGACTAATGTATAATAGAACAGAACAGAATAAAGGAGTATGTGAATGTGCAAGTATCCATTACTGTGTGCCATGTACTCTACATACAACACAAAATACAATTTGAAATATGTAAACAATAGTACCCTTATAAGGACATCTCTGTAACTTATACTCAAAAAGGTGCACACATATGGTACCAATATGTACCGTAATGTACAACTATGAAACTTTTTGGGGTAAATAAGGTACAAAGATGTCCTTTTAATGGTACTGTCCCAGTGACAAGCTGTTGTATTTCTTTCTTTTTTTCCTCTTTCTTTCCTTCTGTTTTATAATCATATATAACAATATAATCATAAAGCATATTAAGCAAAAAAGGTATGATTAAAAATAAAACCTGTCAATTAGACAAGGGTTAACTGAAAAAAAAGAACAGGTATAACACTAGACATTCCGTCCCCCCCACTTTTGAAATGATGGCTACACCCCTGATTACATTACATTGTTATATTTCGTAAAAGTTTTACCCGCCAACTGGCGACTGATACTTAGCCTACATCTACTCGCCAACGCAGATTTTTACTCGCATTTGGCATGATTTAATATATATATATTAAACAAAGACGCTCAGAATCAAAAGGTTTATAATACATGTAAAATAAAAATAACAAAATTAAAATGTAGTTGTAAAATAAACTGTAAAATGATGTAAAATAAAAAAATTAAAAAAACGAAACAAATAAGAACATTATCAAGAATTTAAAAACTTAGAAGTAGTTCACAATCATATCAAGTACTTCATAGAAGAGGAATTTATAATCAAGAATTGAAATATCACGAACTCATGATCTTATTGACAGGTCATGGAACATTTCTGCAGACTATACACTAAATTAAATGTCAGTTTAATTGTATAAATAAACGTATAAATCACTGTAAGACATTATTTCAAATAAGAGGGGAAAAAAGAGGGAAAAGGGGTTGGAAGGACAGAGTAGGGGAGAGAAAGAGCAGGCTGAGGAGCAGGAGTTAGCAGGGTTAGTGGTGTGAAGCTGGGTTAGGTGTGCAGGATTCTCTGAACACACACTCTTACCTCATACACCTGCCATATGAAGTGACAGCACAGCGAAAAACAGAGAGAGACAGAGAAAAGCACATTCAGCCGTGTGTGTTTGTGTCCTTCATAGGGGTCTGAAGCACAAGCTGCATGATGTCAGATCACTGTCTACAATGACTACAACTGCTAAGAGAGTCTTGTTAAATTACAACACCATGTTTCACTTAAAGACTCCTCAAGACCAAGACAAACTCCTCAGTGATTCGTCCACCAGGACCAATGCACACAGAATAACACAAATCGACTGTAGGAATAGGGACTTACTTAAGCTCGTTACCATTCTCCAAAACACTAGATGACCAACTGGACTACCGGGCTTAATATGACCTTTTTTACACAACAGTAATGCACCTACAAAACTAAATAACCAATTTAAACACAACTAAATTCATTCGAAAAACAACTGTTAGGAAAAATAACAACACAAACTGGGATACTAAGCATTTAAAACTCAAACTGCTGGTGTCCACTACTGTTCAGAATTTTGAAAGAAGTCTCATATGGTCAACAAGGCTACATTTATTTCATCTAAAACAGTAAAAACAGTAATACTGTGAAATATTTCAATTTAAAATAACTGTTTTTCTGTTTGAATATATATTAAAATGTAATTTATTCCTGTGATGGAAAGCTGAATTTTCATTATCATTACTCACATGATCATTCAGAAATCATTGTAATATGCTGATTTATTGCAAAAGATTTTTTTTTTGTTGTTGTCATTATCAATGTTGAAAACAGTTGTGCTGCTTAATATTTTGGTGGAAACCTAACACATATTTACAAGTCCAAAGGAACAGCATTTATTTGAATTTTTTAGCATTGTAAATGTCTTTCATGTCACTTTTGATCAATGCATCCTTGTGGAATTTGTGAATTAATAATTTATTTTAAAGACAAGCAAGCTGACCTTAAACTTCTGAACAGTGGTGTATATAAATCTACAAGGACTGCTAGCCTATCATTGTTAGACTTGTCTAAACATAACAGGGTAACTATTGTCATTATTATTTAACATACATATTCATATTCATCATGACACGTCACCTCCAGCACAGGTCACCAGCTAAAGTCAGCATGATACAGCAAAACAGGAAGTACAATATTAAACTCTATGTGTATGGTAAACTAACTTCCACTACAAAAAGGCAGGACCTTTCAGGAAAAGTATCAGCATTTAGTTTACTATCACACTAGATGTTTGTTAGTAGTATTTATTTATATTTAAGGTTTTAGCAACTTTAGACAAAAACATAAAGACAAATGTTAGACACAAATAAAATGCACAATGAAGAAACACACAGGTTTGCAATGGTTGAACATTTCTTTAAAGGGATAGTTCACCCAAAAGTGATAATTCTTTTTTTATCATTTACTCAGCCTCAAATAGTTCTAAACCTGTATGACTATGTTTCTTCTACTGAACATAAAAGAAGATATTTTGAACAATATGGGTAACCATACCAAATAGTTGATTGTCCCCATTGACTTCAATAGTATAGCTGGGGACTGGAAACTGCTCAGTAACCAACATCCTTCTCATTTTCTTCTTATGTATTCAGCAGAAGAAAGAAACTCATGCAGGTTTGGAACAATTTGAGGCCGAGTAAATGATTTTTGGGTGAACCATGTTTTGTACTCACCCAGTTCTTCTTCTTCTTCTTGCTGCTGGAGTCGGGGTTGTCCATGTTGGAGCCCAGGCTGGAGTGGCTGGTGGCGCTGGTGATGCTGGAGACGCTGTCAGAGGAGTGCTGTCTGCGCATGCGCAGGTCCGGCTGCGCTCCGGGGGCTGAACCATTATTACCAAATAAACAGACAGAGATTTGGTTGACGTCAAGTGTGCCATTTAGTGTTCAAACAGCAAAACTAAACAATACTGTACAATACATCAGAACACAACAATGTCTGAAAAATATATACAGAATACTCAAAATACATAATTTTATGTAATTATTCACGTCAAAGGAAAAGATAGATAACAAAAAGTTTGAAATCAAAGGTCAAGAGATTTCAAATATGCAGTCAAACTGAAAAAAAGTCTTGATTTATTGATTATTTTCTTTTCCTCACCTGTGCGTTCACTCTTGCAGGTGAGTTCTGGAGTATTGATGACGCCGTTGATGGCCGCTTGAGCCGCTGCGTTTTGCTTCTTTAGCAGCTCAATGGTTTTCCTCAACTCGTTCAGCTCAGAGTCCTAGCATACAAATATATATTTATTGACAATGCATCTACAAAATCATATTCTGTTTAAGTTTATTAATGAACAAGTGTGATGAATTCAAATGCAAGCGTGTTGACATTTACTTTCTGTTCTGCAGTCATGGTGAGGCTCTTGAGTCGAATGGTCATGTTGCCCAAACTCTGCTCAAACGCTGCCACCAGGTGAGCCTGTGGAGAAAAAAAACAGGTAAAATGAGTAAAGAGGGTTCATCCAAGATCAAAATGATGTTTTTTTTTTTGCATGCATCATAGCTGCACCAAAATACACTATTCACATAACACACAGATATTGTGCAATCTGCCTTTAAGGTGGTTAAATGAAATGTCTAAGCAAAGCTTTCATCTTGAGATGATAAGAGCAATCACAAATGCACTCGTTCAAAGCCGCATGAACTGCATGACCTGTGTGGGAGCTGCCTGGTTACTGAAATGTCCAACAGAAGCAGCAAAGCTTAAACTTACTAAACACTCTTTACCTTTAAACAAACACTTAGATGTGCAAACTAAACTTTGGTCTGTATCCTAGACCTGCATGCGACAACAACACAAACTTAATTTACCCTTTCATTACAGTTCACGTTACTTCTAAATCTAATCTTCCCCTTAAGAATGAGAACAATTACAAATTATCTTTTAAATAATTTTTAAGAGTTTCAACTGTTATAGTCTCTCCCAGACTATAATGACAATAAATGGAGATCAAATGCAGACTTTTTCTCAAGTCTCTTAATTGCAGACAACCTGAAAATTTACACATGCATCCTCTAAAATTTGAAGATATCTCAACAACGTCTTAAATTGTGCTCAGATAACAAAGTTTGAAATAAAAAGAGATTTTAAATATAAACTGAAACATTTCCTATCAAATTCCTGACCAACTTTTCTGAACTTACCATAAATTGTCTCATTAATTCCTGTTTTATTTGTCATGAGATATTTTAAAGAAAATATGAGAGTCAAAGTTAAAACTTTCCAAGCTAATATTCCTAAACTATGGAAAAGCAACCACTAAGCATACAATTTTCTTCTGGGTCATCGCCTCACCTCACATCCCAGAGGGTCTTGGGAGCTGTCATTTGTCTCCGTAAAGCCTCCCTGTCTATATTTTTCTTTCTGAGAGGGAGCGTGTTTCTCTGGGCACCCATGGGAAGGATAGCCGTTCAAAGGGAGCCAGATCAGAGGGCCGGTCCCATCAGAACAAACATCACTAAAGCTCTTCTGCTGTTCCATAGATAGCTCAGATTCTGATAACTAAACTACAGTGATATTAAGAAGCAGTGAAGCTCCTCCTGACACTGATAACTGAGACAGACAAAGCAATGAGGTAGCCTGGGGCCTTGACATGTTTTACTGCCGTCTCAAGGGCCCTGTTTTTCTTTTTTTTACCATTCTTCTTCTTTCTGTTTGGATATTTCTCACTGTTCTGTAGCTGAACACTCACTAAAGTGTTTTGTCTGCATACCAGATATAATCATCAAACTGAAACAATGTTCTATATAAATCTTACACACATATTCACCTCATTCCACGCCAGTCAAAAATTGACAAGTTCATGGTGTACTACGAAAATGGAAGAAATAAACAATGCAGCAAAAATAGAAAATTTTGTCTGTTTAGTACACATTTAGTACACTGTTTGTCTGTTTAGTACACAACTCCTCTTTTGTTAGTCTTTTGTTAGTACCTCTAAAAAAAGCTTGTCTAGTTTGTTCTTACAAGACAGGATTCCTTTGCCTTAGGCATAAGAGACATGTCTTTAAGATTTACACATACGTTTATCTTTAGGAGAACATATCAAAAACACTGAACATGGTCTGTACTCCCCTTTGTCTATAGCTATAAATCATCAAATCAAACACAGCCCATTTCTCTGGTGAAAATGGCATGGATCTGTTCTGACTTGAATTATTCTGTGTAGTCTCAGAGTATATTATAATTTAGTCTAGTGTGTTATATTTTATAAATACAGTGGCATTTGTATTGTATTTAATAGTATTTATTTTCATAATTGTGACTTTATATCTCACAGTTGCGTAACTGAACTGAACTTTTTTCCAAATTTTTTGGATAACTCAAAATTGTGATTATTTCTCAGAAATGTTGTATCTCACATTGATTTTATTTCTCACAATTGTAACTTTTCTGACAATTTCAACTTATATTCTATTATGCATCTCATGTTTTGACATTATTTTTCGTAATTGCAACTATATCATATAGTAGAGTGATCTTTAAAAACAGGTTTAATTTTTTAATATAACAGGTTCAACTACATGGGTAAGTACACGTTAAGTGTAGGAAGAGGTTTTACAATAGCCAGTGTTGCTTAAGACATAGCACTATTGTTTGATAATATACCGACAAATGGAAACTCCAATGAGGTCATGATCAACACTGACATTAATCAAATACACAACCCACACAGGCGTCACTGGGATTACGATAACACCATTTAGAAGTTGCCTCAGGATGACAACTGACACTAGATACTGAATTGTGAATTAATTATGCCCTGTAGATATAATAAAAGAGCAGTCTCAGAACTATGTATCTGTGTATCTGTGTCCACCTACATTGGCACTGAGTTGCGTTGTCAGGGCGGACACCTTTTCCTGGGAGGTGTCCAGTTCTCGACGCAGCTTGCGAATCTGGAAAGAAAAAATGCAAAAGAGAAACGGGTTAAAAAGAGGAAGAAAAAAGCACAGATGAAAAGAAGAGGAAAAGGAGGCACACACAAGGGATCCAGGTGTGTCGTGGAAAGAGAACTTTGTGATTTGGTATCAAAGGGGGGAAACAGTTTGCAGGTGTATGTACAGAATAGAGGTGTGTTGCACAGGTGGATGTAAAGATCACAGAGATGTGCGGCGAAATGAGAGCCGACCGTGAATCTGCCCACAGTGTGTGTGTTCACAACAGGTCAATGGTGGTGAATAAACACGCTACAGGTGAAGGCAGTGCGATTCATAGGTATGTGGGGGGCCGCGTGCGTGTTGTTTTTGCGAAAGGAAAAACATGTCCTCACCTCTGACTGTGATTTCTCCTCCGTCTGTTAAAATAAAAAGACAGAGTAGTTACTGGCATGTTTAAACAGCGTATTTGCACAGCTTTTCTTGTTTAACAGTTGAAAAATGAGCTGCTTTCTCTCCTGAGGGTATAAAATGAACACCAGAGAGAGCAACACACACCTGAAAGTGAACAGAATGATAACCCTAAAGCTCTAAAGAGTGACTTTTCCTTTTCCTATGATTTATGAGCTCATCTGGTACACCAGTGGACAAACAGGAAGTTGGACACAACTGAATATGACTGAGTGTTGGTAGTAACACTAAAGTTGGTAACTCGACAATGGGAATCACCCAGAAGCACTTTAATGATACCGACACAAACACATACGCAAAAAGCTTAGTTTAAATACACAGGTGTGAGAGCACTAGTAAATATGCTTCTTTTTAACCATACAAATATTTAATTTAATTTACAACATACTGTATTATGATGAGCATAATAATCTGAGTGAAAAACTAAATTTAAAAAAATAAAGTTTGTATAATTACAGATTCAGTGGAATAAAGAACACCTGACCTTTTGTACAAAAGTAGCAAATTAGCTTATTTGAATGGTGATCTAGAAATAATGACCAATATTAAATATTTCTAACATTTCTTCGCCCTAACTTTTTATCAAAATCTTAAAACTTGTTAATATCCAGATTTTAAATCTAGATTTTGTTTTTGCTGACAACTGACTGTTCTAGACGACAATAGCATACTAGGGCTCTTTGTATGTCGTCTGGCAAACACGCATGTAATGACACCCACTCTAATGATTTTCTTTACCGCTGACACCTGTCCGACAGCTAGACTGACAGTGATATGAAAATAGCAGCATTGTATGTCCGTCACAGCATCATATGACATGTGGGACAACCCCAGCGGCGTCTAGCTGGTTTCAGTTTAATCAAATCTTGCTTTTTGTAAATGTGTTTGATCATACAGACTCAACATGGTGACTTTATCAATGCAACTCTGACCAGAAGAGCTTTGTTTGAAATCTCTGAGCTTTTGTTGTCTCTGAGACCACAGATTACCATGCTATTCTATCTGGCTTTTGATGAACGTTCAGTACTCTACGGTACAGAATGAATCTGTACTTTCAAAAGCACCACAGAGTATTTCGTGTTTGTGTCTAAGAGACGCTATGTTTCTGCATGACAGCTGTTTCCCACATACACAAACACACACACCTTACAGCCTCCAACTTCAGACAAATCACTTTATACAGACTGTAGAGCCAATTCTCTGCTTAGGTAAGTCCAACAAGATATAACTAAGAATGAATGAATTGTAATAATATGTCACATTAAAAATATAAATATAGAATAGGAAACTAAAAACTAAGGTTCCTACCGTGTATCCCCAAGAAGTCACAGCTCTCCCCATAGAGAGAGTCGCCATCATCATGATTTTCCACTCTTTATACTTCAGTAATTCTGATCCTTTCTAAACAAATCTCTACTACCCAAGTATGTAACCAACTACCTCCTCTCTTCCTGAAGTCAACCTCATTTAAACTGAAGACTCACTGCACGTGTTCCAGAGAGAGACTGTTGTTAAAACACCTCTCCAGGTAAGCAGAGCCGCCCATCTGGAGGTGTGGCACACTCCAATTTATCCATTTATCCCACAGTATATAATCACTGGCTGAAATTACACTTGTATCTATCTATCTATCTATCTATCTATCTATCTATCTATCTATCTATCTATCTATCTATCTATCTATCTATCTATCTATCTATCTCATGTAAACAATTTGGGACAATTTGGTGTTCAGATTGTATGATTTGGAATTTTCATAAATATTTATGTTTATTATGGAAGAGTTTGTACGAAACAAAGTAAGAAAGAAAGTAAAAATAAAATAAATAAAAAAGCACACACACACAAAAACTCACCGTTGAATAGACAGAAGAGGTGCTGGACACCAGCGAGAGGGATGATCCATGAACTAAAGGGAGAAAAACATAAAAGTATAGTAATTAAGAAATTTTGGGATGTAACAGACTGTTGCTAGGCAACATAATAAAAAAACCTATATCAAAAGTAAGCACATCAGTTAAAGTCAGTGTATTTTAACGCTAAAATGACTACTTAATGGAAGAAGTAGATTTTAAAGTACACAGAACAGTTTACATCCAGCACAGTTTCTGAATGCTCACTTTTTAAAACACCTAAATGCAACGCTAACCCCCGGCTAACCTACACAGACAAACAAACACACAAAAGCATCAACCCACACACTGTGTCTAACAACTAAAACCTAGAATTAACTTTCACCTGCCCTGACAAGATGTGACTCATCAGAGGTAATAACAACATCAGTTACAGACAGTAACGCTGATCGTGACTGTGAGCTCAGGGTGTGACTTCAAATTATTTCCCAAACAAACCACAGACAGCAGCCCAACCACAGTCCACCCACAGGTCCCTGGCACTTCCTCATGATGCCCTATCAGCCCTGAGGAGAAACCAAACGGCTGGCCGGGCGTGATGTGGGCGGAGTTATAGATGCGAGAATGAAAGAGCAGTGACGCTTATAAGCTCAACTGAGGACCACCCAGAAAACCAAAACATGAGTAAGAGAGAGGGAGAAAGAAAGACAGGATGGATGGTTTAGGGAAAGAGATATTCATTATGTCTCTCACAGCTTATTACCTACATGAGTCTTTTATGGTTGTTTTGGAAAGGCATGGCTCTATGCGCAAAACCCCCCCCCAAAAAAAACATGGTATCGGGGTACACCGTGCTTTGAGATACATTTTGGCACCATTTAATTCAAATGTAAGCATAATTTAATTCTATGTAATCATACCTGGCCAATAAAGCATCTTCTTTTCATTTCCTGTGGTATTTACGATAGCTAGATAACTAGATAGATCACTTTTTCCAGAAGCTGAGGATATGAAATGTATCTTCTTTACTTCCTGTGTGTGGATCAAATCCTCTCTCAAACCTGTTCCCACAATCCCTCTGGGACTTTTACAGCACTCGTGTTTCAGAGTCACAGAGTTCAGTCCCCGGTCCGTGGTACACATACCGTATCATATTTTTTATTCTTAAGATAAGGTACATGGCTTTTAGCCTGTATTTGGTTTCAGATGTCACAAAAGGCAAAGTTGTGCAATACTGGGTTACTGTGTCATCTTTACATTTTTCTCCAGTTTATGGCTTAACTGTCTCTGGCAAACATCTTGCCGCTCTTAAAGAAGAGACTCATAACATAAATGCGTGAACAAGTGGTTGGGGCAGAGTGGAAAATTGGAATGACTTAAAACGTAACAAAGCCTTATGTATACAATGATTATTCAAAAAGATTTCACGCGTGTCAGTGAAAGAGAGGAGAACAGAGACTGTTGATTTAGTCTAATGGGTGAATAGACTGAGGACAGACATACAGGCTTATAGAGGATTCAGCTGTCTCTGAGTTGTATTTCAGCTCGGAGTTCAAACTGACAAGCTGTTGCAGATATTTACCTTCTTCTTATAAAAGCCTATCTTCTTTTGTCTTTAAAGAACAACAATGAAAGAGCTGCCTACCAAGACAACATTTTTAAGTAATATACAGTTGCTCCTGACATGTAGAATCTTCCAAAATGTAGACAACAATATTATTATGCCTTCTAAGATGCCTTATTTTGGTCAAATTATAAATCATTACATTTATCATTCATAGATACGGTAATGCAAAAATCTTTTAAGTTGTGACAGACTAATGTAATGTACTAATCTAATGTAACATTTCTAAAGAAGAGAAACGCATTAATGTCTCTTGCAATTATTCATCTCACCTTCCTCGAACCCATCCCTGAAGGATCCCGACCGGCTCATGGTGCGAGTCTTCTCATCCAGCGACATGGAGGAGTTGCGCAGACGGGAATCACCATGGCTGTCCAGCGGGTTGTCCTGATTGGTCAGGCTGTTGTTGCGCAGGCTGGCTAGATTAATTTGAGCACCTGTGGTGGGGCTTCCTGTACAACACACAATGGGAAGTCGTGGCCTAATGGTTAGAGAGTCGGACTCGTAATTCAAAGGTTGTGGGTTCGAGTCTCAGGCCGGCAGGGATTGTAGGTGGGGGGAGTGAATGTCCAGCGCTCTCTCCACCCTCAATACCACGACTGAGGTGCCCTTGAGCAAGGCACCGAACCCCCAATTGCTCCCCGGGCGCCGCAGCATGGCTGCCCACTGCTCCGGGTGTGTGTTCGCGGTGTGTGTGTGTGTGTTCACTGCTGTGTGTGTGTGTGTTGGATGGGTTAAATGCAGAGCACGAATTCCGAGTATGGGTCACCATACTTGGCAGTATGTATGTCACTTCACATAATCAAGACAAGACAAATAATAATAGTCAAAACATTCACTTCTAGTATGGTCTGCTGCTTTTAATATAATTTCAGACAAACTATGTTGTAAAATTACCAAAAAATGTTATTTAAAGCAAAGTGCACACTTAAGTAAAGCCTAAAAGTAATACACAATGCATTTCAGAAAAAAATACTTGAATAATCGCAACAGACTATGGAGAGAAAATGTTATATACTATATTGTATATTCAAAATATATGCATTTTACCAAGTTGAGCAAAGTTAAACCGCGTTCCGGATGGTGACGTCAAGCTGGAGCAGGTGGAGAAGGGAGAGTTACTGGCTGAGTCCTGCAATCCACCGGCAGAATGTGAGCGCAGCCAATCACGTGCCTCTTCCTGACGCAGCTGTTGTGAAGGGGCGTACCTGCAACAAGAGGACCATCCAATCAGATACCGGCATTCAAATGTCACTGTTACAAACGCTGATATAAAACCTGACCAATCAACGCAATTTTAGTATGTGTAAAATCATTTTATATATTCTAATTTCTAATATTTTATTTAAAAAATACAATAGTATTTTTTATAATAATATTTACAGTACCGTTCAAAAGTTTATTTCAAAGAAATTACTACTTACATTTAACAAGGAAACATTAAATTGATCGAAAGACATTAAAACAATTAGAATATTACAAAACAAAAAATATTTTGAACAAAAATGCTGTTCTTTTGATCTTTCTATTAATCAAAGCATCTTTAAAAAAATGTATAATGATTTCCACAGATATATTAAGCAATTTAGAATATTGAATAATTTCTGAAAGATTTTTCAACAAAAAAAAGAAAGAAAAAGAAATCTCACCAATTTTGAATGGTAGTATATATGAAAATGTATTTGTCATTGAACATCTATTATTAACATTAATGTGTAATATATACTTTGCATTAAAAACGTATAAATAAATAAAATATTAATGTTCATAATGTGAAGAATTATTTGAAATTCATCAATAGTTTGTAAATTGGATTACAAATAAAAGTTAGGCTAAAATTTTGATTGGCTCACACACTGCTGACAGAAAAAGTAATAAAACTGTGGGAAGAAAAACATACATTTTCAAAAAAGCTGCTAATTTACATATAGTACTGCATAATGTGAAAAAACTCCTGTACAAAAAGTGACAAGTGCCATGCGCTCACACCGAAACTGCAACAAAAAACTTCCCACAATGCACCTGTACTTGAGTCCCTGCTTGGGAAGTGTGTTTCTATCCCTGCAGGAATCACTGAGAGATGGATGAAATGAAAACAGCGAGGGAGGAGAGGAACATGTAGAGCTTACTCAATCATGAGGGGTTGGTCCAGACAGATAATAAGGGGAGGGGAAGGGAAGGGGTGTGTGGCCAAGTATGGTGACCCATACTCAGAATTTGTGCTCTGCATTTAACCCATCCAAGTGCACACTCAGTAGTGAACACACACCCGGAGCAGTTGGGGGAGCAGTTGGGGGTTCAGTGACTTGCTCAAGGGTCTCACCTCAGTCGTGGTATTGAGGGTGGAGAGAGTGTTGGTTATTCACTCCCCCCACCTACAATCCCTGCTGGACCTGAGACTCAAACCCACGACCTTCAGGTTACAAGTCCAACTCTCTATCCATTAGGCCACGACTGCCCCAAATAATAAGGTTTAATTAAATTATAATTGAACTATTAAAGGTGATTATCCTTTGATCTGTCCTTTGAAAACTCATAAGAGTCCAAACAAAAGCTGGTCATGATCTGTGCTGTCACATTGATCATAAAGCAAACAAACCATCTTTGTAATCAAAGCTCTGGCTTTGATTGAGGAAAGTTATGGATTTTACCACTAGGTGTCGCTAGAGTAACAAGTGCCAACAAAGGTGTAATTAAAGCCCCCATGGAATGGTTTGACAATCACAGTTCTGTATCATATTCATGTGTTGACATATTTCCTATTGAAACAGGAAGTCCTTTTTTTTTTAAATAGCCAGTAGCCTTAAGTTTACGCCACAGCCCTGCAAAACCTCACCAGACACTTCTATCACAAACTTATTTTTGGTCCGTTTTTCCAGAAGAGAAACGGAGTTCACTAGCATTTAAGACAAGCATGCTTATTCACCTGAAGACATGGACAAAAAGCCACAAAATCAAATTTTTGATTGCATGGGGTCTTTAAAGCTTTAAAATTACGCAAACACAAAGACACAAAGCCATATCATTATTAAAAAGCAGCAGAAGCGGATTCAAATCTATCGGACATTTTACCTGTCTTGCTTCCGGGGCAATGTGTTACGGCTGAATTTAGGACTCGCAGAGGGAGAGGAGAGGGGACTTGGGGAAAGTAGAGGGGAGAGGATAGGGTTGATAGACAAACAGAGCATTGGAGAAGAGATGAATACAGAATTAGAGACACCCCAAGAGGCTTCCATACTGCAGTATCATGTTCGTCAACTTGATAAAGTGCGTTGTTATTCTGAGCACTGTGATAGAAAATATCATATAGGAGATTTATTTCCACATTTAAATGTGGTTACCCCCTTAAATCTTGCAGTGCAAATGTTAATTTTCAGACTCAAGAACTGATTCTAATTCAGAATCAAAATCCAATTCAGATTAGCACAACAATTTCTGAATTATCATACACAATATTTCAGTGTGAATCCAGACCAGTCTCACAGATAAAAAGTACAAAGACTACATTAAAGTTTTTTTCTAGTCTCTCCCAGACTCACCTCTCTGACATGCCTGTCTTGGCACTACCCGTCCGCATCAGTACTGGGTGGACATCATCACGGTGATGCCCGCTGCCCACAGACATGTCGATGGACTCGCTGCTGGTGTGCATGCTGCTGAGGGAGGGGTAGCCGAGAGCCGAAGAGGTGCCCCAAGTCCCAGTGCCCGTTGAGTACACCGAACCGGGACTCGAAGCTTGTTCGCTACCCCCTATGCTGGCCCCACGACCCCCGTACAGGGGACTGCTGCCACCGCTGCCTGGTATTGTGGATGGGGAGTCCAAGGGCCCACCGGAGGACTGGGTGTGCCCAAGGGTAGCGTGGGGGTTGGAGATGACCACTGAGTTTTTCATGCTCTCTGCAGAGGTAACCAGGGACTGTTTAGCAGCCTTACCTCCAAAAAGTCTGAGACACGAAGAAAGAGAAACGGAGAATAAAACCAAACATTCAGTAAATCAGAAAATATGAGCAAAACAGTGAATGAGAAACCATGTGTAGGTATATAAGAGTAAACATAATATCCAGATTCTATAATTTCTGAAAGAGAAATGGAAGTAAAATGGAAAGACATTTTAGTTTACACTAAGAAGTCTACATATACACTACTGTTCAAAAAATGTGGAGCTGGTAAGATTTTATAAGTCTCTTATGCTCACAAATTAGATCAAAAATTCAGTAAAACTATTTTTTTTTCTGTACTTTTTTTCGGTATTTGGAACAAACCTGAAACAAAATAAAATATAAATATTATATAAAATATTACTTAAAATCTTCAACAAAAAATTTGAAATGTTGCTTTGGCAACTATGTAAAATCAACATATTTAAGTTGTAGTACTAACATTTAAAAAACAAAATCAATAAAAATAAAGCTAAAAAAACAACATTGAAAAAAACAGCATATTTTACAGTTTAAAATAACCATTTTCAATTTTATTATAGTTAGAAATGTAATTTATTTCTGTGATAAGAAGGTTGAATTTTCCTCAAATAATAGTAATATGCTGATATGGTGCTCAAAAACATTTCTTATTATTATCAATGTTGAAAATAGTTGTGCTGCTTAATATTTTGATGGAAACAGTGATAATTTTTATTTCATTTGTTTTAGTATTCTTTGATGAATAGAAAGTTTAGCATTTATTTTGAAAAAAAAATCATGCTGAATAAAAGCATTAGTTTCTTTCATAATAAATAATCTTTTTTTTTTTTTAATAATGAAAAAAGTGCGGTCATATCCACAACTCAAACAGGTAGGACAAGTTAAATACCAGAGTTTAATACAAAGACTTATGTGTTTTGAAGTATGAGCAATATGCATACTATGTGAGAGTGATGCTTGAAAAGTCCTATTTCTCTTTATTTCCAACCTTTAATGTTCACTATGTCTCTTTTAACCCTGAAGCTAAAGGAAAAACCACTGTTCTATCTTTAAAAACAGTGGAAAAAGATTAAAAGCACTTTGCTCATCAATAACACGAGCAGCGCAGAGGGAAACGCGAGCCACCCTGGAGAGTCGTGATCCATGACCGTCAATAAAGCAGGTTATGTAAACAGCTTCAGAAAGACCCTAATCATGGAGCTGGAGGAGGTTACAAAAACTCATTCCTTCTTTCACATGTTTGGCTATGTATGAGGGGCCCGAGAAGATGAATGGAGCCATTAATTGAGGAAGCGTCAATGCAAACTCTGATTTATGAGGGTGAAATTCTGTGTGTGGTAAGTTTCCCCTGTCCCTTATCGTACCTTCGCAATGTTGGAGACGAGACCTCGCTAAACTTGTTTCCCTGTCTCGCTGTCTGTGGGATAGTTGCCGCCCCTCCTCCCGAAACGATCGGATTGATTCTCAGGTTGTCCATGTCTGAGGCCACGCCCTTCTCTTTGTCCGTCTGATTGGCTTGGATTGCGTGCCCGTTGGTTTTAGTGCCAGAATCTCTTGGTTTGCTGGTCGTGACGGCTGTAAGGACGGGCGTCCGGGAGCTCAAGCTTGACTCGATGCTGCTTGTGGACGATCGGTTTCCGTTACGGGCCGCAGCTCCAGAACGGGAGGGTCGAGGTAGACTTCGGTACTGCAGCATTGAACGAGCACTGGGGGACTGATCTTCTTGAGGGGGCAGTAAACCATCCACAGCCCCTTTTAACGACCCTCTCCCACCGACCAGAAGGGCGGAGGATTTGGGAATCTTGCCCAGGGTGGCAGAGCCGCTGGTAATGGTGGCACCGCTCGCTGTCACCACAGTGGCCGGGCCGTGGACACCGTTAGGCTTCTTGAAACCGAATGTGCTTGTGGGGACTCGGCCTGTGGGCGTTTTCTTGGCTTCGTCTCCGCTGCTTCTACCGGCGTCAGAGGTGGAATGCTGGACAATGCTGGAACTGGGAGACATGCAGCCTTTTTCGGAGACCTTGGCGTCATCTGTTTTTCCTATCGGATAAAAGAATGTTACAGCTGGATGAGTTGATAATGCATAAAACTTGCAGATAAAGTCAACACTGTGTGTAGGAGGTCAATGTGTGATTAAATGATAGAAGGGCTGCATGACTTACGGGGGAAATCAAATTGCGATTTTTCGGATAAAAAATTATTTAAAATGCAAATAATAATAATAAAAAGCCCCAGGTTTGTTGTGTTTGTTTGTAGGGTTGGTCAATCTGGCCATTTTTTAATTGTATACCAATATGACTATAAAATAATAATAATAATATTAATATTTAATTATTATTATTACTACTACTAAATAAAAATATTAAGCAAAATAAGAATTATAACTTGCAATATTTCACTGTATTATGTATGTAGTTTAAGCAGTTAAGAAAACTTTATAGATTATGTATTTTACAGTACAACTGATACAAATTGTGATTACGATTCAAAAAGAAAAAAATTAACTAAAATGAATTTATAATAATATTACAAAAAATAATTAATAGTAATAATAATAATAATACTACACAAATGCAAAAATTTACTACTGTAAATATTTAAATAAAGAATAATTTAAAGTACATCTATAAAATTAAAAAGCTTATATTTACAGTACTTTTTCCATTTTCAAACACTGAACCTTCAAGCTTTTATTTTATAGAAAAGCATAGAGAGTCCATTAAGCTTCTCTTGAGTTGACAACAGCTGGTTTATAAGTGATTTTCATTACAAGTTTGGGAAGATTGTTGGCACATGCAGTGTTCCCAATTGCACATTATAAGTCAAACTCGAACAGATGAGGGGATCAGCAGTGGAGCAGTGTTTACTGTGAACCGAGCTGCTCTAAAGGTGATGATACACGGGGAAACTTTTGGAGCAATGTTGCCGTCAACGGGCAACCAGGTGAGACACAGGGCCCAAAACTGATCTAAAGTATCCAGATATAAATTTGTTGCCCATTCTCAGTGGAAAAGTCCCCAAGCAATATTGTTAAAAAAAGTTGCACCTTGAGATGCTGAAAACTCTGGACCATGAGCTGCTTGTGTCTAGTAGAACACAGTGCCATGATTCACTGTGAAACATGCAGCACGTACTTTGGTTCAACCTCATTCGATCAATCATGCAGCTGTAAATCAAATTTGATTTGATTTGAATTTCAAGCCTAAAGACAAACATCACTGACCAGTTGCAGGGGAAATATTTTCAAAACGCTTTTAGAAAGAGAACACCTACCTTGTGTCTTAATCATGCCGGTTCCTGTGGTTCCAGTTGTACTCTTCGTCCGCGGCGTGGTCACGCCCACCTGCGCGCTCATGCCCCTCCTCCAGGAGCCCGTCTGAGTGATGGGTGCTGTTTTCCGTCCAGAGCTGCTCTTATCCGACTCCTCCGAAACATCTGAAGGGTTCCGCCGCCACTTCAGACCTGCTTCCATTTTGATGCCACAATCCAAACCCCTGTCTGACTTCATCTTTACCTCATCACCTGACCAAGCAGTGCTGTGTTCGACTGCTGAATGCTTCTCTGCATCTGTCTGAGGCTACAGAAAACAAAATACATTTTCAAATCAACATTATGAATGTTTTAATATTAAAAAGTACAAATAGTCTTTAATTTAAAGGAATTAGGCACCACATTTTAGAACTGAGTTATTGACATTAGCAAGTACTCACATATTTTCCACAGTGATGTGATATAGAAGTAATACAAACCGATAGATGGATAAAACTTTATTGGTATTTATTAGTATTAAGGTAGCTTAAACGTTTTATGGGAATTAGGCTCCAAATTTTAGAATTGAGTTATCAGTATATTTACTTATAATAAATATATACCAATAATTCAAAATTAATAAGCACCTGCACCATAAAACAACAAATGTGTAAGAACTTCCACACAGCACAGATTTTGTGGTTTTAGAGTTTGTAGAGTTTTGTCCACCCACACTTACCAAACTTACCATATCAATATAATTAGAAAGCACAGTCCAGAGGAATGTAGAAGCGAAGCTTGAGTCAAACCAATTTGTTTTAAAACCGCATATTTGTTCCAGTGCTTTATTGTGATGTGGCATGTAAATTGCTTGAGCTTAAATATTGACACAAGTTTCTATGCAATCAACAGCACCTATTTAGCACTTTATGAGGGTACAGGGGAATGTGAGAGTTGGGTCCAAGTAAACAGAAAGAGAAGGGGGTTTCATGAGAAGTAAGAAAGAGGTTGGACAGATAGAACAGAAGAACAACCTCTTTGTGTTTGAAATGTAGCTCAAGTGATGCAGAGAAATAATTTTAATTTGCTGATTTGGTGCTCAAGATGCATTTATTATTATTATAATCAGTGTTGAAAACAGATATGCTGTAAGTATTTTGCAAGTACATGTCAAGCTATTCTACTAACCCTAACCCTAACCCAGGGCTGTCCAAACTCGGTCCTGGAGGGCCGGTGTCCTGCAGAGTTTAGCTCCAACTTGCCTCAACACACCTGCATGGAAGCTTCTAGTATGCCTAGTAAGAGCTTGATTAGCTGCTTCAGGTGTGTTTAATTAAGGTTGGAGCTAAACTCTGCAGGACACCGGCCCTCCAGGACCGAGTTTGGACAGCCCTGCCCTAACCTAACAGTCTACTAGAGTTAATTGACATGTAGTTGCAAAGTTACTTATAGTTAGTAGAATGTCTAAAGTGGAGTATCGGAATAAAGTGCAAACAGAAATTCACACAAGTTTAGTATGTTTGGATGCTTATGAGCTCCAAATTTCAGGTTTTACACCACTGGTCTCACACTCAATTTCTGAGGGGCCACAGCACTGCACAGTTTTGCTCCAACCCTAATCAAACGCACCTGATCCAGGTAATCAAGGTCTTCAGGATTACTAGAAAACTTCCACGCAGGTGTGAGCTGGAGCTGGTTGGAGCTAAACTCTGCAGAGCTGTGGCCCTCCAGGAATTGAGTTAGAGACCTCTGTTTTGCACAAAGGTGCATGCACAGATATGTGATATTGGATCAAAGTGTTCATAAATGAATGCATAACAGTGTGTGTGCAAATGTGCATGGGTCATACCTGTCTGTTCAGAGCCTTACGGGACGTGGCGGGGGTGTTGGCATAAGAGCTTATAGAGGAGCTGGTGTTGATGTCATCAGTATCAATAGCATCACTGATCCCACTGCTGACTGAACTACTGTCATCCCAACTGAAAGAGAGACAGAAACAAGTTTAAAAACCTTTAGACAGTATTTGAGCCTCTGTTTCCAAAGATACAGTATTAATGCTATGGAACGTGTTGTTAAGTTCTGTTCATCAGTGGAAACATTATACAGAAACACATTTTTGGACTGAAAAAGAGCATTAGCAGTGATTTTTGAACCACATCACAGGTCTATGAAGCCCACACATGATAGGCTTTTAATACTGTACATTTACTGCACATTTTTGGATCCATTCAGGGTGATAGTGGCTAACCAGTGTAACTGATAACTTTGTTATATCTATCTATCTATCTATCTATCTATCTATCTATCTATCTATCTATCTATCTATCTATCTATCTATCTATCTATCTATCTATCTATCTATCTATCTGTCTATCTATCTATCTATCTATCTATCTATCATACATGTAAATCCATTTATCTGTCTGTCATTGTATATATACCTACTAATCCATCCATCCATCCGTCTATTAATGCATTTATCATGTCTGTCTTCTGTCTGTTGATAAATATATGATATATCTCCATCCATCCATTCATCCATTTAGTATATTAGTCTAAGGAGTGCATGCAAGTGAATCACCACATTTCTTTTACTTTCCTTTTCTCTTTCTTTGTTGCATGTTGACTCATTATAAATGCTTTTATAATCTAAACTTTCTCTAGTAGAAGACACGAATGTGAAGTCTAAGGACAAGGCACTGATTTTTCCATAAATCCCATATAGATTGGCTTTGAGTCTTTAAAAAAATCAATTAAACCAAAAAATGCCTCATGATCTTAAATGCTCAAAATATAAAGATCTAAAAAATAGAATATAAAAAATATCTTCTTGTATTTATTTCCCACTCCTTCCTGAATCTGCACAACAATCCATGTATTCCCTCAAAACTCCTGCCTCCTGTCACTTGGGGAAGTCGTGGCCTAATGGTTAGAGAGTCGTAATCCAAAGGTTGCGGGTTCGAGTCTCTGGCCAGCAGGAATTGTAGGTGGGGGGAGTGAATGTCCAGCGCTCTCTCCTCCCTCAATACCACGACTGAGGTGCCCTTGAGCAAGGCACCGAACCCCCAAATGCTCCCTGGGTGCCGCAGCATAAATGGCTTCCCACTTCCGTGTGTGTGTGTGTGTTCACTGCTGTGTGTGCGCACGTTGGATGGGTCGAATGCAGAGCACGAATTCTGAGTATGGGTGACAAAGAGAAAGTGATAATGGAGGTCACAAAGACAAAAAACAGCACACAAACACAAACTCTTTCTCTCTTTCACACACACACACACACACACACACACACACACACACACACACACACATGCGGGAACCACCCTACTGGGTCTAGGATGCTAATTAGAGATCAGCGTTTTGAGTGTAGCTTGAATGAGGGCTTCTCTCTGGCTCGCTACCCTGCCATTACTGTCTCCAGCGGCCCAGCAGGCTAACCAACCGGCCTGCCTTAAACAGCACCTCCGCAACAACGCACCGCAGCCTGCGTTTCTCCTTGAGAACCCAATCCTCCACTAAAACCTGCAGGGGTGACGTCAGTCACTTCAGCACGCACAGATCTATGACTCTTGTCTATCATCTAAACAGACATAATGGTTACTCAAGAAACTGTATAGCTAAGAATTAGAGCATCCTTAAAGTTTCACACACTGTATCCCCCATGCATTGTATGTTTATTAAATAATTTAGCCAATTTGATAATGCTCTCAGCTACCAATAAGAGTGTAAATACCTCTTCCCATATTTAAATTCATTCTGCATAAATACACCGATTTCCACAGAAAATTTGGCATGTCCTTCCTGGGCCTTGTACATAATATCATACATATAATATAGTGATCCTCTTGTTCTAAAATATGATTGTATATATTTATAGTACAACACGAATTCCGGAAATGTTGGGACGTTTTTTAAATTTGAATAAAATGAAAACTAAAGGACTTTCAAATCACATGAGCCAATATTTTATTCACAATAGACCATAGATAAGATAACAAATGTTTAAACTGAGAAATTTTACAATTTTATGCACAAAATGAGCTCATTTCAAATTTGATATCTGCCACAGGTCTCAAAATAGTTGGGACGGGGGTATTTTTACCATGGTGTAGCGTCTCCTCTTCTTTTCAAAATAATTTGAAGACGTCTGGGCATCAAGGTTATGAGTTTCTGGAGTTTTGGTGTTGGAATTTGGTCCCATTTTTGCCTGATATAGGTCTCCAGCTGCTGAAGAGTTTGTGGTTGTCTTTGACGTATTTTTCGTTTAATGATGCACCAAATGTTCTCTATAGGTGAAAGATCTGGACTGCAGGCAGGCCAATTCAGCACCCGGACTCCTCTACTACGAAGCCATGCTGTTGTAATAGCTGCAATATGTGGCTTTGCATTGTCCTGCTGAAATACACAAGGCCTTCCTTGAAATAGACTTTGCCTGGAGGGGAGCATATGTTCTCTTTATATACATTTCAGCATTCATAGTGCCTTCCAAAACATGCAAGCTGCCCATACCGTATGAACTTATGCACCCCCATACAATCAGAGATGCTGGCTTTTGAACTGAATGCTGATAACACACTGTAAGGTATCCCTCTTCTTTAGCCCGGAGGACACGGCGTCCATGATTTCCAACAAGAAGGTCAAATTTGGACTCGTCTGACCATAGAACACTTTTCCACTTTGAAACAGTCCATTTTAAATGAGCCTTGGCCCACAGGACACGATGGCGCTCCTGGACCATGTTCACATATGACTTACTTTTTGCATGATAGAGCTTTAGTTGGCATCTGCAGATGGCACAGCAGATTGTGTTTACCGACAGTGGTTTCTGGAAGTATTCCTGGGCCCATTTAGTAATGTCAATGAAAGAATCATGCCGATGAGTGATGCAGTGTCGTCTGAGAGCCTTTTATAGCTAATCATGTTACAGACCTGATGTCAATTAACTTAATTAGTTGCTAGATGTTCTCCCAGCTGAATCTTTTCAAAAATTCTTGCTTTTTCAGCCCTTTGTTGCCCCGTACCAACTTTTTTGAGACCTGTAGCAGGCATCAAATGATGAAATGAAATGAGATAAAGTGTATTTCTCCATTTAAACACTTGTTATGTTCTCTATGTTCTATTGTGAATAAAATATTTGGCTCAAGTGATTTTAAAGTCTTTTCATTTTCATTTTATTCAAATAAAAAAATAAAAAACCTCCCAACATTTCCAGAATTGGGGTTGTATAAAGTATTTTATATAAAGTTTTTATATACTATATATTTAAAATTTAAATAATATATAACATACAGATTACAGAATTATAGTATATAGAATTTATATTTATGTTACATACTATATATTTATTGTACAAGTGAAAATTAAATTAAAGATATAATTTTTTTAAATATTTTTAAAATAAGATAATATTTACACATTTATAGTACAATTATTCAAAATCATTTAAAAAACCTGTCTTTTCTAATTAGTAGTGTACTGTTAGATATAAAAATAATATATAATATGTAACTAATAGAGTATTGTTGGATATATAAAAAAGTAAAATAAGTAACAAAATAAAATGAAATAATTATAATTTATTCCTTCATTTCCAACTAGTGTTTAGAATTAAACAGAATAATAATGTCAGTCCTGTGTCTTGTTTTCCCCTCCTCTCGTGTCTCTATTTGGCCCTCCTCGTTCCTGTCATCATTAGTTAATTAGTCCCGAGCCCTGTGTTATTAGTCCACACCTGTTTCCATTGATTTCCTTGTGTCCTTAAGCCCTGTGTTTCCCAGCCCCTGTGTCCGGTCGGAACGTCGTATATGTTTGTCAATTCCTGAGCTCCTCGTTCTGTGTTTGGATTTGAATAAACCTGTCTATTGGATATCTCCGTGTCTCCTCGCTCCTTACTCCCAGTGCAACGTGACATAATACAGGACCTAAAACAGAAGTAAGCGGCGTCCAACATTTTTGTTTTTGTTTTTTGAAAGTTTTTCTGTTTGTTCCAGTTTTTCCCTCCGCGGCATGGACGCCGCCTCCCGCTTCGCGGCTTTAATCTGGGAGGATTTCCCTTTTTTTGATTATGCGGAGAAATTCGACCAGATCGCCGCGGCGACGGCGTGGGACGATACAACGCTGAACAAGCTGTTCTGGCTCGGGGCAAACTACCACCGTCCCGTGGACCTCCCAGACACTACCGGCCTGAGTTAGAGAGAGGGGATTTACTGGTGTCTGGGAAACGTCCGGACCCGAGCCAGCCCGCCGTCGTCCGCAGCTCTCCTGAGCCCTCTGCAATTCGCGCTTCCAGAGCGCCCCCGCGAACCGCTGGGGCCTACGTCTTCGCTGGGGCCGTCCAGCTCTCCTGCGTCTCCTCTGGTCCCGTCCAGCTCAGCTCCTCCAGAGTGCCCCCGAGTGTCCGCGCTTCCAGAGCGCCTCCGAGTGTCCGCGCTTCCAGAGTGCCCCCGAGTGCCGGCTCCTCGCACGTGCCCGCACGTGCCGGCTCCCCGCACGTGCCGGCTCCCCGCACGTGCCCTCCTGCGTCTCCGCTGGTCCCGTCCAGCTCTGCGCTGCAAGATCGCCCGACGGAGTCCGCGTTGCAAGAGCGCCCGACAGAGTCCGCGCTGCAAGAGTGCCCGACAGAGTCCGCTCCTCAGTGGCTCCCAGGGGGGAACTTCCCCAATAAATTTTTTTTTTTGGGAGGGGGGGGGGGTAATAGGGTCACGGCCTGTGTGGCCGGGCCAAGGCCACAGAACCCCTCGGGGGCCCGAAAAAGTAAGGCCGTGGCCTCCCGAGTCCCCTGACCCGACATGGCCTCCCGAGTCCCCTGACCCGCCATGCCCTCCCGAGTCTCCAGTCCCGCCATGGCCTCCCAAGTCCCCGGATCCGCCATGGCCTCCCGAGTCTCCAGTCCCGCCATGGCCTCCCGAGTCTCCAGTCCTGCCAGGGCTCCCGGAACGGGCGCCGCCCTGGAGGCCGGTAGCCCTGCCCCCTGATGGCCTCCATAGGATGGTGTATGGCGTGAGGACACGCCTTCCGGAGGGGGGCGTAATGTCAGTCCTGTGTCTTGTTTTCCCCTCCTCTCGTGTCTCTATTTGGCCCTCCTCGTTCCTGTCATCATTAGTTAATTAGTCCCGAGCCCTGTGTTATTAGTCCACACCTGTTTCCGTTGATTTACTTGTGTTCTTAAGCCCTGTGTTTCCCAGCCCCTGTGTCCGGTCGGAACGTCGTATATGTTCGTCAATTCCTGAGCTCCTCGTTCTGTGTTTGGATTTGAATAAACCTGTCTATTGGATATCTCTGTGTCTCCTCGCTCCTTGCTCCCAGTGCAATGTGACAAATAATGTTACATTTGGCAAATTTTACTTTAATAATTTTATTATTTTTACACACACACACACACACACACACACACACAGACACAGACACAGACACAGACACACACATATACACATATATATATATTTTCAGTCTGCTTTCCCTGTTTTTTTCCTCCATTAATCTAGCACCCTTTTCCAGTTTCCATCATGTGGCGTGATATATTTTTCAGTCACTGCACCTGAAAAAAAAAATCTGACATATCAGGAGACTGTTAAGAAATTAACAAATGAACGAATGAATGAACGAATGAATGAATGAAATCAAGATAAGGAACATCAGAAATGTATATTCTGTGCTTGCTCTTTTAACCACCTCTCAAATCCCCCCGCTCATAATCTGGTATCAATGCAATAAACCTTAGCGCAGGGAAGGAGGGAGTCGGGGTTAAACCAGGCGAGTGTGTGTGTGTGTGTGTGTGTGTGTGTATGTGTGGGGTGGAGTAGGTTAACTGGCAGGCTTTTAAGAAGACCGTTATGTTCCCAAACATTTTGGGGCATTCCAGACCTTTCCATCCTCAGCCCTGCGGTAGAAGAATGACAAAGCTCCTTCTGACCACAAAACAATGAGAGGTCAACAGGCTTTTTATTCTTTCATCTGTGGTTATCGTTTTTCCCCCTTTTTACATGCACTATTTCACCAACTTGCTTCATAAAGGTCTCTTCTGCCATCAAACTTCGGTTTAGAGTTGGTCTGATTCATTTGAACAAATCAGTTCAAATGGACAGTCAGTTTGAACTGATTCACTGACTCATTTGAAGCTTCAGTCCAAAAAGGTTTCCAGAAATCCCTGTGGATCATTTAATGCCTGCTTGTTCGGAGATAAATAAATATTTGCTATGTATCTGAGGCGTACCACATGATTTGTGCACCAGCAAACCACATAAGAGCTACTTTATTATAAGTGAATTTAAGCCAAAAATCTTCCTCTCAAATCTCATTTATGTTCTCCTACACATAAATAAGGCACCTTAAAGTGTTGTGCCAGGTTTGTCATCAATGACACTGAACATAATTGGTTTTCATATTGATATGTCAAAGCCATAGAAGACTTGGAATATAGCCTTTGAACTATGTTGTAGGTGCTTTTATATAATTTTTCATTCAATTTCACTGACTAGATCAGAAGACCACAGAAGAGAAAACAAGCTGGAAATGACAAGAGTGCGAGGACAAGCTGTAAAAATGAATGTATATGTGTGAATAAATGTTTGTAAAAAATAGAAAACAGAACTATTACTTCAAGATACTTAATATATAATTAACAAAGATATAATTAATTATTTTGTAACCCCCCAAAGAAGTTCTTTGCTACATTTACGAGACTTCATTTTGAGGTCCAGTTAAAAAATAATTCATTTTTAGAACAATATATTTTTTAATGATTCTCTTGCTCTAGCTAACACTACTTCAAGTCCAGCACCTACATAAACACATATTTATTGAATTTAGCACCTAGAGTCTCACACAGAGTTTCTCATCTGCCTGACTTTCCTTAGCAACAGAGCTTTCATCATGGCCTGAAAGACTCGAGCATGTGAGATGCCCAGCATTTCTCTGTCTCTGGTCATAAGGTCTGCCTGCTTTAAATGCTTAAACATGATCATCATGTTGATCCAGTTACCTGTAATGTGTGTGTGTATTCACACTAAAAATCTGCAGACTCTGAGGGTTTAAGGAATATAAACACAGAGACATGCACACATGAAACACTACTGCGATTAAGATCCCATTACTGGAGTTTATGTTACGCTGTATCAATTTACACTGAGAAGAGCAGAGGCCGATCCATCTGTTAAATGTATCTCATATAATCTCTCTATCAGCATACATGTAGAAGGAATGGTGACGTGTTCTCTGTACTTCACTACCAGCTCTATTTCTTTTTACTATTTCTAAAAAATAACCGTAACTTCCAAATAAACCCTTATATATTCAGTTTGAGTATTACCTTAAATATCTGAAGTCCACCTACCCGAAACTCATCACTTTCATTTCACCGCTCAGCTTTTTAAATGCAAATCATAACTGTAAAATTCCACATTCCCGCTTTTCCAGGGCATGTCTTCATTCTGATCACCAAAGGTTTTCTGAGGCCGCTGGGAATCTTGACAGATGTGGGCTGGTAGGGAAGAATCTCTCTTTTTCAGTGCCGTAATATTTTCATGTAATTAGAAGCTTACAAGTAAAAAAAAAGTCTTCTAATAAATACACTACAGTTCAAAAGTTTTTTAAATGTTTTTCAAAGAAGATTTTTTTTATGTTCTTGAATGCAAAGATGCAGTTATTTGATCAGAAATACAGTAAAAACGGTATCAATATTGAAAAATATTATTACAATCTAAAAATATTTTATTTTACTTTCAATATTATTTTATTTTATTATTATTATTTTCTATTAAAATTTAATTTTACCATTACTTCATTCTTCAGTGTCACAGTGTACTCTGGTTTAGTGCTCAATAAATTATTATCATTGTTGAAAATTTTTATTATTTCTAAAATGCTTGTTAAACGAGTTTAAATGTATGTAATATTGTAAACCAGTGGTCGGCAACAGGCGGCCCGCAGCAATAATATCTGGCCCGTGCCCGTAGCCAGATTATTTTGATGGTAGCTGGTTCTGAAATAGATCTTTCATGACAGCAGAGTATGTGAGCGCAGCGCGTAGTTTTTTTTCTCCGAATTGCGTGATTTAAACTCGCACTTGCAAGTTAAAAAGTTATAGGCTAATTCTGAAATATAAACTTGCAATTCTGAGAACATATCAGCCCCCACCCCCCTCAAAACTGGACTTTAACTCACAATTCTGACTTTATAACTCACAATTGCGAGTTTATATCTCAAAATTCTGTGGAAAAAAAAGTCCGATTAAACCTAATTCACTTCAATAAAGATAACTATACATGCTATTCTTGTCATAAGCATCAAGGTGAGCATCATTTTGCCATGGTGGCTATATGATGTTATATGATGCTAACTGCAGAATGGATTTCAAGGACTGCGCGCACAGATCTACGGCCGATGTTGAATCCAACGTTTATATTTTTCCTATGAATCTTTGAGTTAACATGCACTAAACATGAGTGGAATGAATTGGCACCGCAGCGCCCCCACACCTTGATGCTCATGACAAGAATAGCATGTATAGTTATCTTTATTGAAGTGAATTAGGTTTAAATCGCCGTCATGCATGAATTAATTATATTTTTACAATTTTACACATAATAATCCAAGTTGATCACATTACACAAAACTGAAATTGCACGTCAAAATAACACAGTCAATATTTTTTGAGACCCCCCAAAATTTCACAATAAGACATGGGCTCCCCTAAAAACGTGATTTAAGGGGAGCCGAGCTCCCCCTAGCTCCCCCGTAGTTCGCACCCTGCCCGTGAACTCATTCTCTCAGACGGCCTGGGTATGCGACGCATTCGCAGCTTATATGGACGGAACGCCACTGCTGTATAGGTCTTTTATTAAATTTTTGTTTTATTTAATTTGTGTTATTTTAATACTTCAACGAACTAAATGGAAATGAAATAATATAAATATTGAATTTATAAATGTGTTTGTGTATATATATATATATATATATATATATGTATGTGTGTGTGTGTGTGTGTGTGTGTGTGTGGTTGTATATAAACATATGTAGTTGTTTTTTGGTGTTTGGCTTAATGTTATGTTAGAATCGTACTCTTATACCTTTTGTTCTTTATTTTGAATTGTTTTTAGCTTTATTTTTTTGTTTTTCATTTTAATGTTATGCTTTGAAATTTTTGTTGTATGCATTTGTTATTTGTTATTTATTTATTTTTAACGTGTATACGTAGTATTTATAAAGTTTTAGCTTTTAGTTTTGGATCTGTTTTTAGTTGTTTTAATACTACAATTGATTGCTTCTGTTGTCCTCATTTGTAAGTCGCTTTGGATAAAAGCGTCTGCTAAATGACTAAATAATAATAATAATAATAATAACCCAAACAGCTGGGTCAAAATAACCCAGCATGTGTTCTGTCCAGTATTTACCCAGAGTTGAGTTGCCAAATAACCCAAGTTGGGTTGTTTTTAACCCAGCATTTTTTTGAGTGCATTAATACTGAGTCTTCATAGTCGAAAACAGTTCAGGACACCCACACATACAGATGAGAGAGATGGGAGGCCCTTATGCCCAGGTGTGTTACGGCTGCACAGGTGTGCTGCAGACAGATCAGACTGACGGTTGGAGGGAAGAGGGTCTGCACAAACAAAGGGAAGAAGGATCCTACAACATTACACAAGACGATCACACTCACACAGTTCCCTATCAGTGATCCACTGCACCTGCTCAGGAAAATGTAAGCAACCTTTGCCTCTTTATACCAACTCTCTCTGTCCTTCACTCCAGCCTGAGACGTGTACAATAGAGAAAACAGATTTTTAAACATTGCATTCATAAAGAAGCTCTCATGATTAAACTGTTTGCTCTGCACTGAGTAATGGATAATGTGGTGTGTGGTAATAGGGTGTTGGAACGAAGGAAGGATGATCGGGTTGCAGAGCAAAAGGGGAAGATAACAGATAGATCTGGTCAAAAGAGAGAAACAAAGATAGAGAAAGTAATGGATGAGTTTCAGGGCAGCAGAAACAGTTGTAGATATTTAGAGGCTGGAGGTTAACCACAACATCCTAAGTGAAGTGGAGGGGACTTGTTCTCAGAAAAGGAGGTGGGGAACCATCCAAAATAGAGGGAGGCTTTTTATGGTGCCTGAAACACCCATATTATATAATTTCATCACTGTGCTGTTCATTTCCTCTGATGTGCAGAGTCTGAGGGGGACAGGGAGAAAACAAGGGGCCGGGACTATAAAGATAGAGAGGAATTCCCCCATGTGCTCGTCATGTGGTCAAGTCCCAACAAGACACATTTTAGTGAGGGGGTTAATAACCCTTCCCAGTATATCCCTCAATACTGAATTATAAACACTGGAGACAGTAATGCAAAATGGTCAAATGCAATTATATAAAAGATAATAGGTGATTGTCTCAAGACAGTCTTGATCGTATTCAAAAGCATCTGTTTTTAACAGATCCATGCAAATGGTCCAACACAGACACAAGCTCTTTTGTTCTAGTGAAGAGAAGAGAATTCAAATCAGATGGGCTGGATTCTTTTTACATTTGTGTTTTGTCTATAAGCAGGAGACAATACGTCATGTGTCAAATGTCATTCGCAAAACTGAGGATTACTAAATTACACACTCTGACTACAAAAAGTAAAATAAAAAGCACTGCAAAATAAAAAAGTAGCAATATTAAACATATGTTTGAAATGATTAAAAATAAACAATTTTATTTGATCATTTTAACCAATTTAATTAGTGATTAAATATTTAATAGATTAAACTGAAAAAACCCTACTAAATAGAGATTTTGACATATATGAAGTATATTTTTAAATTTAGATTAATTTAGATTTTAGTATTACAAAGAACATTCAAATGAAAAATTTATTAGAGGGAGAATTTATTAGAGTTTTAATACCAATTTAGATTTGCATTTTTAAATTAATAATAATAAAAAGGCTGTTCAAAACTTGCTGGCATGTAAATATATTTATAAATAATGTAAATGTGTGATATTGTATGGGCAATAGTCAAATGATGGCAGCTACTAACTGAATTGCCACTGGATGAGTAATACTTCACAGAAGAATGAAAAATCTAGTCTATAAAACACACACAGCATTAGACCACTATTAGGAACTCCACTTGATATGATTTCATCTAGACCTTAAAATCTATCCAGATATGAAATATGGGCAGCGTTAAAACACACAATCTTCCAATATTTTCCACAGTCTAAATCTTTCTTCCCCTCCAGCTGAAGGACTAAATGTGGTGATGTAATATCTGAATGAGTGGCATCTCATCTGGCTCACACACACATCTGTCCCTCTGCCAGCTAAATTACTCAAACACATATAAATACACATGCTAATTAAATATTATAGTTTAAGAGGGGCAGTCGTAACCACTCTGTAGGGTTACACCCACAACCTACAACCTATGTCTACAACAGAGAGGGTTGTGGTGACAAGCCATCATTTCAGCTGTTTTCTTTCTTTTGAAAGTTAGTGGAGTGTGCAAGCTCAACTCAATAGAAGACCTATTTTTTCTTTTTCTTTTCTGAGCCTGCCATCATCAACCAGAGCCACCTCCATTCAGGATTTCTCCACTGAACTTAATATAGACCTACAGCAGCCTATAAAAGCAAAGCAGCTGGATTCAGACAAAAGAGAAGGTGATATTATCATCATATCTTAAATGCAGGAGTGAATCCACATTTTGTGCATGTATAGAATGCAAGATTTGATGATGATCAGGGTGATGAGAAAGAGGTTTATGTACCTGTCGGCATCTCCCTGGCCTGTAGAGGCGTTACGCTGCAGACTTTCCCGTACCATTGCCATTCCATCCGGCAAGCGGTTCAATCGTCGCGTATATAGACTCAATCCCCCATCTGTCATGTACCTAACAAAACACACACACACACACACAGAGATCCTACATTACTCATCGAATTAAAAGAGTTAAACAAAAACTGGACATAAAGAACATTCGAAAGCAAAGAAACTGTTCACGAATTATAGCCACTAACTAATGAAAATCTCAGTGCAGTTAGGTCTCATATATTTTGCAATTAAAAATAATTAAACTAATAAATAATACTACAGTCATTAATCCAAAAGAAATCACTAAACAACAAAATATAATATAATATAATATAAAGATAGATAGATAATAAAATGGTCTAGATAACGTAGAGTTCTCTCACATATTAACTCCTAAACAAATAAATTCATTGATAATAAATACATAAATAAATACTGTAGTCAAACCCAAAACAAAGCACTGAATAACAATATAATATAATATAATATAATATGACAATAAGTCCTGAGTAAAGAAATAAAATTATTTTGTGATCACAATTTAAAAAAAATTCTTAAAGCAATTAATGTCAGAGAACGTCTCGGTTACGTACGTAACCCTCGTTCCCTGATGGAGGGAACGGAGACGTTATGTCGTGACGACATAGGGGATTTACTTGGAAGCCCCAATCATCTCTGACTAAAGAGAAAACGCCAATGAAATTGGCTAGTGGATTTTGCATACCTGAGCCACTCCCCGTACATACGGGTATAAAAGGGCGACAGGTGCATCCACTCATCAGGTTTCTACCCGCTGAGGAGCCAAGAACGAGTCCTCGGCAACCAGCGATGGTTCAAGATTGTGGCATGGGGACATAACGTCTCCGTTCCCTCCATCAGGGAACGAGGGTTACGTACGTAACCGAGACGTTCCCTATCTGTCGGTCACTACGAGTTATGTCGTGACGACATAGGGGTCATATGGAAAGCGCCACAACCTGAACCCCGTCACGACCTTGTGCATGCAGATGTTGACAAGCTAGTGCGTGACAGACAAATGCCATGCGAAGGTCGCAACCTTCCCATCGCCCCAGCGCAAATTCGCTAACCTTGGTGCCCGCAGGGACCACTGAGTACATTGCTGCTGGAGATAGCCAAGCCGCTGTTCCTTTCCCCAAGAAATTGGAAGGGATTTCGACCTTCTATGAAAGACTGCTTCAAGTCTTTCCTATTTGTTGTTACAGCCTGGCGGTAACGACGGGGAAGCGAGCCTTCCGGAGAAGGGCGCTACGGAGGCCACATCCTGCCCGAAGGGAGGTAACATGTGGAGACACTGATATGGACTGACCCAGGCCTGGGGCAGTACTACATACGACTGGACCCTGGGGCAGATCCTACCTAGGAGTAGGGAGGAGGGCTGCCAGCAGGGCCTGACAGAACTCTGCCAAAGGGAAGACACGGGTTTACCGTGAGGGAAACCGTATCGTGGACGAATACACGTGTGGGATTACCCGAAGGGAATCAGGCCATACGGACACCTAGCCGAGTACAGGGGCTGACCGGAGACCCGGGCGAGCTAGCACCAGTACTGGGCCTGGCGTCAGACTGCTCCGCCCAGTCTGACTGCCGGGGGTGCTGGAGGTCTCCACCAGGGTTCGCCGTCCGGGGAACTGAACTGGAGGAGGAAACAGGCGCTCGTATCCCCGGGTGAGGGGGAATGGCGCAGCAAGCGTGACACCGGCCAACTCTTCCCGCCACTTACCTGTTACCCAACACACGGGAAGAGACTGGCTCCACGCGGAGACTGTAAAATCTCGCGAAGGTGTTCGGTGTCGCCCAGCCCGCAGCTCTACAGATGTCTGCCAAAGAGGCGCCGTGCGCCAACGCATAGGAGGAGGCAACACTCCGTGTGGAGTGAGCCCTCACCCCAAGGGGGCACGGCTCGCCTTGGGATTGATACGCCGAGGCGATGGCCTCCACTATCCAGTGGGCCAACCTCTGCTTGGAGACAGCCTTCCCTTTCTGCTGACCTCCGTGGCAGACAAAGAGCTGCTCAGAGCTTCTGAAGCTCCGGGTGCGGTCCACGTATATGCGCAATGCTCTTACGGGACACAGCAACGCCAAGGCTGGATCTGCCTCCTCCGAAGGCAGTGCTTGCAGGTTCACCACCTGATCACGGAAGGGCGTGGTGGGAACCTTGGGCACGTATCCAGGCCGGGGTCTCAGGACAACGTGAGAGTAGTCCGGCCCGAACACAAGGCACTCTTCGCTCACCGAAAATGCTTGGAGGTCCCCGACCCTCTTGATGGAAGTGAGCGCGGTCAGGAGCGCTGTCTTAGCCGACAGGAATTTCAGCTCGACTGAGTCCAGCGGCTCAAAGGGACCCCTCTGAAGTCCCGCCAGGACAATAGAGAGGTCCCAGGAGGGCATCAGGGGTGACCTAGGCGGATTCAACCTCCTGGCACCCCTCAGGAACCTCACGATGAGATCATGCTTTCCCACGGACCGGCCGTCCACTGCATCGTGATGGGCCGCGATAGCAGCCACATACACCTTCAAGGTGGAGGGTGACAGCCTACGCTCCAACCTTTCTTGCAGGAAAGAAAGCACTACTCCAATCGTGCATCTTCGGGGGTCTTCCCGGCGAGAAGAACACCAGTTCGCGAACAGACTCCACTTCAGAGCATAGGCTTGCCTTGTTGAAGGAGCTCTAGCCTGAGTGATGGTGTCTACCACGGCCTGTGGTAGACCACTTAAGTCTGCCGCGTCCCGTCCAGGAGCCACACATGGAGGTTCCACAGATCTGGACGCGGGTGCCATATGGTGCCGAGCCCCTGGGAAAGGAGTTCCTTCCTCAGAGGGATACGCCAGGGAGGGGCTGTCGCGAGGAGAATGAGTTCCGGAAACCAGGTCCGGGTGGGCCAATACGGCGCGACCAGCAGGACCTGCTCCTCGTCCTCCCTGACCTTGCACAGTGTCTGTGCGAGTAGGCTCACTGGGGGAAATGCATACTTGCGTAAAGCCCGAGGCCAGCTGTGTGCCAGTGCGTCCGTGCCGAGGGGCCCCTCGGTCAGGGAGAAATATAGCTGGCAGTGGGAGGACTCGCGGGAAGCAAACAGGTCTACCTGAGCTTCCCCGAATCGACTCCAGATCAGCCGGATCGTCTCGGGATGGAGTCGCCACTCTCCGGGAAAAGTGAGCTGTCGTGAGAGCGCGTCGGCCGCACGGTTGAGCTCCCCCGGAATGTGGACAGCGCGCAGCGACCTGAGCTGCGTGTGACTCCAGAGGAGGAGATGGCGGGCGAGCTGTGACATGCGGCGTGATCGTACACCTCCCAGCCGGTTGATGTACGACACAGCCGCAGTGTTGTCCGTACGGACCAACACATGCTTGCCTAGCAGCAGTGGCCGAAACTGCCGCAAGGCCAGATGCACTGCCAACAGCTCCAGGCAATTGATATGCCAAAGCAGTCGAGGCCCTGTCCAGAGCCCCGAGGCTGCCTGCCCGTTGCATGTAGCGCCCCAGCCCGTGCTGGAGGCATCTGTTGTGACAACAACATGCCGGGACACTTGTTCTAAGGGCACCCCGGCCCGTAGAAAGGCAAGGTCCGTCCAGGGGCTGAAGGAGCGGCGACACTCGCGTGTGATACTTACCCGAAGTGAACCGCGGCGCCATGCCCACCTCGGGACTCGGGAGTGCAACCAGTGCTGGAGTGGTCTCATATGAAGCAATCCGAGCGGCGTGACCGCAGCTGCGGATGCCATATGCCCCAGGAGCCTCTGAAACTGTTTCAGTGGCACCACAGTCCTGCCCCTGAAGGAACTCAGGCAGTTCAGCACTGATTGGGCGCGCTCGTCCGTGAGGCGCGCCGTCATACTCACCGAGTCTAACTCCACACCGAGAAAAGAGATTCTCTGCACAGGGGAGAGCTTGCTCTTTTCCCAGTTGACCCGAAGCCCCAACTGGCTGAGGTGCCGTAACACCCGCTCCCTGTGATCGCACAACTGCTCTCGGGACTGGGCCAGAATGAGCCAGTCGTCGAGGTAGTTGAGGATCCTGACGCCCACTTCCCGTAGCGGGGCAAGGGCGCCTTCTACGACCTTCGTGAAGACACGGGGAGACAGGGAGAGCCCGAAGGGGAGGACCTTGTACTGCCATGCCCGACCTTCGAACGCAAACCGTAGGAACGGTCTGTGTCGCGGAAGGATCGAAACATGAAAGTAAGCATCCTTCAGGTCGATCGCTGCGAACCAATCCTGGGGCTGAATGCACCTGATCATACGCCTGTGCGTCAACATCTTGAACGGAAGCCTGTGCAGGCTCCGGTTCAAGACTCGCAAATCCAGGATTGGCCGAAGACCACCGCCTTTCTTGGGTACGATGAAGTAAGGGCTGTAAAACCCCTGCCTCATCTCGGCTGGAGGGACCGGCTCGATTGCATCCTTTGCCAGGAGGACAGCAATCTCCTCGCGCAAGACAGGGGCGTTCCGAGGTACCACTGAGGTCTCGAGAACGCCGCTGAACTTGGGAGGTCGCCTGGCGAACTGAATCGCATAGCCGAGTCGAATTGTACGCGTGAGCCACCGAGACGGGCTGGGCAGCGCAAGCCACGCTTCCAGACGTCGTGCAAGGGGCTCCAACGGCACAATCGACGTACCTGTGGTGGTGCAACGCAGAGGAGTATGGCTGGATGATACAGAAGGCAGCGCGTTCTGAAGCACCCTTACCGAACTCCCTGGGTCCCAAAGGGGACTGGCTAGAGGTGCGTGGGGAGGCACTGCGTCCCCAACCCGCACTCTCCTGGCCGCTGGCAAGATGGGTCGCGGGCGAGAGTGAGGAGGCAGCGCGTCGCACACTGTCAACCCGCGAACCTGATAACCTGGAGGAAAAGGAAATTGCTCTTTCTGTGACATTGTGGGTACCGCTGGCCCTTGGGCCAACGGCGGAACAGAAACAAAAGGGAACACAAGATTCTCCACCCGGCCCTCCTCCGGGGGAAGGAGCGGCGCTGTCCTCGCCGTCTCCTGAGAAAGAGCAAATTCCAACATCTCCAGGTTGCCCGCGTCAGGGCCGCTTCGTCGCTCTCCTGGACGACTTGGGGCCCGGCTGGGACGCGGGGGGTTACGCCGGCCCAGGTGTTGATTCGGCACGGGGCGGAGCAGCTCTGGAGGACGCAGGGGGGCGCCCACGGCGGCGAGCAGACTGAGGCCTGGGCCCGGGGGCAGCTGTTGCAGGTGCCTCGCGCCGGGGCAGGATGTGCTGGATCGCCTCTGTCTGCCTCTGCACCGCCGAGAACTGCTGAGCAAATCCCTCGACGGTGTCGCCGAACAGCCCAACCGGGGAGACGGGAGCGTCGAGAAAGCGTGCTTTGTCGACATCCTTCATCTCCGCCAGGTTGAGCCAGAGATGGCGCTCTTGGACCACCATGGTAGACATCGCCTTCCCGAGGGACCGCGCCGTGACTTTCGTCGCTCGTAGAGCGAAGTCAGTCGCCGTGCGCAGCTCCTGCATCAACCCCGGGTCGGAACTACCCTCGTGCATTTGTTTGAGTGCCTTGGCTTGGTGAACCTGCAGGATCGCCATGGCATGCAGGGCAGAGGCTGCCTGGCCCGCAGCACTATAAGCCTTGGCCGCAAGAGCAGCCGTCAGCTTACAGGCTTTGGACGGGAGACGCGGGCGATTCCTCCAAGTGGCGGCGTTTCGCGGGCACAAGTGCACCGCGACCGCTCTCTCCACCTGGGGAATGCCCACGTACCCCCTGGCAGCCCCGCCATCGAGGGTAGTGAGGACGGAGGAGGCAGACGAGCGGCTTCTGGCCGTGAAAGGGGCCATCCACGACTTCGTCAGCTCCTCATGCACCTCCGGGAAGAAAGGCACTGGAGTAGATCGCGGTTGTGAGCCGCGCCCCACTCCGAGAAACCAATCATCCAGCCGCGAGGGCTCGGGACTGGGCGGTCTGTTGACCTCCAGCCCGATGCTCGCGGCTGCCCGGGCAAGCATGGCCGTCAACTCTGGGTCCGGTGCAGGGGAGGCGACCACACCCGAAGGGGGCAGCCCCTCTGCACCTTCATCCTCAGAGGACGAAAACCCGTCCCCCGATGCTGCGATCGACATCCTATCCTCGGGTGGCGCACCGAATGAAATGCTGGGCGCCCCGTGGGACGGACCAGCGAAATCACCCGGGAACCGGACGGGACATTCGCTGCGTGAGGAGTAAGAGGTCCGTGGGGACGTACCCGGCGGAGAGGCTCTTACTGTGACCCTCAGATCTCCCAGAGCGCCAACCGGCGGTCCTCTGCTCGAGCCAGAGAGACCGGGGCGGGTGGCGGCAGAGGGTGCCAATCCTTTCAAAAAGGAAAGGCGAGATCGCAGCGACGTCATGCTCATACGCCCACAACAGGCGCATGAGTCATCCACGAACGCAGCTTCAGCGTGCTGGAGACCCAGACACTGAAGACAACGATCGTGTCCGTCATCCGCGGACAGGAAACGACCGCAACCAAGAGGACACGGACGAAACGGCATCTTGAAAAAGACGCGATCGTCCGTGATTTTGCTCTTTCAGAATTTGCTCTTTTAGTTGAAGTGCCCAGGGGAATCGCTGGAGAAGGGACTCCGCTGTTTGCACCGTGACGCCAACAGGAACAAAAACAAAGATGAGGCTTGTGGAGAATGGCACAACCGTCTTCATCCACTTGGCTCCGAAGCAAAAATCTGATGAGTGGATGCACCTGTCGCCCTTTTATACCCGTATGTACGGGGAGTGGCTCAGGTATGCAAAATCCACTAGCCAATTTCATTGGCGTTTTCTCTTTAGTCAGAGATGATTGGGGCTTCCAAGTAAATCCCCTATGTCGTCACGACATAACTCGTAGTGACCGACAGATAGGGAACTCTACATTATCTAGATAATTGAAATATATTGTTATGTTATATTATATTATTAAATCTTTGCTACTAATGCTGGTGAGCATATCATACCAGTAAAAAAAGAACAATGCAGAGAATTATATTCATTATAATCAGTCTAAAGAAAATGCAGTATCGGGGTTTTTTTCTCTCTAAATTTTTAGGGCAAATGGGATGTTCAAGGGAAGTCAGCAGCAGAACTAGTAATGATCAACTCAGTTAAAAACTAAGCTAAACAGTCTTTCAACTAATAGAGCCCTCATGACATCCAACCCTCCACTGGTTTGAATCAGGCAGCAGGAAGTGTGTGTGTGTGTGTGCATGTTTATGTGGTTTATGAGGACACAAATTTGTATAATGACATGGGTATGACAGAGGTATTACAATATGAAGGTGGTTTATGAGGACACTGCCTATGTCCCCGTAATTCAAAAGGCTTAAAAAACATACTAAATGGTGTTTTTTTGAAAATCTAAAAATGCACAAAGTCTCCTGTGAGGGCTAAGTTTAGGTGTAGGGTTGGTGTAGGGCAATAGCACACACAGTTTGTTCAGTATAAAAACCATTACGCCTATGGAGAGTCCCCATAAACCACAAAAAACAACATGTGTGTGTGTGTGTGTGTGTGTGTGCGCGCAGCATGAGGTTAGTGGGGTCAATGATTCACAGTCGCTCCGAAAAAAGGAAAATTATCCATAATGTCTTCAGACAAGACTTCACATAAATCATAAATGATAATCACACATACATGAACAAATGATTACCCATATACACATACTATTCTTGTACAGATAATAAAAAGCATCCAAAAATGTGTAACAACCATCATCAACTGCTGCTGTCACTCATGTCTTTATCCATTCATTCATTCATTCACACACACATCTATAAGGTTTAGGTGGGTGAAAGGGCTACCTGGAGAAAAATAAACCTGCAAATAACTAAAACAAAACCGGATACTCTTCCAAATATTTGCCCTGTCACTAGACTCCTCGCTGCTCGCAGTCACTCACTCTGCTACAGTTCCCACTGGACACTGGAATAAACTCCCCAGTCTTCACACTCAACAGACTAACTCAAGGTAAGAGTAACTCAGACTAACTCAAGGTGTGTTAGTGTGTGGTTGTGAGTCGGTACAGTGCCTCTTTGTGTAAAATACTGCCACATCATATTGAGAACGAGCTGCTGGAATACTGTGGCTTTATAGTTTGCCAAAAACCTCCAGACAGCTAACGGTGCAACATCTCTACTTAAGACCACCTCCACATACCTCCAACTCTCAATTTCCCTCCACATTTCTGAGAGTAAGTAGGTGAATCTCACAAAAATGTCTAGGTTATATTTCACCATAAACTCTTAATTGCCATGAAATCACTGCTTAAAATGCTTGCAAATGTACATGTAAAAAGTGTAGAGTTGCTAGGACATAGTATAATAAAATGCATGAATATGATATAATATATAATAAATGCATTAATACTACAAAAATAAATGTAACAAACGCAAAAAATATTTTTAAGAATTTTATTTTGTGGTGAGATATGACCCAGATTTTATTTCAGACATATTTTCATAACATTTGCTCTTACTTTGTTTTTTAACATGTGCTCTTGCTCTTGGTACTACTAGGACAATTACACTAAACACTAAGATAACACAGAAACCTAAACCTCTAAATTTAAATGTAATTTATTTACATTTACAATCTCTAAAAGCATTAATGGTCACATGATAACAATAAAACAAGTTGACAACAATGACTGACATACCTTTCAGTGTTAAAAATCCATCAGATGTTTAATTTGCCAAAACACAGGTGAGATCCCGTGGGAAATACACACTCCGTCAGGTGTTTGTTTGCATTAGCTTGTGAGGTTATGAATATGTTTTGCATGTGTTTCTCTAGTGCTGGAGTATATTCTCTGTCTCTACTCTTCTGTATGTGAGTGGCTAAAGTTTGTGCCGGTTCGCTGGACTGTTTGGTGAAGAGGGAGGAGGCTAAACCAACTACCCCCTTCCCCAAAACACACACACACACCCTCACATAAACACAACCCCCACCCCATGAACAAGAGAGCCTGGAGGGGTTTTGGGAGAAGGGCAGCACATGAGGGGAAGAGGATGAGAAAGAGAGAAGGAACAGGAAAGAAAGTTAAGAGGCGAGTTAAGACTAAATTGATGACACAGATTCAATGTCGGAGTCTGACATTTGTAGGGTAAAAGGGCTGATCATTTTTAAAGGAAGTATGGCTGTAATTTTTTTTATATATATATTATACATTTCTATATATATTTATATTTAATTATAAAGAGATAAATTAATGAAAATTAAAGAGGGAATATATATATATATATATATATATATATATGTGTGTGTGTGTGTGTGTGTGTGTGTGTGTATACATACAGGAATGTATACAAATAGTCATGGCCAAAAATATCAGCACCCTTAGTAAATACGAATGATGTGATCCTTTTGATCCTTTATTTATTTCCCCCCATTTTAAATTCTTATTATCCAATGAAAGGTTAGATTTTTGTGAATTCTTTAAATAAAGGATCAAAAGGATTAACAATGCAGATTAATTTTCACAGCCTTCTTTGATCATATTTACCAAGGGTGCCGACATTTTTGGCCATGACTGTATATGTATATACATATATATATATATATATATATATATATATATAGTCATGAAAATTATATGAAAATAACTTTTCATATAATTTTATTACAAGTTATTGAAATAAAAAATAAATCAATAAATTATAATATATTATATTAAGTTAAGAATTCAAATTTAAATTCTAAAAATGACTGAAAAAATATCAATAACCCAAATCAGGTTTGATTAATTCATCCTCTTTTTTTCTGGTGAAATCTGGGTGATCGAGGGATAAAAATTATTTCAATCAATAAAAATCTTTAAAAATGAAAACAGATTAAATTCAAATGCAAAACAACAGCCTATATAAAATATAATGATATAATGATAGTTTATCCCCAATACCTGAATATGAAAAAAATCAGGCAATCTTCTAATTGAATTCACACTTTAAAACTACAAAATGTGTGTGAGTGTGTGTGTGTTTGTTTCTATGTAAACAAGACCTGATGATATAAAGTACTGATGATCTGACAGCTACTGTATAATGTGTGTTTGGAGAGGAACACCATGGTCTTAGCATGTGTTTTCTGACTTACTGTACTAAAGCAAAACCAACAAAAAAAACAACATAACTGTGCAAATACCAAACAAACTAAAAGCTATAAATGCGTTCAGACTAGCTATAGACAAACTTCAACAAGTGACATGATTTACAGCATTTCCATCTTATTTCAGATGATTATTTGCTTTACAGTAATCTCAATAGCCTCACAGAGGCTGTAACCACAATGTCAGTCACATGTTAGCGTCTTTTAACTAAAGAGCATATTAATTTCAGCGTGATACATATGATGTAATGTGACAAACCTGTCTCTCCATGATCAAAGTGCCGTCATGAACAGAGGAAGGAGATCATATTAGCTCAACCCATATGTGTTCATATATAGAGCAGCCTGAGGTGAAGTCTTTTAACCCGTCAGTCCTGATTGGACTGTGAAAACAATCACTTTGAGACCTGGGAAATCAGATCCATCAGCAGTATCACGAGAGCCTCTTTCCATGAGTGATCTGGTCCAAACATGTTAGTGCACTTCAAGATCTATATAGCCCTCCAATAGCAATCTCACTTCCCTCAATGCTCATGACATCATCCATTGTGCAGGAGATCCTCTAGTTTAAGAGACATTTATCAAAGCACACAAGAGATTCCTTTTTTCAGTTAAATGTCAGTGTTAAGGACTTCACATTCAAAATGTCAGATTTACAATAGCACCCAGACGAGTGCAGTAAAAGTGAACAAAACCGTGAATTTGACAGGTTTTTGATGCCTGGATTTTGTCAGATGTTTATTAATGACCATCTAAGTGATAATTTGCATCCAGACGTCAGGCTTATGTCCAGGTGTAATTGCAGCCTGTCACCTGGCCCCTTCTCTATAATCTGGTAATGTTAGAAGCACTAGAATGGTTTGTAGTGTTCAAACCAAACAGGAAGACTGTGATTGTGGAGAAATAATAACACAAGAGGTTTAAATTGCACATTATCACAGCCAAGGTATGCAGAGAGCTTGTTTCAGCATGAAGGGGGCGGTAAATCTGTTATACTGCCCCTTCGATCTGTACACTCAGGACAGAGGAGAGCACATGCAATAAAGCTGCTTTTATTACTGCCTAAGGACCAGAGCCGCAAGGTGACAGTATTCATTGCATTTAATGTGTTCACCTGCGTCATTAGACGTCATATGTGTCTCTGAAATACAACTGGATTCAAATCTCCCCGTGAGAATTGACCCAGTGAATCAGGACAATGCTGATTCACACTAATGCCAACGTAAAAACACACAAAGTCCCAAAAATATATTATGGAAGTCAATGGCTACCAGCAAATGTTTGGTTACCAACATTCTTCTTATTTTGTGTTCACCAGAGGAAAGAAATGCATACAAGTTTGGAACAACTTGAGGGTTGTTATAACTATAAATTCTGAATGGTATATCCTTTTCTAAAATTGTGCATTTACTAAAACAATATAAAATTTGGTTAATTCTGCCCAATAGGCTATATTTAATAAGGTAAGCAAAAAAACTGTCCTTACGAAGTAAAACAAACAAAAAAATCAATCAATTCCAAGAGGCAAATATTGCCCCAAAATGGAAAAGTTCATTTCTGACCCTGGTAGTCATGCACTGATTTAGAATATCAATATGAAAATGCATTGGACCTAAGAAAACAACATGCAAATTCATATTTAGAGAGCCATATCACCATCTAGTGGCTGCAATAAAACACTTCAAATATCCACTTAAAAGAGTTTCACAGAAAGCATGGATAAGTTTATATAACCATTTGATAAGTTTTATGCCATATGGCAATGTACAAATTTATGAACATGTCAACACTCGTTACGGTAAACTGAACTGACCTTTAATACAGATATTACACCAAATCTGCTCCCTTTAGGCACTTCTGTGAAATCTGTGAATAATAATCAAGGACTAACAAAGAATTACCACTTGTGTAAATTACGCTGTGTACCTTTAAATTGCCTTTTAATTTTCCTTTCATCTCAACTTAACTTCATACTGTAAAAGCCCATAATTATCAGCTATTGGAAAACCCCATTAGTCATCCATCTTAACCAGTGCCAATCATCTTCACACTTACCCGCTGCTCAGCTCATCAGAGCGGGCGTTCTTAGCCAGCACATCTCCATCACTCATGTAGCCGCTCATTTCCAGCCCCACACCTGCCAGCTCCAGATCTTCCACCCTGTCTCCCAGCTCCAGGCCACAAAGGGTGCTCCCACGCGCTGCCAGCTGCTTCCGTAGAGGAGCCTGGTACAGATACCGGCCCTGGCCGGAAGCCACACCACCGCTGCGGGACTGATACCCGTTACCAACCGAAGGAGCATCTCCTGCTTGTAGACGGGGGCTGGACTGGCCCATGCGACTGGCCCAGGACAGCGGCGCGGAGCGAGATGCCATGCTGAGGATGCTACGACTGCTCATTTCAGTAGTAACGCTACCATCAAAAGTGGTCTCCAGTGTGCTGAGAGAGAAAGAACATTTCAAATTCACTTAAGTCAATATAAAATCAAATTCATATGACCAATTTAAGAGCTAAAATGTACCATGGTATCAATAGTTATACCATGGTTTCTTCAAAAAATACCATGTTATTAGTTGTTTTTATTACAGGAGTGGCTTGTACCCAGTTTTACCAACATTTGTAGGCTGTTGTAGTATAGTTAAATCCAGGAAACCGCATTTACCATGATATTTTTCACCAAAACAGTATTCAATTACAATATTAACTTCACTTATATGAGGAAATGTTTTATTCATAGTACTGAGGAATTGTAACCAATATCCTGACACCTCAGGAAAAAAAATGCCTTGCTGCTCTCATTTTGCCCTAAAATTTACTTTTTAAGCAGTTCACAATTACAGCATGATGCCATCATAGCAATGCAGTCTGGGTCAATCAGATGAATAATCAAAAAAGAGGAACAAAGAAGGTTTTAAGAATAGAGATGGAAAGAGCATGGTGGAGCCGGTGGACAGACTCTATTCATTTAGTCATTTACAGTTAAAAGAGTCAAGCTGAGGAAGGAAAGGTTACTTGTTCCTGTCTCAAAAGATAAAATACTGTGAGAAAAAAAGTGTGCTTTTATGGCAGCCTGTGTCTTTGCCAGTTGAATTTGGGAATAATATGCTTTTTCCCTCACTGTTAAAGCTTCATGGTTCACCATAGAACCATCTTCTAATCGCTTTCTCTCTGAAAGTTCTCCTGCTACAATCAGACTGTGAAAAGTCAGAAATAGATTCATCTACCTGTGTGTGATTTGCGTCCCCCGCAAACTTGACATGGTCTCTTCTAAATTCTGTCGCAGGTCAGCAATATTTTTGACAGTCCTCAGACGTCTGGTCTCTGGATCTTCACCTGAAAATAGGGCATTCATTTTCACTTTTTATATCATATGTCAGTATTTAAACACTGTTCAACAGTTTAGGATCATTTCTATTCATCAAAGAATCGTAACAATTGTTTTCAACACTGACTGTCAATAATAAATGTTTCTTGAGCAACAAATCAACATATTAAAATAATTTCTGAAGCAACATGTGACAATAAAGACTGGAGTAATGGCTGCTGAAATTCAGCTTTGCCATCACATGAATACATTAATTTTTTCCTGTGTTTCTGATCAAATAAATGCAGGCTATGGGAGTATAGAAGACTAACTGTAAAACAACTTACATTTTCCCTCAATTTCTTGCTTGATATACACTTCAGAACATCATCATCAATATCAGTCTTGAATTGCTTTTTTTTTGTCCAAATGGTGCATTGATTATTATAATTATAAACAGGAAAAGGTTTTAGACTATCAGATTAATGTGTTACACTTCATCAGATATGAAATGAACAGGTTACCTGACAGGTCCTCAGTAGAAGACTGGTTGATCTTACTGAAGCTACTGGAGTCACTGCTATGACATCCAGAGCTCGGGTTTGTGCCAATGTTTCCATCTGCCTCATTCTGAGACCTAAAACACAGGGGTTAAAATTAAAAAAGATTTCATTCATGTAGATGCACACACATTTTCTGTGACATTCTAGTCAGCAGAAGTCATGGCCTGACTAAAGGAATCCTTTATGGAAAACAAATACAGGGCAACAGGTCTGTTTCAGAGGAAATACCAGTCAAACGCTTCACAGCTGAGCCTGACGGGGAGTCATACACATGAGCATGCATGCACACTTACTACAGCCATTTACAATGAGTTTTACAGTGTCAGTCTCATAAACTAAATACAAATTAGTAACATTCTGCTTCTGTTTTGGCATGAATTCATTTTATATATCTGTCTATCTGATATGTATGTGATTGTGTTTTGGTTTTGTGTGGTTGTCAGGAGGTTGCTATTCAGCTACTAAGGTCTTGTGGATGCTGTTTTTTTTCTTTTTTTTTGGTGCTTTCTAAGCAGTCTTATCTAAGCAGGGGAAGTCGTGGCCTAATGGTTAGAGAGTCGGACTCGTAATCGAAAGGTTGCGAGTTCGAGCCCCCGGCCGGCAGGAATTGTAGGTGGGGGGAGTGAATGTCCAGCGCTCTCTCCATCCTCAATACCACGACTGAGGTGCCCTTGAGCAAGGCACCGAACCCCCAATTGCTCCCCGGGCGCCGCAGCATGGCTGCCCACTGCTCCGGGTGTGTGTTCACGGTGTGTGTGTGTGTGTGGATTTGTTCACTACTCACTGCTGTGTGTGTGCACTTGGATGGGTTAAAGGCAGAGCACCAATTTCGAGTATGGGTCACCATACTTGACAATACGTCACGACTTTTTTTTTTTTTTTTTTTTAGTATTATTTATATTCTATTTTAAATCTTCAGTATTCATTCAAATTTTAGTTTGTTTTAGCAATTTGTCACTTTATTAGCTTTTTTTTTTCTTTTTTTTCAGTTTTAATTTTACTTCAAATTAGCCTTTTTTGTTAAGGTAACATTTCTAACTTTCTTTTTTCTTCCTTTGTTTGGACTGTATTTGTGAGAGAAGAAAATTGAAGCTATGGCTTTTTTAGAGAATCAATTTTAGTTAACAGCAAAATACAGATTAAATCTGATTTTAACAAACATATTTCAAACCACATTCATATATGTATCAAAATTTTCCCAAAATTTATTATTACTCATATACTGTTATTATTTTAATGAATATTTTGAATTAGTGTTTATTTTTATGATTTAAATGTGAGTTTATTGTTATTAGTTTTATTTCTATTTTTATATATTTTTTATTTTATTTTTATATTTCTATTTAGTAAGGGTGACCCTGAATAGTCGGAGATTGATGCTTCGATATGAGGAGCCTGATTCGACTCCCAATCTCACAGTCGAATATTCGCGGGGTGTTATGATCATGCCATTTTGGCTATATGGGGGTGCAAATGTCTGATTTCACATAGAACTACTGGTTTTCTCCCAATAAGTTAATATACAGCCTATTATGATAATGCTGTATATAAATAAAAAATTTGTAAAGAAAGAAGCTTTAAATAAATATTTTAACGTGCGTGAATAAATCCAACCACCCCTATAGATTTAAGTTAAGTTTCACTTTCCATAATCCGTGACCGACAGAGAAGCATCTTGGCGGCAGGGATTTAAAACTTTAACAAGACTCAAACTGACACAGACAGAGTTAAAGACTGGATTTTTTCGATCAGGTGGGGTATAAGTGATTTCAAAATATGGCAGCCGGATTATGAAAGTGAAAGTGAAGTGACATACGGCCAAGTATGGTGACCCATACTCGGAATTAGTTCTCTGCATTTAACCCATCCAAAGTGCACACACACAGCAGTGAACACACACCCGGAGCAGTGGGCCGCCATTTATGCTGCGGCGCCTGGTAAGCAGTGCCTTGCTCAAGGACACCTCAGTCGTGGTATTGAGGGTGGAGAGAGCGCTGGACATTCACTCCCCCCACCTACAATCCCTGTCAGCCCGAGACTCGAACCCGCAACCTTTGGATTACAAGTCCGACACTCTAACCATTAGGCCATGACTTCCCCATGGCCTAATGGTTATATATTGTGTATTATTTTATCTTGCATAAGATGCATCGCGCTGAAGTAAAGTGCTTCATTGTACAGTGATTATCAACGCACAGCGCGAGCAGTACAAAAAACAATGCATAATATTAATAACTATAACAGGGACTGTCATATACATAACATTATAAGAACACTATTATAATAAAACGCTGTGAATTTTTTGAGTTTGGTTGCCGTGTTTCAACACGTTGTTGCGTGAACGCGTCCACAAAAGGATAATTCAGAGCCGTGCAGATGCGTTCACTTCTGCATTCGGGGCATTCTGTGCAGATAGCCTGTAAGTAGTAATATTAACGTTATGTTTTATAAATAACGATGCGTATTCTATATTAGATAAATTAGTTAAATCCCACTGATTAAAAAACTGCTATCAAATGCTTCATTCTACTGGTCATCTTCAGCGCGCGCAGCTCAAAACAGAAATGCAGAACATTAATAACTACTGTCATATAGCCTACATAACGTTATAATGAGAGCACTGTTGTAAAAATGTTTTGAATTATTAGGGTTTCGCTGGCTTTAATGTTAAGTATCTTTTAATCAAAACATAAAACGTTATTTTTGTATCTGCAAGGTGTCCATTACACATTTTCCCTGTGTGTTAGCGTCAGTAATCATGACTGTCTCTTGGTAATGTATTTTGCCCCGCCCCCAAACACATGATTCGACTATCAGTCGAATATTGCCAAGATTCGAAAATTCCGATTCGACTATGAAAAACCTTAGTCGGGGACACCCCTACTATTTAGACTGAATTTACTTTATTTCAGTCATATTTTAGTAACTTAGCTTATTTTATTTCAGTTTGTTGCCAAAGCAACATATCTAATTTTTCAATTTTAAGTTTTTTAAAGATATTTATATTTAGTATTATTTTATAGCTTTTTTTGTTGCTTAGATTTTTTATAGCGTTGCTTCAGTTAACAAAAACTATTTTTATTAGTCCAGTTTCAGTTAGTCGGTTACTTTGTGGCTACTTACTGGTCCAAGTCAAAAGACCCCCCTATGATCTCTAGATCTGGCTCGAGTTTCTCCTTTGATCTAAATCTGTTTTATTATCCTCCAGCAGAAAATCCCAGTACGAGTCTCACCTGTACATGAAGGGTGCTACAGTGGCAGTGTTGGGGTGGTTGTACTGTTGCTGTGGCTGAGGCAGCTGCACACTGACTGTGTTGCAGGCTGTGGATTGCGTTCCATTGGCCACCAGGGCGGCGCTGTGATGTCCTTTCCCCTCGGTGGAAGCCAGGCTGGAAGAGGACGAGGAATTCCGTCTGTCCCTATGAAGTCCCAGACCCCCTCCCAGATGCATACTGCGAGGCCTCTCATTGTCTTTACCGCCGAGGGACAACACTGAACTTTTTACTGCTCCGTTTCCAGTGTTTTTACTTCCTGGTTTTGGAATTCCACTTTGCACAGGGGCGGGGCTATCTTTCTTGGTACCGCCCACTTTGCCACCTTTGGGTATGAAGCTGGCAATCTTGGAGGCTTTCCTGGGCTCTGCCTCGGAGGGAGCAACTCTGCTTGAGGAAACAATTTCCTCCTTAACTTCTTCTTTGATCTCTACCTTTTCTGAGGAAGGGACATGCTTTGAGCCCTCTTTCCCATTTTTGTCTTTCTCTTTAGCTCGTTCTTTTTCCTTTTCTTTATCTACAGCTTTAGCTGAGGCTTTTTTCGCCGTGAGCGCCCGGCTAAATGTCCGTTGCGCAATGCCCTTTAGTGCAATCTTTGGGCTGCTGGTTGTCATCGTAACGGCACTCGATCCGTTTGTGGGTCTGACATTACTATCCATTTCCTCAATGGGTTCTGTACTGGAACCGACTCGATCCAAAACCAAACCGGCATATTTTCCTCCTGTTGGTGCAACGGCACCCTCTGCTTGCGTAGATGACTTGGAGCCTCCTTTGCTGTTAAAAAGTTTGAGTTTCTCCAGCATGGACTTCTGAGGCACAGCTTTCGGTGGCGGCTCTGCAGGCACAGGCTGCTTGGCTTGGAGATCTGGTATGATGGAAAGCACCGTGGAGGTAGCGGTGGAGGTAGCAGTGTGCTTGGTGCTCTGAGATTTGATTCTCCAGGGTTTGCTACTCGAGTTGGGCTGAGGGATGGCTGATGATGATGATGAAGATGAAGATGCCACAGTGCTGGTGCTAACAGAGGTGCATGCGGACGCCAGGGATGACAGAGTGTGCTCAGTCACGCCTTGTGAGGAGACACTCTCGGATGATTCTGGAGAGGAAACGACATGAGAGGTGACAGTGAAACACAGGAAAATCAGAGAGACAGGATAAAACAGTCATGGAGAAAGTTGGACTGCAGATGTGAGAGGGAGTGAAGAACAGTTCATACACACATTCATATCTGTACCATGAAATCTGAATTTAAATTAAAATCAGGAAAAGCTTTTCAGTTTGAAATAATGGTCCAATGTTATTTTAGTTTATACACATACATATAGGAGTTGTTCATATTTTGAATTAACATGTATTTTATTTATTTCATTTTTTATCATTTATTTAACCAGGAAGGTCCCATTGAAATACAATAAGAGTCCTGGTCAAGATGGGCAAATAAATAAATAAATAAAAACATAATATATGAAATGCATGAAAACCACAGCAAGTGAACACAAAATAACAACAACAACAAAAACATTGTTCTATTAAAATGGACAGGTCAGTATTCATTTTAGTTTTTCATGTGCTTTTATATTTTAATGTTCTTTTTAACATTCTATTTAAGTTCCATTTATTTTTATTTCAGTTTAAGTACTTAAACTTAAATAAGTTACATTTGCATCTATGCATTTTTGCAGACACACTGCATCGATATGTGTTTGAAATCCAATCAAAATCTCATTTTTGCAAACGAGTCTAACAGTCTGATCAGATGTCATGTGGTTTTTCATAATTATGGAACACATAACATTATATATGAGAAAGTCTCTTGGCATTGCATTGACACATACATCATTACTATAACAGATACAACAACAACACTGATGAACAGTCAGTCCTAAAGATCACATCCCAAAACCAAATAGATGTTGTGGAAAAAGAACCTGGGAACCAGGGAAATAAAGCCGAAATTAAAGCAAATTTAATCAAAGGCTATGAAAAACAGGAGAAAAGTTTTTAACTTTTAACCAGAGATGAATATTGAAACTGTTCTCCCTGACCATAAAAGGCTGGTTACTCATGAGCTAATGTTATTCTAATAGTGAGCAGCAGACAGGCGACTGAAATCCATTCTAAACTGTTTACACTAACACAGCGAGTAAGACTTTAATGCCCATTCAAACACTGGAGGCCAAATTTAGCTATTGTGCTCTGTGTGACATACAAAATGAAAACTTCCGTTAAATAACTGACATTGATATATAAATCATACCAAAACAGAAATTTTTAATAATGCATGAAAATCTATAATTAGCCAGTGTTAACTGATGAAATAAACAGATATGCATTTTAGCACAACAGAGTTATATAAAGTATTTGAAAACAAACAGTAAAATTAGCCAAACCTTGCAGAATGACATGTATTGCTCATATGAAATAGACTAAAAGTGTAAATTATAATCATGGAAAATGTTCCTCTTCACTGTAAAGCAAAAAAAAACATAAAAATGAAAGTGAAATCAGCATGTTATCTGTCTCTCATTCACCTGGCAGGTCCATTTGTTAAAATGAACTGGTTCCAGCGTCAGTCCAGCCTGTAGTGTCTCAGTAGTCGAGGAGCTACACTGCAAATAAAACAGTAACTGGAAACACTGGCGAATTCTCGCACAGAAACCCCACTGTCCCTTTGTCCAGCCCCCTCCCTCTGAGCCTCTAGATCACACTCAACACACTCTCTGTCAGCCGGCCGGTGGTCCAGACCCAGAAAAAAAAAAAGACCTGAAGTACCCAAAAACTGAATACAAAAATCTAAAACATCTGAGCATATACTAATACTGCACATTACAAATGAGATCAAAAACTAAAGGTTTAGTGCCTAGTCGGAGTGCTGGATGTTTCTCACAGATACTTTATGCATTTTTTATTCAGATATATATAATTTTAAACAGACGAAAATATTATTTCACATAATATTACTGTAGCTACAAACTTCTGGTAAGCACTTGTTTAGACTGAATGTAAAGGTTTTGACTAAAAATCAACTGATTTCACTCAAATTATTTATTATTTTTCAGGTTCAGCGTTTGTCTGTATATTTTATTAAACTATCTGACATGGGGATAAAAACACTGTTCTCAACTCATTCAGTTTGGCATTTAATGAGCGACACAGAAACAAAGCAGCAATTATGAAGTGATTAAGGTCCAATTAGCCATGCCAGCCAGAGAGAAGTGGGTCAGACCACTAATGACTTCCAATAGGTAGAGAGAGGAAAGAGAGGGGCCGAGAAGGGGATAGGTCAGAAAAAGACCGTAGTTGAGAAAAAGAGAAAAAGTTGAGCAGTTGCTGTCCAGAAACAGATCACATGACAATAAACTGCAAAACTTTGGGCAGAAATAATCTTGCTGTCGCCCTCATGTCATTAGGAAAGTCTAGAGCAACTTTCTGCCCTCAGGGTTTGTGGCCCCTCTCAGTTCCTCTAAACGCCCATATTTAAGTGATTATTTCTCCACGGCAGAATAACAGCTATCATTAGTCTCAGATGACCACCCCACGAGAGCCCACCAATAAACACATCATGCCTGTTTCATATTGCACCTTGTAAGTTTTTTCATTTTCCTCAGTTATTGAATAGTCATCATGTGATTGTAAGAAAATTCCAAATGTTATTAGTCATATTTGTATCTTGTATTCATCATGTAAACATGCCTGATTAGGCTAGTATTTCATTAAGCCAATATTATACACAAATACAGCAATTGCTATAAATAAAGACTTAAACAGCATATGGACCATAAGGTAATAGTTCACCCACAAATTAACATTTTACTCACCCTCATGTTGTTCTAAACCTGTATCATCTTCTTTATTCTTCTTTCTTCATATCCAGTTCCATTGTACTTTTTTTAGGAAACCAATGGGAACTGTTTGGTCACCAACATTCTTTAAAATACTTTTCCCCCCAATGTCCCACAGAAGAATTTGGATCAACATGAGGGTGAGTAAATGATGTTAATTTTTTTGGGTAGACTATCCCTTTAATGGAACAATTACATAATGTATAAAAACAAAACAAAACAAAATAAAATAAAACAAAATAATAAAAACTGCTGCTTTAAAATAATACAAAATCAAACTGTATAAAATTGCAGAAAATTACAACTATAAATACTACTTTTTACAGAACTGAATTTAAATATACTTATGGGTCTAGAAAATTTATTTCAAACTGAAAACATAAAAAGCTATTTTTTTCTTGCCTGCTTTAACATTTTCAAACTTTAAATCTTCTTTCTATCCCTCTCTTGACTCATGTCATCTCAGAACAGTTTCAACAGTGTCAGAATGATGGCACACAAACTCTTTTGCTCTGTGATTCACATTCTCACCCTGCTTTGCATTAAGCAGGTCACACACAAAATAAAAGAGCTAAATGCATTATGGGAGAATTGGTCGGCTGACACCATTTACTAACTTTCACTGTCACAAGACCAAAACATCTGAACTCTTCAACTGCTCACAAGTCTGATATTAAAGCCAGATTATTCAAGAAAATGTTCTTAAAAAGTGAACATGGGCATGCAGTTTGCAAAGTCTACCATTAGAAAAACCTGCTTTGGGGAGTCACGTGACGTGCTCATGAACCTAGTCGCACTTGAGTAGAGCTCTGTACATTTGGCCCATTTCTGCTGATTTTTTTTTGTTTTATTTTAAGTTTTATTCATTAATAATGCTTTCCCTGATGGCATAAAATCGTAAACAGCAGAAGTTGTCTCTGTCGGCTTCTCCTATTAAGAAGAAATCCAAGCAATGATATGATGGACAAGATGGCGAACACTGTTACACACTTTGAGGACATTCGAAGAACCGAGTTGACGGCGATGCGGAACAAGTTCGCTTCTCACATGTCAGTTGTTCAGTCGCTATGCTCTAAACTGGATCTTCTTACAGGGGAGATGAGAGAACAAAAGAAAGTTGTTGCAGATCACGATAGGCGAGTAGCCTCGAGCAACAGGTTGTGGACTTACAGGATCGCAATAGGCGCAGCAATCTGCATCTGGTCGGATTGCCTGAAGGTTCCGAAAAGGACGACCCTATGGGCTTTTTGAAAAGATCGCTACCAACGTGACTCCTGTCTCTGGCGGGCAAAGAGATTGAAGTGGAGATAGCGCATCGCGTGTACACAAGGCTCTCCTCAGATCGCGCTAAACCACAGGTTTTCATCTTTAAACTGTTGCGGTACACGGACAGGGAGCTCATTCTGCGGGCCGCCAGACTTCATGCCCCGGTGAAAACTTCCGACGGAGCAACGCTGTCTTTCTTTCCAGATTTTTCTCCGGTCACCGCAAAAAGAAGAAGTGCATTTGCACCAATTAGGAATGAGATGAGAGATGCTGGCATCTTAATGGCAGCTTAATGACGGGTTAATGGCAGACTCAACTGGTTTTATTTTCAAACTTGTATTTTGTCTTATTATGCAGTAATTCTGTTTGATATCTATGACTGACCTTAATATTCTGAGTTGTAATATTAATGGCCCTCACAAACGCACAGGTTTTCTGGATTTTTTGCGAAGAAGAAAGATTGATATAGTGTTAGTTCAAGAATCCCATTTGAAAGAGAAGGATATACACAGGTGGTGTAATACGTTTTATGAAGTGGTATCTCACTAATCTTCGGATAATAAAATCAAGGGTGTCCTAATATTGGTGCGGAGGACTTTAAATATTACTATTTTAGATAAAGGTTGTGATACAGATGGTAGAATAACACATAAAAACAATGGTGGAGAATAGAAATATTGTATTTCTCTCAGTTTATGCCCCTTGTACTCCTGACCCTACTTTTTTCTCTGTTTTGTCAACCTATCTCTTTAATCTTAATGAGGATGTGCATGTTTTATTTTCGGCTCAGGTATGGGGTATGTTTAAATTGTCTTCTAAAAACCCTAATCATCAAATGATTCATTGGAAATGAATCATACATATGGTTTACTTGACTCCAATGAAACGTTTTTATATGAATCTGTTGTCTAATCTTTGTCCCCAATGAGTTTTAGGCAGGTTTTTATTTTTATTTATTTATTTTTTTGGGAGTGCCCCTCTCTCTCACCTTTTTGGACTCAGCTCTCACTGGACCTATCATATTTGTTGGGTACTGAGATATGTTTGACTCCGTGCCATTTTTTATGATTGACTTGTGGGACTTCACCTTGTCTGTCCAACAAAGATCTTTACTGTTAGCTGCCTTCTTCTGTTAAACCTTCTTCTTTCCGTGTCTCTTTCACTGCTGCCAAATTCTCAGGGCCAATACACACTAATTGGAGCTCAATTAATGAAGAAACGTCCTACGCTTCGCACACTCTGCTTTCACAGCCAGTACCAAACACACACACACATACGGCACATTTGCAACATCTTTCAAACATCTCAGCTAGGGGTTGTGTGACTAGCTTCACTAAAGGTCATTATAAGCAGTTATTTCCAGCACTGCCTGCTACATTAACTACTCCAAACTCAGCACAGCTCCGTCACACAGCACAGAAATGTGGTTGGCACGTTTTAACACAGTGACCGCTTAAAGTCAACATGAACTCAGAACTGACCCAGTTTATCTTATGGTGTGTAATTCATCAGGGCATGTTATTCCAGAAAATGCTTCAAATGCAATACCGTCCTGTAGAAAGTCCACTTTTGTTTTTCTGTTGACTTCACCTATGCCATGTGGGCTACTGGATAATGCTAACCAAGAGCCAAATTTTACATCTAGACATTGTTTTATGTTTTTGAAGTCTCACTAAGGTTGTATTTATTTGATCTAAAATACAGTAAAAAACTGGAATACTGTGAAAAATGTTATTTATTCCTGTGATGGCAAAGCTGAATTTTCCAGTTCTCTGTGTCACATGATCATTCAGAAATCATTCTAATATGCTGAGTTGCTGCTCAACATTTGATTTCTTATTATTATGCATGTTGAAATCAGTTAAACTGCTTATTTATTTTTTTGTATATACCATGATATATTTTTTTCAGGATTCTTTGATGAACAGAAAGTTCAAAAGAACATTTTTTACTGAGACTTCAATTTCAATTTAATGCATCTTTGCAAAATAAATGTATTAAATTGATTTAAAAAATCTTACAGACCCCAAACTTTTGAAAAAGAAGTGTACGTGCACACAGGCAACAGAGTAAATAAAGACTAGCTCCAAAGCTTTTACTTTAAATGGAGGAGACTGCTCCATTACTGTTCAAAATACAAATGACAAAAGAAATTTCATTCGGAGAAAGAAACAAACCATAAACATACCTCATTCATATCCCAAATCTTCCCATACATAACTAAAAAATGAGACACAGTTTTCTTCCAGCCCATCTGAAACTTTCCTTAGACTATCTTTTTTATTATCTAATTTTTCTATAAACATTGCCAGGGGCTGTAGCTGGTCAGCATTTTTTGAATAAATAAAATACAGAAAATAGATTCATTTTATCCAGGCATGATAAAATCACAGATAATATAGAAACTGGCAGGAGTCTGTAGAGACAAGCGTGTTCAAATCTGTCAGAGCGAAACTGTTTTACTTTCACAGGCTAGCTGCCACACAACAGCTTTTTTTTAATGAAATCCTGACCTGCCGTTTTCAGATGAGATTATGAGTAATGTTTCGATTTAGAGGTCACTTCACTTTACAGACTGTGATGTTGGCTTTACCTTTGGCCTGAGCTGCTGCAGGTTTGGCTTTATCGCTGAACACCTGACTGCGGCGATTCCCTGCTGAACTGATGGACCCTCGAGGAGAACTCTCACTGCCCTCAGTGGACATCCTCGAGGTGGGGCCAGGTAATCTGTGACAGCGAGAGAGTAAAAATATTAACAACAACATTCGTACATTTTCTGAAAAAAATGTGTGTGCTTCTTGCTGGTGCAAAACTCGTGCTCAGGTGTTGTTGGGGCTTGTCAGGGTATTGCGATGGGGTTGCTAATGCATTCTGAGTGGTTGCTTAATGCTTAAAGATTTTTTCTATTTAAAAAACTGAATGTTTGTGCCTTTCTCAGGGTCTCTTGCTTTAGAATCAGCCTTATTCAATTAATTTCCAGTTAAAGAATCTTCTCTCCCAAGCAGCAAAAACACTAAATTGCTTTGGTGCGCTTTTTGTATTTACACAAAGTGACGGAGGATCTGTGCTTCTGAGTATTGCAACAGTAAATAACCCTTGACAACGTATTTACTTCCACAAAATGGGTACATTTTAAGAAGAAAAATATTTTTAATCAAACATTGTGTGCCTTGTTTAAGGTTTAGATATTTGGTTTAACACCACAGTTTTGTGCAGATGCTGCCCAGGGACAGAATTGAATAGAAGCTAAATATTTAATATTATATATCCATATTATAAATGACAAATATTATTATTAATATTTAATATTAAAAAAGCCCATCTTAAAACTGAAATATACAGAGTCTAAACCAATCCTAAATCTAACATATTTGAAAAAGAATTGTAAAATATTGACTTAAAAGAAACATATCAATAAAAAGCCACATCTCTATGATGAAGATTTGTGATTCTAATGTGGCATTTCTCCGTCAGTCCTTTAAGGCCTCATGATTGACAGACTAATCTCACCTAACAATCAAGTAGGTAAATGTCATGCCAATGTCATGTAAAATACAGGAACATCTGTAGTGACCTATGCTAATCACATTGCTGTCTATTGTGTGGCCTTGACATTTAGTCAGAAGTATGCAGCAAAGAGATATTTTCTTTTTTTTTCTGCTCACCTAAAATACATCTTGTATCTGTGGAAGGCTTATCTGCAATTATAACTATCCACCATTAGATGGCACCATTGTGTCACATGTTGCCAAAAACGAATGGTGGAATAGTAAAGAATGGACTGATATTTAAACTGGGAATTTTAAATAAGTTGATTCGTAGTATTTTTAGTGTAGTTATCTCAAATGCATTACACGTTTGCATCTGAAATGCATTTGCAGCACTTGGGGACTGATGGCACGAACACATCATTCACTGAAATCAAAATTACAACCCCAACCTTTCTATCACACACCACAATAAATAATTAATTAACTCAAGCAGGGCATCACACAGAGCAGTTATTTTAAAGTTATCACATCTCACTGAGCAGACATTTCCACTGGGACATGTTTTTGGGTAACATCACCTGACAGAGTCCACATATTCTGTCTGGTCGGATATATTCTAGGAAAAGACAGGTCATTATATTCTTCTTTATATTTAGAATAAATCTAGTTTATTTATCTATTTAACAGATGTCTCTATCTAACAATATATCTGTTAACAGATATCTATTAAATATACACATGCATCATAAAATTATCCATAATGCATTCAGTTATATACTTTCTTTAATAACTTTAACCACAGTTAATATACTTTGCTTTGTAAAATACTTTAATATATACATTCTTTTGCAAAAAAAAAAAAGACCTGCGCATGCTTTAAATAGTGTAATGCACTATTGACGACATGAGACGCCACATGATAAAACACCTGAAATATGGTGTTGGCCATGTGTTTTAAGGCAGTATACGTTTTTATTTTAAGTTATAACTGTTGTTACAGTTATTTATGAAATTATAACATTAAAGTTAGGCATTATCAATGTAAGAATGAATATTTTATAATGCATTATATATAGGCAAATAATAATTTCGATCTATTTAATTACAATGATACTGTACTGAGTACTCAGTTTGTGAGTAGAATTAGACCACAAAATCACATGCAGAGAATAAGTGAGGAAGAGGAGGGTGATGACGAGCAGGTTGACAGCAGAGGAAATACACGAGAGCACAGGATGGGAATGAGAGTGCTACCTAGAAGACTTTTTCTGACCAATGGAAAACTTGAGTTTACTCTGAGAGCCATCCCTAGATCAAAAGAAGAAGAGAAACAAGAGAAGATAGAGAGATAAAGAGAGAGACCGACAAACACAGACAGTGATGACTAACACAACAGCACACAATCACAACGCTAAGAGAATGAAGACACATTTAGATAGACAGATTGCTTCAAATCAATCCACAAACAATCCATATAACATATGTACATTAGATAGAATGATAGAACGTTATAGATAGAACGCTAGAATGCTAGATAGATAGAGATTGAGAGTGTGTGTGTGAGAGAGAGAGAGAGAGAGAGAGAGAGATGTTACCTGGACTGCATCTCTGGCTGTGTTTTGTGTGTGTGCGTCCCATGCGAGGTGGAGGTCAGCTGGGCCGGGGCGCTGCTCTGCTGGCTTAAGGGAGCGTGTGAATGTGTGTGTTGCGTGTGCGTCTGTCTGCTCGTCGTCTGCTGCTGCTGCTGCTGCTTGTATCGAGACAGGCTAAAAAAAAGCCCCAAGATGGCTTTCAGATTTCCATTCCGGATCTCTGTGAGGAAGAGATGTTCAACAACAGATTGTTGTTTAGTATATAATTTGGCAGACACTTTTCTCTCAAAGTAATTAGTAGGGCGCTAATTACAAGCACAGTCCCCTGTACAGCATGATGGTGTTGAGCGCCTCACTCTTGCTTCCTGTAGGAACCTACAACCTTCCAGTTATCAGCCATTGTGCCACTACCAGTCGAGTGCTTGACAATAAACCCATTTTATGATTGTTTCATTGATATGCTTTTAAACTAATGTCACTTTTTACATTAAACAGGTTGTAATTTTGAAAGGGCATTAGCACCACGTTTTGGGGGTTTAAAAGACAATTAATAATCTGTATTATTATCGATTAAACTGCACTGACACTATCGAATGAAACTTTGCTAATTTTGCAGCATCGCCACTGTTATATAACAAAATTGAATCAGATTTGAAATGACTGACATAACATGAATAATTAAGAACATTATTGCCCTCTATAGAGCTGCTTATAGTTTAACTGACCTCATAATCGATTAATTTTACAACGCTGAGTTATTGAACTGAACTGAAACAACATTGAACTAAATTGAGCTGAATAATGACACAATTATCTTCTGTAGAGCTGCTTTACAACTTTAATTTGTTTCATAATTCATACATTTTATAACATTAACTGTTATTTTCCTGTTTATTAATATGAAGCTGCTTTGAAACTGCATACTATAAAGCCCTGTATAAACAAATTTGAAGCTTGTGCAGTAGCCACAAAGTTTGAAATGTGGTGTTTGAAAGTTTTTCTGCAACAAACAGCCAATGATATACTAAACAACTCATGCTTCATTAAGTATTAATGTGCTTTGGACAGTCAGAGAAACTTTTCTGCACTTTGTTTAGTTTCACCGTTTGAGGGAAATGTAAAAATCACAAAAAAGGTAAAAAAACACATTAAATGATAAAGATGCACTTAAAAAACCAAACAACCTGTGTGCTGTACTTGTCCAATCAAAGTTTGAACCTCATAAATATGCAAATAATAAAGAAACATAAATATTGACCCTTGGTTTACAGATGTAAAATCTTGAAACCTGACTAAACTACTAACCTAGGGTGAAGAATGAACAGTGTGAAACTTGTAACAAGATAACTCAGGTTAAAATAACCCTGGCTTAATAATTTAAAGAGTGAAAAAACAGATCAAAGATCAAAATGTTAATAAAATCTTCCTTGAATTTGTAAATAAGCATTTTAAAAACTGTGTTTTTACCTTCAGCTGAAAGTCCCTGTATGTTCACACCTTTGGCTGCTAGGAAGCTCAGACAGGCATCAATGTTCTCAATCTAGAGAGAAATTATGAGACAGAATGCTGATAAGCACAGTAGAGATCATTAAAAAAAATAATCATGACAAACCACACACACACACATAAACACAGAAAGGAGTCATTATCACCTAAAACTAACAGGCTGGGTTAAGTTCAGCATAGATGCTGCTTCCTTGCAGGCTAGATTGAGTTTGCTTCACATCTGCTCTGTGGCTGAATATGCGACTCGCTCTATAGGAGCTGTAGTGTTATTAGAGAGCATAGATTGGCTGCTCAGTCAAAGTAGTATGCAAAGCCTTTGCTGCCAATCGTTGAGGGTGTCACATTTGCCCTGTTGCTAGGAGACGTCGTAGAGGCCCTAATGCTGACCTAGCCGTCTCCTAGTGTCACTCAATTCAGAGCATAAGCATATCTGATTGGCTGAGAGGAGAGTGATGTAATAGGCTATACCTAAAGGTCATGTGGATTCTACTAGGAAATGAATCTATATCCTCTATCTCTCTATGAATTGAATTACAAGGCATAATATTATATGAAGTCAATATGAATGCATTAAGAAATGGGTTGTGGGGCAATTTAGCTCTAACATAACAACATTGTCTTCTCTGATTGTTGGGCTGCAGGTCATGCATGACAGCAAACACCACTCTGAATGACATTCTCATAATAGCTGCATTAAAAACTCACTGGGTCAATAGAAATCAGAACCTACTGGAATAAAAGCAAACAACTGATTGCAGAGCCATAAAAAAGCACTTCACCAAACACAAGCACAGACACATTTATTCGTGAAAAACACTAGTTGTTGACCAATATCTGTTTTTCAAAGACCAATGCCGATCTAGACGGGCTGATAAAAAAAGTGTACTGTATATTTTACTTAAAATAAAAAAAATAAAACAAAATAAAATAGGATAACGTTTAATTTAAATAAATAGGATAACGTTTTGATTTAAATAAAATTAAAACACTACAATTTTAAGACTGTAAATACATACACAATGTGGAAAAAATAGATTTGCATGTTGCTAAACTAATCTTACAATACCCTAATAAGCAAAAGTATTGACACAGATATAGGTTAAAGGAAGTAAACCTGTCTCAAAATGACCAGATATCATGTAATATATATCATTATATCACTAAAATGCTATAATAATGACAAAATGCATATTTGAGCTCAATGTTAAAGCTTTTTCCAAATATATTTACAGATTTTAAGTTATGTGAACACTTGCGGTCTGAAATACTCCAGAAAAATGTTTGACTGGCTTTTACTTTACGAACATGTAAGCATGCTTTCTATTATACTAAAACCAAAAAGGCACAAAGAAGTCAAACATGTTGAATTTACTTAAAATGATATTTACTTTCCATTTACAGACTATACGCGGCTGTATGTTTGTCACAGTTTGTACAACACTTGCACATTTCTATCAGAAATAAAAACATAAAAGCATTTTAAGCTCTTACTCCCTCTTCCATGCACATCCTATGTCAAAAACGAAATAAGGAAGCCCTTAAAGCAACAAGAGGCCCGTACCTGAAACAAGAGAGCTTCATTTGTATCTCAGCTTGCTGCTTGTTACTTGTGAGAGACTGAGAGTTTATCTGCTCCTCAAGTGTTTAAGACAGTGACAGCCTGCTAAACAAACAGCTTCACACACACACACACACTCACACACACATTTTATTGTCTGTCTCAAGCGTATGAAACGAGTACAGCATGCTTATATGCACACATGTGAACATATACAGTTTACATTCCTTCTATATGAGACTCCCACAGTCTCCATCTCTCCCTCTGGTTGTTTTTTCCCTCTCTGTCATTATATTTTTCATCACCACTGGTTCCCTAATAAACTCCTCCTTGTGTGTAAGTGTGTTTATGTGAGTTGAAGAGAGAGAGAGAGAATGCATGTATTTAAAGGTGATGATTGACAGGTGAGTTGGTCATGAGACAGGATAGAAGCACTTTATGTACTGACATGAAACACTGTATGAAAAAGAGACACAGGCATATTAACAGAATTACTGTAGAACAGGGTCTTATCAGGCTTATTAATAATTTTTTTTCTAAAAGGTCCACTTATTCATGTAAGTTATGCAGAGGTCACACAGATTCGACCGCAATTTAAAAAAGAAGTGACTATGTGTGTTTTTAAAGAAATTGACAACAAAATTTTGGAAGAAATAGTACAGCACTTTAAATCTTCAACCTGCTATCTTGACACACTTCCCACATCCTTTTTCAAAAATGTGCTTAACTGTTTAGAAGCTGATCTCTTAGAAGTGGTGAACGCCTCACTTCTTTCTGGGACTTTTCCAAACTCCCTTAAAACTGCAGTTGTTAAGCCCCTTCTGAAAAAGCGCAATCTTGATAACACCATGTTGAGCAACTATAGACCCATATCAAATCTTCCTTTCATAGGTAAGATTATTGAAAAGGTAGTTTTTAATCAGCTGAACAACTACTTAAACTCAAATGGATACCTGGACAATTTTCAATCTGGTTTCCGAGCACATCACAGCACAGAGACAGCACTCATTAAGATAATAAATGATATTCGCGTCAATTCTGATTCTGGCAAAATATCAGTGCTGGTACTACTAGATCTTAGTGCTGCGTTTGACACTGTCGATCATAACATACTTTTAGAGAGACTGGAAAACTGGGTCGGGCTTTCTGGGATGGCACTCAAATGGTTCAGGTCATACTTAGAAGGGAGAGGTTATTATGGGAGTATAGGAGAGCATAAGTCTAAGTGGACGGCCATGACATGTGGAGTCCCACAAGGCTCAATTCTTGCACCGCTCTTGTTTAACCTGTATATGCTCCCACTAAGTCAGATAATGAGGAAGAACCAAATTACCTATCACAGCTATGCTGATGATACCCAGATTTACCTAGCCTTATCTCCAAATGACTACAGCCCCATTGACTCCCTCTGCCAATGCATTGATGAAGTTAACAGTTGGATGTGCCAGAACTTTCTTCAGTTAAACAAGGAGAAAACTGAAATCATTGCATTTGGAAACAAAGATGAAGTTCTCAAGGTGAATGCATACCTTGACTCTAGGGGTCAAACAACTAAAAATCAAGTCAGAAATCTTGGGGTGATTCTAGAGACAGACCTTAGTTTCAGTAGTCATGTCAAAGCAGTAACTAAATCAGCATACTATCATCTCAAAAACATTGCAAGAATTAGATGTTTTGTTTCCAATCAAGACTTGGAGAAACTTGTTCATGCCTTTATCACCAGCAGGGTGGATTACTGTAATGGTCTCCTCACCGGCCTTCCCAAGAAGACCATTAGACCGCTGCAGCTCATCCAGAACGCTGCTGCCAGGATTCTGACTAGAACCAGAAAATCTGAGCATATCACACCAGTCCTCAGGTCCTTACACTGGCTTCCAGTTACATTTAGGATTGATTTTAAAGTACTTTTACTCGTTTATAAGTCACTCAATGGCCTAGGACCTAAATATATTGCTGATATGCTCACTGAATATAAACCGAACAGACCACTCAGATCATTAGGATCGAGTCAGTTAGAAATACCAAGGGTTCACACAAAACAAGGGGAGTCTGCGTTTAGCTATTATGCGGCCCGCAGTTGGAACCAGCTTCCAGAAGAGATCAGATGTGCTAAAACATTAGCCACATTTAAATCAAGACTTAAAACTCATCTGTTTAACTGTGCATTTGTTGAATGAGCACTGTACTATATGTCCGAACTGACTGCAATAAATTTTATGTATAATCATTTTCTTTAAATTTATTTTAAATCATTTTCTATATCATTTTAAAATTCCTTGTTTTTATTATTTTTATTTCCATGTTTTTATTGATTTTAATGTCTATTTCACTTTCTTTTATGTAAAAGCACTTTGAATTACCACTGTGTATGAAATGTGCTATATAAATAAACTTGCCTTGCCTTGCCTAAGTGTGTTTTTACATTAATAATCATAATTTAATTATTCTATGCTAATTTTCAATTCTTTAATCATTGTGCGAGATTTGTGCTACTCAAAGTCTAAAGATCAGATTAAAATTATTCTGTTCCATAAACTTTAGCCTCTTGTATTCAATGTCTAATGTGAAAAATTTGTGCCAAACTTAGCTTCAATAAATGCACAGAAAATTCTTTCTGACAAGCAAAGTTTTGGGTTCTGAATGTTACTGTATGTTTTCATACAATGAACTCTTGTATTGTGAAACAAAGAATCAAGAAAATTCAAAAACATCATTAGAGTCGCTATGACCCAGAAGCACATTTTGAGTTTTATGCAATGAAATAAAAAAAATGAAAATGTCACCCTACATTTAAATGATTATATCTCAGCCTTTTTTTTTTTACTTTAATGCACTTGAAATGTGTTTTTCTAGGTCAAACCAACTGATGGAATGCGTGATTGTTTCATGATATGACCAAAAAAAAAATAAAGCAACTTGAATATGTGTCCTGTGCAAAAATACATTTTATCATAGTGTCATGTAACTTCATATGAAATAATTCTTATTCTTATTCATGCATACAATTACCTTTCAAAAGTTTGTGGGGGTGGGTAATATTTTTTACTCTTTTTGAAAAGTCTCTTGCTCACCAAGGCTGCATTTATAATCAAAAGCATAGTTTTAAAACGAACGACAACAAAAAAAAAGACAGAAATATTGTGAAATATCATTACAATTAAGTTTATTATTGGAATATATTTTTAAACTTTAAAATGTAATTTATTCCTGTGACTGCAAAGCTGGATTTTCAGCAGCCATTACTGATTATTAACTTTTTTATATTTAATTTTCTATATAAATATAGAAAAAAAAACATACTGACCCCAAACTATTTGAACATCATTGTGCCCCCACTTACTCAGCAAAAACAATGAATCTCGTCCAACTTGACTTTCATCAATCATCTACTCCGGGCCTCATTAAAATACAGTAAAGATATTCAAGAACAACGAGCGTTTTAAAGAAGAGGAGGAAAACACAGGCAGTGATGGACGCCTCTACAGAAGAATGTGGCCCGTTTTTTGATTCCTTCCCCATCCTGAGCACAAATCACACACAAAAACCCTCCCATGATGATTGACAGACAACCACATTAGATTAACATGCCAATCATTCCCTTTATAATTTTTCCCCTTAACTAACAAAACAAATGAAAGGATTGTTCAGGAAAGTGGTTAATGTTGTATGTTGTAACTATTAGCTTTCTGGGAAACCATGAGATGAACATATTAACTAGATGAGGTGAAAAACAAAGACAGGCAAACATCCTGTCAATATGATCTCTGCAATGATTATGACTTCTTTTGTGATAGAGTAAATGACTTTAAGCTGCTCTAAGTGATGTTAACTGCTTTGCTAACGCCACCAGACATGTGACCAGAGAATGACTGAAGCAACCATCTTTGTGTCAATACACACCACTAGGGAGGAGAATTAGAGTTACGACACTGAGATTTCCTGTGTGTTTTAGCAGCCCTGTGTCAACAGCCACTGACATAAATGCTGCAATCTTGTGCTTTGCTTTGTCTGCACTGCTGGTGGGTTAAAGAGGAGGAGGAGATGATCTGAGACGGATCAGACGGAGCGAGCAGGTGTAAAAACAGTCCCAAAGGTGAAGGAGAGAATCTGACGCTGGCCCAGACTGCTGAAATAGCTATCAAATGAACACAAAATATGCAGGGCTAACACATATATTGTTTCAATAGAATAACACTCCACATTTATTTAGGAAGGGTTTAAGCAGTTGATATTGACAGTACAGTGATATGTGTTTAACACAAAAATATCATGCTTTTTTTGCCATTTATATTTTGTATATATTTTGTTAAGACCACAAAAATATATTGGTTTGACCAAAAAAATGTGAATTCATAAATGCAAACAAATCAAAAACAGAAGGAAAGGAAAGTAATATATCATTTACTACAATTCAAAAGTCAGATAAAAAAATCAAAAAAAATCAATAATAATACTTTTGTTCACGAAGGATGCATTAAACTGAAAAAAAGTGTAAAGACTTTTACATTTCAAATAAATCCTGTGCTTTTGAATTTTTTTTTAATTTTGGAATTTATCAAATTATCCTGAAAAACAAAAAAAAGCCATAAAAAAGCAGCACAACTGTTTCAACATTAAAAATAATAAGATATGTGTTTTTTGTTTTTTGGAGCACCAATTCATATTAGAATGATTTCAGAAGGATCATGTGATCCAGGAGTGATGATGCTGAAAATTCAGCTTTGCTCTCACAGGTATAAATTACATTTCAAAATATATCAATATAGAAAAGTTATTTTAAATACAAAAATAAATAGCTTTTACCAAATCTTTTATGAAATAAATGCAGCTTGGGTGAGCATAAGAGACGTCTTTAAAAAACAATGAAAAAAAAAATCTTCCAGCATGACTCAAAGTGCTTGTTAATTTTTTTTCAATTGTTTGTCATTTTAATCAAACTGTAATGAATTGCTCCACCACTTACTTTTGTGGTCAACTTTAATAAGCCTTTTATGTCATGCCCATTCTTTTTATTTTTATTTTTTACAGTTTAATTCCGTGTTTCTCCTGAAAATATAATGCATTTTGGATGTAAACTGGGCTGTGTACCACATTTCATGCTGAACACTCAAAACTGTTCCATAAAAGTTAGCATGTGCTAGCTGCATCAATATTATGATTCTCCAAAGCTATTGTGACAAACTCATTCAGATTCTACTCCTCGGTTTTACAATACGAGCCAAAACCACTCCATTGATTAGCTTAATGTGTTTACATATTTACCCATCTGAATGCTGAGGTTAAGTATCAGGTCAGCAATTAGCGGTCACAGTGATATTACTCTGCCCAATGGATCTTTATGCTAATCAACACAAGCACTTGTATGTCCAGCATAAACTGTTGCTAGAGGCCCATTCACAGAGCGATTGTGCAATTCCCGCTCTTGATAAAAACACACAATGATGATATTTGCATAATGGCTTTGCTTGCACCTGCTTTCAGCAGTGCTTTGATTCCTAGCTAAAAACACAAACAAACACACACACGTTGGAATTTAAAGAGCTTCAGAGTGACACACATACAGGAAAACTGCATAAATGCAGAATGCCTGCTGAGATGTACAAATAGACGTTCATATGCACACGTTCGTACAGTCACCACCGGCTGAGTTATAGAAGACAAATGAATTCAAAAGACCTGAGCATTCATGCAGCTACAGAACAAGAGAAAACTGTGAGCGAAGAAAAGGGAAAGAAAATGGGAACACAAAAGCTGTGTGTGTCTAAAAGTAGTAAATTATGGTGCAATTTGCTGCTAAGGGGACGGAGTTAATTGATGGAGCCAGAGAAAGAGGAAGTCAGTGAGAGATAGCAATGAGAGAGACGGGTAAGAGAGTTCAGCTCCGGTGGTTGGACAATCAGACCCCTGCCACTCAACTTAACCCCAAACCCATAATCTACCTCTCATATCTGAGAAGAGCAGCTTAGTTATGCTGTTGTCACGGATCTGCCTGCTTTTCACCAGTCACGTCACTCACGCACCTGTTTCTACCTGCCACTGATCACGCTCACCTGCTCCTCATCAAGTCACTCGTTACCTCCTCCTATAAAGACACACACCGCCAAACACTAGACGCCCAGTCTCGTTAATCCGAAGAGGACTGCTAGCGCTACCCCAAGCCTAGTTCTACTACCTTTCTGACAAACCTACCTGATAACCCTCTTACCTCTTGTGTATCTGCTCCTAGGATCCCTCGTCTGTCTGCTCCAGGAAAACCCTCCAGTCTGCTCCTCGACAGCGGTGTGTGTCTCCTCTGTTCTGTCCTCCAGTCCCGTGTCACCTGCAAGATAAGATCCCAAGTCAAGCTCCAGCGAATACACCAAAGATTCCAAGTCCGATACTCACCACTACTGCTTCTCTGCTGGTCAAATAAACTTACCCATTACCATCTGTCTGTCTCCGGGCCTCTTCTGTAACAGAAGACCGGACCATCACCGACGATCAGCAGTTTAGAGGACCAGACCCACTCCGTAACATGGACTGCATTTTCCTGCCCCCTGAAGATGAACTCCTTCAGACGTCTCAGGATGGCCGCCCCATAGAGGAGTATGTGGAGGATTTCCTCGAGCTCGCCCACTGCGTGCCGTGGACGGATGGGACATTGAAGGTCGTCTTCTGGGGTGGTCTGGATAAACACCTGTCCCGCCGAGCGCCACCTATCACCACCCCGGGCTCCTTCCAGGAATACCTGAATTATGTTTTTTACCTCCAGATCAGTCCCAAGTAACCTTCCTATCGGAGCACCCCCTAGTGCCCGCTCCTCTGATGTGGATCCCGGAGGGAAGCTCCACCAGGGAAATTTTGGGGGGGGGGGCATAGGGTCACTGCCTGTGTGGCCGGGCCGGAGGCCAAGGCCACTGGACCCCTTTACCCGCCTTGGCTGCCCGAAAGGATAAAGCCATGGCCCTCCGAGCCCCCAGTCCCGCCATGGCCTCTCGAGTCTCCAGTCCCGCCATGGCCTTTCGAGTCTCCAGTCCCGCCATGGCCTCTCGAGTCTCCAGTCCCGCCATGGCCTCTCGAGTCTCCAGTTCCGCCATGGCCTCTCGAGTCTCCAGTTCCGCCATGGCCTCTCGAGTCTCCAGTCCCGATATGGTCTCTCGAGTCTCCTGATCTGCTAGGGCCATCTAAGCTCCCTGATCCACCAGGGACATCTAAGCTTCTTTACCCGCCATGGCCGTCCGAGCTCCCCGATCCACCGTGGCTGTCCAAGCTGCCCGAACTACCATGCCTCCCCGAATCTCCCTATCCACCACGGCTCCCCGAGTCGTCCGATCCGCCAGGGCTCCCCGAGTCGCCCGATCCGCCGTGGCCGCCCAAGCTCCCCGATCCGCTAAGGCCGTCCGAGCTCCCCGAACCGCCATGGCTCCCCGAATCTCCCGATCCGCCACGACTCCCCGAGTCGCCCGATCTGCCTTGGCTCCTTGAGTCTCCTGATTCACCGTGGCCTCCCGAGTCTCCTGGTCCACCATGGCCTGTCGAGTCTCCTGTCCCGCCACGGCTCCCCGAGTCTCCTGATCCGCCATGGCCATCTAAGCTCTCTGATCCGCCATGGCCATCTAAGCTCTCTGATTCGCCATGGCCATCCAAGCTCTCTGATCCGCCATGGCCATCCGAGTTCTCTGATCCACCATGGCCATCCAAGCTCCCTGACCCGCCATGGCTCCCCGAGTCACCTCTTCCGCCATGGCTCCCCGAGTCCCTGGATCCGCCCTGGAGGCTTCCCTTGTGTCCCTGCCCTACACCAACCTCCAGGGCGCACACACCCCCTCCCCTATGTAATTATTACGGTGCGGGACGCACCTTCCGGGAGGGGGAGGTAATGTCACGGATCTGCCTGCTTTTCACCAGTCAGGTCACTCACGCACCTGTTTCTACCTGCCGCTGATCACGCTCACCTGCTCCTCAAGTCACTCGTTACCTCCTCCTATAAAGACACACACCGCCAAACACTAGACGTCCGGTCTCGTTAATCCGAAGAGGACTGCTAGCGCTACCCCAAGCCTAGTTCTACTACCTTTCTGACAAACCTACCTGATAACCCTCTTACCTCTTGTGTATCTGCTCCTAGGATCCCTCGTCTGTCTGCTCCAGGAAAACCCTCCAGTCTGCTCCTCGACAGCGGTGTGTGTCTCCTCTGTTCTGTCCTCCAGTCCCGTGTCACCTGCAAGATAAGATCCCAAGTCAAGCTCCAGCGAATACAACAAAGATTCCAAGTCCGATACTCACCACTACTGCTTCTCTGCTGGTCAAATAAACTTACCCATTACCATCTGTCTGTCTCCGGGTCTCTTCTGTAACAGCTGTTTACCAGCAAAACTGTCTGTGTGAAGCTGGTCAAAGCATTAGGGCTGGGAAACATGAACAAGTTCTTCATTTGAACAGTTTCATTTTATAAAGTAAAGTATCGGGATCAAATGATCTTCACAATATTTGGTTTTATTAATGCACTATTTTGCTGACTATTCAAATCCAAAACATGCAGTGCGACCAATGAAGCCCAATTCCTGAATGAATGACTCTTATGAATTGGATATTGTGAATCAAAACACTTGAATCAGAGAGGTTAATCTGACTCACTTATTGAACCGCAAGTCGTTATTTTATTATACAATAATTAAAGTTTCACATTACGTTATTGCAATCAGTGGGAATATTTTTTAGAAGATAAACTAATAAATTAATTAAAAATGTTACAATATTTTTGTTTGTTTAGTATAATATATAGTTATGGGATGCCACATCTAAAAAGCATGAGAAAAGTCATTACAAAAATCTGTGTAAACACTCCTCTTACAAAAATATTATGATTTTATACTACCATTAAGATATTTATTTGTTTATTTGTTTGGGGTAGAAATTAATCATTTTAATACAATTTATACTTAAACTGATTAAAAGCAACAGTGAAGAAATTAACGTTACAAAAGATTTCTATTCTGGTCGGTAAGCAAGTAAATAAATTAATAACTATCATGGGTTCCACAAAAATATTAAGAAGCAACATTGATATTAATAAGAAATGTTTCTTGAGCATCAAATCAGCACATTAGAATGATTTCTGAAATTCAGCTTTGCTATCACAAGAGAAAACAGTTATTTTAAAATTGCAATAAAAGTTTGCAATATTACAGTTTTTACTGTATTTTAATAAGTGTAGCCTTGGTTAACTGCAGCAGCACTATCTTTCTACTCAAGCTATAGTTGGCCAAAAAACGCAGCACACCAGCCTCCAAACCCAACATTCGCTGGTTTTTAGCTGGGTTTCATCACTGTCAAAACAAGAGCAATGCCTCAACGTACCACCATTACAATCAAAACCTCCAATAACAACAAAACGCACGAATAGACCTCAAGACCTTTGAAAATGACTCCTTTGTTGCATCCAATCAGGCTTGACAACCGCCTTTGTAATCGAGACAAGTCAAAACCAACCGCTGCCCCTGGTTCATGTGTGATACGACCGTCAGCGATACTCAGACTTCTAAGGTTTGTTTTGCTTAGCTTTGGCTTGGCTAAAATAGCTCTTTATGTCTGTAATCTGGGTTGTGCTTCCTCCAAACCTACACATTTACTGATGGTTTTGAGAATTTTTTAAAGTTTCAGCCAAACTACCCCCCTTAAACCAGATGATTTTAAGGAGAGACCGCAAGAGAAGCAAAAATAACAGTATCAAAGTGCCTGCTGGCAACATCAGTGAGAGTCTAATGTATTACACTCTCAGAAAAAAAGGTACAAAGCAGTCACTGGGGCGGTATCCTAAGGTAAAAAAGCTAAAAGGTACATCTTTGTACCTTATTTATGGCACATATATGAATAACTTAAAGGTACATACAAGAACTTGCATATTAGTACCTAATGTTTCCCTGGACAAATCTAACAATGTCTTTTAATGCACAAACGTGCATTAAAGTCATTATAAAATTACACTGGCAGTAAAAACACAACCAGAAGGCAATAAAACAAGTTCTTACCATCTGAGAACGACTCTTGGGGGATCCATTAATGTCCTCAATCTTCTCATTTGCTGTGGTTTCCAAAAAGAGAGAGAAATACAGACAAATTAATTGCTAAAAAAAGAAAACAAGTGACAGATTTTCTTAATTGTAAGCCTCAAGTGCAGTATGTGCTTTCTGCATCTGTGCCGGACAGATTTTTGACCCCTAATGTGGAAGCTAAATCCAGTTTGAGCAACTGTGTGGCAGGGCCTGCTGGGATGCGACTGCTTTGGGGCTTTCCTGAGGGTGACTACTCTCCACCCTGCATCCCGGCGGACCCGGCCCACCCCCACCCCACGGCAGCTGAAACAGGGCCGTTCACTTACAGCTGACAAGTGCACACACGGCTACAATGACAGCTACATGCCTGCAGGAATCACTTTACCTCCTGCGCTGTGGGAAAAATGTGTCAGGAATGTGTAAGATGTCAGGTGAGTAAGCATGGAGGACAGACACATCTGAGACGGGCTGTCTCAACGGAGGGGCTCTCGGACTACCAGAGGACCATCTGGGTGGCCATGTCTTCTAAATAATTTGTGATTTAATTATTACTTTATAATGTTATTTCAAATGGAAGCCTGTTTCAACCGTTGCAACCTTTTATCTCACAGTTCTGAGTTTATTTGACAATTCAGACATGTTTCTCTAAATTCTGAAAGTCACAAGAAGGGATACTAAACTTGCAATTCTAAAGAGAAAAAAGTTAGAATTGTGAGATAAAAATACACAAGTACCTTTTTTATTATTCTGTGGAGGAAAAAAAGCAGAATTTCAAGGAAAGGAAGATAAAAAGTCATAAGAATAAATATTAATATTTTTTATTCCATGGAAGAAACAAGCTTCCATTACTGAATTATTGTTTTCAAGATATATTCAATAATTAAGCCACAAATAAGAATGCATTAATTGCACTGCATTAGACATGAAACATTATCAAAGTGGTATCTGCAAACAAATTCTAGACCTCAGAATTAAATTCTAGAATTTTTTTAAACATTTGAGATGTTATTTACCAAGTTACAATTTACCACGTAATTTATCACTTAATCATTATTTTTTTGAGTACAAAGGTCACTTTTTGGGGCCCCTGTATGTGATGTCTTATTGTCACCAATTCAAGCATTTTCTTATTTCAAAATTTACTTTCAAAACTTTAGGGCAAAAGCCATCAGCTCTCACTACCATAAATAACTAAATATGAGAAGTATGTCACTGGTTGCATGCAGCATTTGTGTCTGTCAGACAGGGCAGGTCGGATTTCAGCTTCAACTGGTCAGTGTGTGATTCCCTTGAGATGCAGAAAACACAGGAGGGCAAAGTGGGATGACAACAGTAATGAGTCATTTAACACCACTTCACCCCAGAACTCTGTAGTCTGTACAGTGCTTTCTCTAAGAGGACCGAGGTAATGCAAAACTCTATTTTTGTATGGCCATGGGAAGAGCTGCTGACAGGGATCGTTACCAATCCTTCCCACTATCCTTCAAACACTACCCATTTGTCAGCAAGACGTTTTAATAATTTAATTAAGTATAATCATTTAACGCATTTTAATAAGTACGGGTGAGAATAAGTATGTTGTTGTTTTATTTTCACATGTGTTAGCCTGTACTGAATGAACATTATTTCACCCATATTTTGACATTTTATTGTCACAAAAGTTATTAGAAACAGTTTATTTGCATCTAATATGCTTTCTGTGTATATAAAATCGCTTTTGTAAATTTAAATTGATGAATTTGACACTAAAATGGGTCGACCCATGTACACCTTGCACAGAAAACCTTCAATCGACTCTTTTTGTCTGTTTTGGAAAGAGTGAATCGCTCACCGATAACCTGGATGATCTCAGCCAGCAGCACACCGTCGCTCACATCCTGCTGCAGGTCTTTAATCAGTCGCTTGTGTCCTGATTTGGCCAAGTAGTGATTCGCCCAGTCTGTGTAGATCTGTCAACACGAAAGGAGAAAAGTTTGCTTAGAAATCCATCCATCAAAAAAGTTTCACACAACTAGGATTCGCAACTGCGCGAGGACTGAGCGCCACGTCTCTCACGCTCTATTCAAATCCACTCCATTGTGCCTAATTCAAGTTATTCAGCACCAATAATGCTCAAATTCTCCCGTCTGACATCACAGAAAAGCCCCTTCACTGGGGCAGGAGGAGGGAGACCCCGAGGGAGCTTAAATTAAACCTCTGAATGGGTTTGAAAGGAGTCATGTGTCGTTTGCTGTTTGGAGCAGGTCTGTCCAAAAACATTCCCGCGTTCCCTTACAAGTAAAGAAAAGCGGGAAACAAGCAGTGCAACAAGCATTAAAAACCACGGAGATGCCAAAACCGCCACGTTATTTTTGAAAATAAAGCTTACATAAAACATATCTTTAACTGAATTATTTGCATATCTTTAAACATATCTTTAAATCAATCATTGGTACAATCCTCCCCAGTCTCCAAGAACTGTACTCATCCAGAGTGAGCAAAAGGGCTGGTAAAATCACTGTGGACCCCTCACACCCAGCACACTCCCTCTTTGAACTGTTACTTTGAACTGCTACAGAGCTCTGAGCACCAGAACAGCCAGGCACAGGGACAGTTTCTTCCCTCAGGCAATCCATCTCATGAACATTTGAACTCTTAACAATAAACATTAAACACACAACACTATCATACTTTTTATTTTTTTATTTAACACATACTTATTACATTTCAAATTTGCTCCTAACATACCTGTACATACTGAATTGTCTATTTTGTATATTATGTTTGTGCTATTTTGCATATTGTCCATTTTGTATATTTGTACATTATTTTTTTATTATCTGTGTCCTGTTGCTGTCATTCTGTCCACATTCCTCATATGTGCAAACATACCTGGCAATAAAGCTGATTCTGATGCATTTATGTACATTTAGGCTATTAACAAAAATATGATCTTTTTTTATGATGAGGTTTTTTTATACATGTAGCTATTATTTTGTAGTTTTTATTACATATACCAGGATATTCTTCAAACTTACATGTAAATACCATGGTATTTTCCCATTTGACTTTAATATCACAATTTGAAATAAAATTGCCTATAAACCACAATTTTTTTTTTTTTTTGTGCGTGTGTGTTTTGTAGGCATAATCAAAGGCCAGGCAGTAGTCAAATGCATTCTCACAACGGGGGTTGAAGAGCTTGTGTTGTGTGTTTGATGAGTAAATAAAGCCTGAGTGTATTATTGCAGTGTTACTCATGTGAGGAATCAGTTTTCTCGATGGGAAAAACAGGTGCACCCTGAGTCCCTGTGCCATCAATATAAACACACGCTCTCCCTCGATCGCTCTCGCTGGAGTCATCTAGACTTAAAACAGCACACAAAGCCCATATAATTATGGAGAGCAATGACTGAAGTCAGTGGAGAAATGTACAAATCCAGCTCATGCTTTGAAGGTTTGTGGGTCAGATGAGTCAGATGTAATTAAAGGTGAGGTGAAGACGGTGAAGTGAAGGTAAGGGCAAGCATGCCTTCAAGCAACAAAAGATCGAAGAAACGCTGAGGAAATTACAGATGACACTTGTCTGTCAGACTGAACTTGCCACCACCATGTAAACAGTAAAATAGCAATTAATGTCATAAGAAATTTTGGTCAAGGTACAAATTGAGGACATGTATTGCATTCAGTTGATCTGCCTTTCAAACAACCATATCAGCATTTGAAACAATGCTTTAAAGATGCAGTAAGAATGCTTTTTTTAAATGCTTTATTTTGGACTGGCTGATACAGTTTTGGCATGCATGGAATTATGCTAAAACAGTGTTTAAAAGGTACAGTAAAAAGTATTTAGTACTTAACTATTAAACAGCTTTTCTTGGCTACTGATATGACTTGAATATGCATCATGATTTTTTATATATTTGTTGAAAGTACTATGCATTTTCTTTGTGAAAGGTAATGAACTGAATACTTTCATTCAGCAAGGATGCATTAAATTGATCAAAAGTGACAGTAAAGACGATTATAGTGTTACAAAATATTTCTAGTGCTGTTAAGTTTCTATTTATGAATCAGTCTTGAAAAAAGTATCACAAGTAGGTTTCTTGAGCAGTAAATCAGCATATTAGAATGATTTCTGAAGGATCATGTGACAATGAAGACTGAAGTAATGATGCTGTAAATTTAGCTTTGCATAACAGGAATAAATTAGCTACATTAAAACAAATAAATAAATAAATAAATATATATATATATATATATATATATATATATATATATATATATATATATATATATATTGTGGCGGGAGGAGCCAACGACAGACACAGTGGGCGTGGCGTCAAGCCTCGGAGAGGTTTTTATTAAACAATATTTAAAATAAAGTGTCCAAAGGGGGAAAAGTGTCCAAAATAAACAGGGATCTGGTGTCCTCGTTGTGCTGCGGGGCTCGTGAAGGAGGGCAGTGTTCAGGGGGGAAGGGTCCAGGTAAGGGGCGGAGTCCGGCGGCCGCACGCGCTCCCGTCTGGAGATCCCGGGGCGCGGGTGACGGCGGCTTCTGTGGCGGCTTCGTCCAACTCCTTCATCCCCGGGTGCTCGACGGGATTCCACGGCCCGGCGTCCTTGCCCGACGGCCGTATCGCGGGTGCAGTGTCGGCCGGACTGCGGGTCCGGCCGCTCGCGTCTCTGACGGCGGCAGGTAGTTCCCTCTACGCTCCCTTTCCTGGACCCACGAGGACACCAGCGTGCATGCACGGGGAAGAGACCGGTCTCTCGAGGAGAGGCGCGCTCGGCGTTTAAACGGCGGCGGTGATGAGGCTCCATTCACGTCAGGTGCGCCTCATCACACGCCGCCAGCCCTGCGTGTTCAGCGCCCCTCCTCTCTCACACACCCACTCCCGTCGGGAGCCTGGTGAAGGGCGGCGAATACGGGACGGGGTGGTGATGATGGACAGGGGGGAGGCAGCCGACTCGTCACATTCCCCCCCCCAAGCGACATCCCCGTCCGAGGGTCGCCGCCCACGCAGGAGTGCTACCTTCCTCAACCAGGCTCCAGCGGTCGGAGTGGGCGGGGCAGGGATTCCTCTCCGGGCAACGCTCCCTCTCGCACCGCGCCGGAGCCGGGACAGAGAAAGCGGGTTTTAGTTGACAGCCTCAACCAACCACGGGGTAATGATGACAAATAGACAGAATGTCACTTACCCCATTGGTGGCTGGGAGGCTGTCCCCGTCCTTCCTCCGTCCCCGTGCGGGTTCCACGGCTTTTTGCGAGCGAGAGGGGATGACGTCATCAGATGTTGCCCAACTGCGCTGTCTAGGCTCCGCCTGCCCGCATTCTCCACCACTGTGGCGGGAGGAGCCAACGACAGACACAGTGGGCGTGGCGTCAAGCCTCGGAGAGGTTTTTATTAAACAATATTTAAAATAAAGTGTCCAAAGGGGGAAAAGTGTCCAAAATAAACAGGGATCTGGTGTCCTCGTTGTGCTGCGGGGCTCGTGAAGGAGGGCAGTGTTCAGGGGGGAAGGGTCCAGGTAAGGGGCGGAGTCCGGCGGCCGCACGCGCTCCCGTCTGGAGATCCCGGGGCGCGGGTGACGGCGGCTTCTGTGGCGGCTTCGTCCAACTCCTTCATCCCCGGGTGCTCGACGGGATTCCACGGCCCGGCGTCCTTGCCCGACGGCCGTATCGCGGGTGCAGTGTCGGCCGGACTGCGGGTCCGGCCGCTCGCGTCTCTGACGGCGGCAGGTAGTTCCCTCTACGCTCCCTTTCCTGGACCCACGAGGACACCAGCGTGCATGCACGGGGAAGAGACCGGTCTCTCGAGGAGAGGCGCGCTCGGCGTTTAAACGGCGGCGGTGATGAGGCTCCATTCACGTCAGGTGCGCCTCATCACACGCCGCCAGCCCTGCGTGTTCAGCGCCCCTCCTCTCTCACACACCCACTCCCGTCGGGAGCCTGGTGAAGGGCGGCGAATACGGGACGGGGTGGTGATGATGGACAGGGGGGAGGCAGCCGACTCGTCACAATATATATATATATATAAAGTTATTTTAAATTGTATTTTTTTTTAACAATACTCCTGTTTTACTGTATTTTTACCGTATCAAATAAATGCAGCCTATGTGAACATAAGAGACTTCTTTCAAAAAATCTTACCGACCCTAAACTTTTGAACAGTATTGTATTTGTTTAAAGTACTATGTATTTCTTTATGTGTAAAGTAAGTAAATGAATGTCTAAATGATTGAATGGCTAAATGAATTTTAGAAATGAATGTCTAAAACTGATTTATCTGTATGAAAGCAGTGTTCATATACATCCTCCATTGGGACATTTTCCTTTAAAGCAAAAAACACTTGATTGCTCACAAGCATCCATATACACGCCATCTGAATCAGCACTTACTGTATGATGAGTTATGCTGTGAAATACACTGACCTTTATATTCTGAGGCATGATGCTTCAGTCCCACTGCTGTAAGAATATTGTGACAATCCCTCATCTCTCACACACACAAAAGCAGCACTTAGAAATCCACCCCCATACAAATCCTGCTTTGTTGCGTGGATGTCAAACCAGCTAGTATTTCTGAACTCTTCTGAGCTTGTGGTTTGACCCGAGCATGAGCTGTTCTCTGAGTTCACACATGCCTTTAGGGGCGATTTGTCACTGAACAACTCTGGAGAACTGAACAGGTGGCTCTTGCACGCATTTGCTGATGAGTGCGTTTAACTAAAGTAAGATGGGGAATATCAAACGGCAGTTCCTGAGTGTGGTAACTTTCAACAATTTAGCAACAGCTGTCACTTGGACACATCTTTAAGCTCAAAGCGGGGAGGTACAACACTGTTCAACTACAAAGGCTCTCATGTCAAACACTAATCACAGGGCTGTTCGTGTTAGTCACAGACACAGAATTATTCCCACAGGCAGAAGCTACAGAACTTCCATTCAGGTTCACAAGAGAGGTTTTAAATAATACAGTACTTTAATTACAAAAGATAATTTACTGAGGTGAATGTGAGGTCAGATAACTGCCCGGCTAACAGCTTAGACAAGCATGCATTTCCATGCTTATTTAGGCTGGTTTGTGGACTTTAACTTGTGGACTAACATACACTAGCCTACTGTAAGTAAGATAGATTTTTTAAGAAATTTATACATTTTAAGCAAGAACAACATTTAAGAGATTGTTCAACAAAAATGACAATTCTGTCATCATTTACTCACACTCAAGTTGTAGATGATAGATAGTGTGACAAGTCGGCTGCCTCCCCCCTTATTATCATCACCACCCCGTCCCGTATTCGCCGCCCTTCACCAGGCTCCCGACGGGAGTGGGTGTGTGAGAGAGGAGGGGCGCTGAAACAGCCAGGGCCGGCGGCGTGTGATGAGGCGCACCTGATGTGAATAGAGCCTCATCACCGCCGCTGTTTAAATGCAGAGCGCGCCTCTCCTCGGGAGACCGGTCTCTTCCCCGTGCATGCACGCTGCTGTCCTCGTGGGTCCAGGAAGGGAGCGTCGAGAAGGGAGACTGCCGCACCCGTGACGGCTGACGGGCCAGGACGCCGGGCCGTTTAATCCCCCAGAAGTGCCGAGGGCCAAGTACCGGTTCCGAGAGGGGAGCGCGTGCGGCCACCGGACTCCGCACCTTCCCTGGACCCTTCCCTCCTGAACACTGCCCTCCTTCACGAGCCCCGCAGCACGTCGAGGACACCAGACCCCCTGTTTATTTTGGACACTATATTTGATTATTTTGTTTAATAAAAACCTCTCAGAGGCCTGACGCCACACCCACTGTGTCTGTCGTTTGCTCCTCCCGCCACAATAGATAGACCTGTATGAAGGTGCAATCTCTATAGTCATAAACATAAAGCTATAATCTTAACCTCAATCAACTAACAAACATCTTAAAAGAGCTTCAGCTCAGCTTGCGGTAAATAGCGCTGTAAGTCTGGACCGTATCTATACCTGCTGCATAAGACTAAATATAACCTCCCGCTGCTTGCCTACAGATAACAGCAGGAATAGCCTTCTCGCCACAGCAGAGAGGTCTTACTGATTTGTAGTGATCGCAGGATGACCTGCTGCGGCGTCTCTCTGGGATGTACATCCTCACGTTCAGAGCCATTCTGCTCTTACAAGTAAAGAGAGCTTATAAACACTGAAGTCCAGAGGACGGCCTGCCACATTCACGCCTGTAATCAAGTCAGCGGTGTGGGGGGATAATTTTAGCAGCGAAATGCATTCTGGAGCATCGCTGAGAAACCTTTGCTTAAGATATACCTCTCTCTATGTGTCACGCTTAGTGTCAAATGCCGAGACCCAGACATATCAGATTATGACTGCTTTACCTACCAAAAAAAAAAAAAAAAAAATACACTAAAGCATTGATTTGAATTTAATTTAATTTAATTTGAATCATAATTTGCAAATAATCCTAAAAGTTACTAATTGATTAAAAAAGAATACTGTAAAGGAATCCTATTGGAATTATATTTATTAAATTATATTAGATTTAATTTGAATAATAACTTGCAAATAATCCTAAAAGATACTAATGGAATAAAAAAAAAATACTGCTAAGGATTCCTATTGGAATTATAATATATTGGAATTATATTTAAATAATTATAATAATTCAAAAAAAGAGAGTACAGAATTACTGTTGAAATAGTACTATATTACGTTAAATTTAGTCTGAATCATAATTTGCAAATAATCCTAAATAATTCTAATAAAAAATACTGTTAAACATTCATATTGGAATTATTATATTGAAATTATATTATAATTATTACAATAATAATTTGTAGCCAATATTTTAAATATGATTCTACAGAGTAATTCTCGATAAAATACTCAAATAATCATAATTAAATAAGTAATAATTAGTCAGAATTTCAGTGTATATATAATTAGTACTTTAGTTTCAGTTTATTTAGTAGAACCATATTTAATTTTAATGGGATTCTTAGAATTCTTTATGATTGGTTCAAAAATTAATAATTTTTTAATAAAATATAATTGTAATATATCTGAACTCCAATAGGAATCCTGTAGATTAACTAAGGATCTGTTCAACTCACGATTGCAATTGACTTTCATTTCCTAACTCTTTCTTTCTTTCTCTCTTAATTTCCTTAGTTTCTAACAAATCTTTCCCATTTCCTTTCATCTGAACAACGATGTCTTCAGTCTGACGATCTAATGACTGACCCAAATAACAACAAGTGCAAACTTTTATGTAACAGATTAATGCTTCTTTTCCTGCCTCATTCACTAAACACATCTAGCTGGTGTTCCCTAAAGGTTTACTGTTGAGCTTTAAAACGGTCTTTTTTTCACACAAACATGCAGAATGTATATGTACACATACTTATGCAAACAAACACGCACATGTACAGAGAGGAGCAGAGTATGTGGGAGGTCTGACAGCTACTCGAGAGGTGCTGACAACAACCAAGAATGCGTGTCAGGGTGGTGAGAAGGGTGACGGACGCTCCACAAACCCCCTCTGCACCTCTCCATCCCCCTTTAACTTAAGCTCACACTCGAAACTAAACATGTTCTGCAAGTTTCAAAAGCAAAGATCAAGGCCATTGCACTAGATCATACAAGACCCTCGAGTCAAGACCTAGCAAGTTTACTCACACACATAAAACTGTATGTTGAACAGAAGCACATGCACAAATGGCGGTCTTCATCTTAGGAACAGTATTGGGTATATTTGTTTTTTTATGAAATCACTTTCACCCTATTAAAATATGAAGTTAAGAAAGGTCTTCTCTCATGCCATCTGTGTTGTGTCAGTCTGGTTCTGATCTGGTGCAGCAGTGGTGTAAAGTGAGTAATTCTCCTCTGGAGTGTCTAGATTAGAGCTGTAATCTAATAATGCACACAGCACAGATGCCTCATTTATTTATGCCCCTCTGTTCTTAACCGCCCTACAAATTCAATTTCAAAAGCAAATGTATTCTTTCCTTCAGCTAAGCTTTCCGGGTCACTCCAACTTGACCTTAATGTTCATTATCTCGCAGTCAAGAGGGTCCATTCGCTGGACTTGGTATTTCATCAGAACTCTCTATCTGTATATCCTAGATCTTTTCTTCAATCCATCCATAAAATGACATACACACAACTATTCAAAAGTTTGGTGCCAGTAATTTGTTTTAAAGAAATTATACTTTTACTCAGCAAGGATGCATTAAAATGATTAAAAGTGACAGTAAAGACTTACATTGTTTAAATAAATGCTGTACTTTTGCACTTTTTATACATCAAAGAATCTATCAAAGAAAAATGTATCACGGTTTCTGCAACATTAATAATCATCACAACTGTTTTCGATATTGATAATAATGTTAAATGTTTCTTGAGCAGCAAATCAGCATATTAGTATGATTTCTGAAGGATCATGTGACACTGAAATTCAGCTTTGCGCTCACAAGAATAAATTGCATTTTAATACATATTCAAATAGAAAACAGTTATTTTAAATTGTAAAAATATTTCAAAATATTCCTGTTTTTACTGTATTTTTAATTAAATAAATGCAGCCTCGGTGAGCAGAAGACACTTCTTTAAAATCTTACCAACTTTTAAACATTTTGGTCAGACCACAAGCAAGATAAAGTTATTTCTCACTTTTACTAAAATACATGTAATAATTCAAGATATGCAGTATGGGGAAAAAATGAACTGCTTTCCTGAGAGCGGTGCAGTGAACGTCTAGCTGATGAGGGTGAGGTGTGGTGGATGCAGTGAAAGTGAATGAGCAGTGATTGATTCTGGAGGTCAAGCATTATAACGAGGGGAGTCAAGTCGAGGTGAGGAGTGAATCAATGACATCGTCATGGTAACAGAGAGCGCCCTCTTTCATTTGGCTTATATACATGCATCAAGCATTTGATGTGTAACAATGATACATCATTTGAAGTGGAAATGCTTGCATAAATGAAAATACAAATTGTCTAAATAGGTCCTTGTCAGTTCTCAACTGTACTGCACATTAAAGTGTCATCCATGTCTAATCAACCAAATCTCAGAAAAATGTTTGATTTTGATTTAAAATGTTTGATTTTGTTAATATTTTCTTTTCTAAACAATGACACAAATAGCAATGAAAGCATCATAGTAAATGCCGGGTATGAGTAGTCCACTCTCTGGAGCCAAATTACAGGAGAGAGAGCATCATTCGTTTATTTTTACACATAGATTGTCTATTAGTAAATCTGTTAACAGTTCAAAAATAGGAAACAAAAAACACTTTGTGTTATTAGTTAATAAAAAAAAGAGTAGCTTCCCCAACACTGGATGATTTTATATTATATTTGATGCCTAGTGTTAACTGTGTATTGTCACACAATGTTGTTATTGTGTGTCTAATGTGTGTAACCACTTAGGAACAAACCAATGTTAGTCATTATCCAGAACTAGGACAGTCATTGTAACTGGGGTGAACAGATCTATTACCCAAGACAGACAGAAAACAGCTCAGGAGAGATGCTCTATGGGAAATGAATATCCACCTCTTTGCTTTTGTCCTGCTTATCAGTGATAATATCAGCCAGATTTGATCTACAATACTTTAATTCAAAAGACATACACTGGAAAAATGACTTTTCAAAGTTGTAAATATAACAAATTTTTTCTTTCTACTTCAAAATTCCATATTTACTGTAATTCAGTGTTATTTGTCTTTTCTTTATAACTAAAATTGTTTCAAAGTAATTCCTCCAAAGTTTTTTTCAGTATGTGATCAAAAAAGACCAAATTAACACACACACACACAGGGTCAAACTGAGAGCAAAGTATCCAACAAACAGGAAGACACTTTAGGATTCGGCCATAATCACAGATCTTTTTTGGTAAATGATCAAAAAGAAACAGCACACAATTAAAGCTTCTCATCCAGTCAGACAGGGAAAATAAAGAAACACACACTATTATCTTCTGAGAACCCAAGACAAAGCAGCACAGTCCTTTTACCCGCATGACAACTCAAAGAGACGCATTTCATCAAATTCGGTCGCACACACAGAGCTTTTGGAAATACTGAAAAGGTCTGTCCTTAGTTTTCTCATGCCCCGCTCCCTGCATCTCTGCCGTGACCCCTAAACCGTAATTATACTCCCCGCATGACCTAAAAGTGCCCTGCTTTTGAGTGTTTTCCCTCAGCCTGTGATCAGATTTCAGCATAGTTAAATTAGCCGTCCTCTCACCCATCAGGGAAAGGAAACCTCAATTCCTGGAGGAGAATGGACCATTTTAGACAGTTACCACACAAAAGCATGAAGATGACAGACATAGGAAAAGGACATGTCTGAGTGTTTTCTCAGTCAAAGAAACGGCAGAAATAAAAGCACTCCTTTAATGCACACTCCACCAACTTAAAATGCGCTAACCTACGCTAGGCCAACCTAAAGTATAATAATAGCACTTTTAAAGAGACACATGATGGATTGTAAACTGGCAATATTAAATATCTGGTAGGAGATTATAGCCTTAATTTATACTAGTGATGCGTGAATCCTTTTTAGGCATGCATATAAGCAACATACCATGTGGCTAAGAAGAAAAACAGTGTGATTTTTTCAGCATTGGCCGATTGTGGACACCTATTTTCATATTTTGTATAGTTCTGTCATCATCTACAGTAGTGCTAAATTAGCAGTAGATTAGCAGAAGAATTAACAGGAAAGTTAATTCTAAATTCTAAAATGAATTTTTTAAGAACAATTTCTTGAAGACCATTGCTTATAATAAAATACGTTTTCACTTTCTTATAATAAAAGACATTTTTTTATGTTATTATATTTCAAAAAAAAAAAAATTTTGTTCATTTTCATTTTATACATACAATAAAATATGTTTTCACAAGTTATTTTTTTGTATTCTTTTAAAATATCTTTAACATTTTGGCAATTTGTAGGTTATTTGTAGGTTATTACTGCTTTAGTTAGGAAAACTGTTACAGTTAATAACAGATAATTTCAGCATCGTAGACATTAAAAGGACAAAGTATAACAAAGTATAGAAACAGCACGTGTTTTGCGCGTGTGGCTTTGGTTGTGTCCGTTCAGCACCACAAGCACTTCAAGTGGCTTTGGCCTTGTGCTAACATGACAAGCTCCAAGTGCAGCTCTTGACTGCTGCCATGTCTGTGGTTTAGAGATGAAAGCGTGAACATTAGATTGATGTGAGTGCCGGCAAATACGACCTCTGGGACAGTGAGAGTTCAGTCGGGATTAAGAGCCACATTCAGACCAAACAGAAAGCAGGAAATATTTGACAATCAATGACGGCTCAAAAAGTTCAGCGCCATCTGGGCCAAACCAGAACACGGCACTTGATGACACTCAAGCTGCAGTTATCAAAATAAACAGTACACTTTTAGAGTCAACATATTCACACACACAATCTGCCATCTGCAGGGCTGGGGCTGCGAGACGCATCCAGGCTGCACTGAAGCACTCTCAGCTCTAACAGATGGGTTGATGTGGGTCTGTCTTCTCAGCAGGACACTAAACACCATTAACTACACCTCACCTTCAACCACCAGACAGCTGTCTGCTCAGCCTGTGCTGTATGAATAAGTGATTTGATAGAAACAAATGCTCCCTTCTGTTCTGCTGAAATATGAATAATAACATTTGTAGATTTTGCTTCCACCCTGAACATAATGTAATGTAACCTCTCTGAGTGCTACAGTATAGTACTGTATTTACAGTATAGTATAATATATATTCATAAACCTTCCAATACATTAGTGTATTGATGCAATATTAGTTCAAGTAGAACTGTTTACAGGCAGATAAAAAGACATGTCAGACTAAGCGGTTATCACATATGCTCCAGATGGTCTGTGGTGCTCAAATGGGAAATGTGGGTTCGAATCTGGAATGCGTCATGACATAATCCTGTTCTTTTACAAGTGGGTGTCTTAGACTGGGGTTTGTGAGGGAACTTCAGAGGGTTTGTGAGATGATGAAAAGCTAAAAATTAAATCTTAAAAATTTAACATTAAAATAAATAATTTAAAGTGTCCTTATTGTGGGTAATGAAATGTTCATATTTTGGTTTTAGGAGTCCCCAACAACAGGTTGACATGCATGCAAGGTCATAAAACACTTTCATTACCTTACTTGCTCAACAACTCCCAAACGATTCGCTCAACGATTCATTTTTCCAAACCCCTCCTTTGGGTGAAGCTAATCTGCGGTGATTGGTCCGATTGGTCTCATTTCCATTTCATCATGCCTGTAATGCCTGATAAAGCAGCGTTTGTGAGTGCAGTGCTGCTTTGTGTACAACGTTACCAGGGAAACCGCTATTTTTACCCTCCAAATGCGGCACCTAGCGGCAAAAAATGAATTTGCATTTTTATTCAGACCAATGCGAAAAGACCAACAAGTGGGCGGTTAATATGCTAATGTTCAGTGTTGTGCAAGTAACTTCCAAACCTTACCTTACAATATTACTGTCTCAGAATTGTAATGCGTTACATGACTCCTGTATTACTTTTGAGTTACTTTCACCAAAATATCTACAGAAGTAGAACTTAACATTCTAAAATGACTAAATGTACTAGAGCCCTGCCCTAATGGCAAAGTGTTTATATTTCGTTCTGGCTTTTTATTAAGTTAATTTAGAAAAAAACATTTGGAGCATTTTTTGTTCATTAAATACGTTTTTTTCTTTCTTAAAGTAACGACCAAGCGGTCAGCGGAGACCGCTTGGTGTGGAGAGTGGAAGTTAAAGCGCAGGACATGGAGGCACCAGCGCAATCAATTACAAGTTTTTTTCAATGGAAACAACTTACGCCATAATTTTTGCTTATAAAGGTAAGAGTAATACATCATTCGTAACTGTAAAGGGTCTACTTTTATTTGTGTGTACTCACAATATCAACAAAACGTTGTGCTTTTATCTTGAACAGGAGCGCTTCAAAAAATTAACCGAAAGTCAGCAAATACATGCCTCACAGTCATGATAAATATATCTATAGAAAGCTTTAAATTACTACTTAACGAAATAAATAAAAACGAAAACAAAAACTATTTAATATAATCGTTATCTGTGAAGATGCACTTCTCTCTAAAGGCGTGTCTAACGAGGAGATGGCGAATCCTTACTATTTCCCCCGGACACATTCATGGTAATTACTTTTGTTGGGGCTTTTGCTTTATTGTATGTATTTGAACGCAGAACTCTTCAGCTGTGCTGACGGCTCGCTCCTGCTGTGGGACACTAAACACCATTGAGTCGCTCTTGACAGTCGCGGCAACACAGACTCATGTTGTTTCCACCAGCGCGGCAATTTATTTTCATCAATAATTGATGGATGTCTAAAATATAAAGATAAGGAGAAGCCTAAAACAGGCCTGAGGACCGGCCCGCATCTGAACTATGACGTGAATATTGGCCCGAAGCCCGGCCCTAGGGACATAAAAAAGTCGGAGCCTGACTTTAAATTAAATAATAATAAAAAAATTATTTAAATTGGGGGGCTAAAAGTGTGTTGTAACGCAAGCGTTGCTGAACATGTACCGAGTAAAATATTACTGAAAATTGATTAGTAATGCCTTACACTACTGCGTTACATCAAAAAGTAATATGTTACTGTAATGCATTACTTTTGTAACGTGTTACTCCCAACACTGTTAATGTTTCATGTTGACATCAGGTGATGTCATTCAATGATTCAGAGTCGACTTTCTTTTGAGAGACAAAACTTTATACACGGTGTACTTTCGGATTTAAAACTTTGCAGGATGTTTTCATTCACTTAAGAGCTGCGTTACACACTGCATGAAAGGACATTTTCAAAAATACTGTCACGAGTCCGGGTCTTGTACTTCTCCCTGGCCCCACAGGAGGCCGCCATCTCCCGTTCTCCCGGACTCATCTCCCATATCACATACACCTGCCATATCACACACACCTGCTGCATCATCATCACACTCAGTACACCCACAGCTGTTCCCCATTTGCCACAGACTATTTAGTCTTCCCTCTCCCACCACTCTGCCTGGGTTCGTACTTATCTGTTTATGTCTTGTAATCTGCTGTGTTTAAGTGTTGCTGTGCCGTGTTGGCCTTTGTTGTTTATATTATTAAAAGCCTTACCTGCATTTGGACCCTGACCTCGTCTTTCCACGCCATTCCTGGGGGCGTACCGTGACAGAACGAACCCAGCAATCATGGGTCCAGCAGGAAGGTTGCTTGGCATCCGCCAGGGAGACCGGAGCATTGAGGATTACGTCAGGGACTTCAGAGGATTGGCTCGGCAGACGGCGTTGGAGAAGACCTGCCTCATGGTCTTCTTTCATGGAGGCCTGGCCGAGCCCTTCAAGACCCTGATGCCCTACTGGGACCCCGAGGAGTCGCTGGAGAGTTACATTAACTTGGCTCTGTGGATGAGCGGCTCGGGCCTCAGGGTAGAGTTAGCGGCGGCGCCCGCGGATGTTGTCCCCGAGGCAGCGGAGCTCACTTCAGGCCTCTTCAAAGCGGCGACGCCCGCTGATGTTGTCCCCGAGGCAGCGGAGCTCACTTCAGGCCTCTTCAAAGAGGCGGCGCCCGCTGATGTTGTCTCCGAGGCAGCGGAGCTCACTTCAGGCTTCTTCAAAGCGGCGGCGCCCGCTGATGTTGTCCCCGAGGCAGCGGAGCTCACTTCAGGCTTCTTCAAAGCGGCGGCGCCCGCTGATGTTGTCTCCGAGGCAGCGGAGCTCACTTCAGGCTTCTTCAAAGCGGCGGCGCCCGCTGATGTTGTCCCCGAGGCAGCGGAGCTCACTTCAGGCCCTCCCGAGAGCGCGGCGTTCGCTCACGAAGCTCCCGAGACAGCTGTGCTCGCTCCCGTTCCTCCCGAGTGCACGGCTTTCGCTCACGAAGCTCCCGAGGCAGCTGTGCTCACTCACGTTCCTCCCGAGACAGCTGTGCTCACTCACGTTCCTCCCGAGAGCGCGGCGTTCGCTCACGAAGCTCCCGAGGCAGCTGTGCTCATTCACGTTCCTCCCGAGAGCGCGGCGTTCGCTTACGAAGCTCCCGAGACAGCTGTGCTCGCTTCCGTTCCTCCCGAGACAGCTGTGCTCGCTTCCGTTCCTCCCGAGACAGCTGTGCTCGCTTCCGTTCCTCCCGAGAGCGCGGCGTTCGCTCACGAAACTCCCGAGACAGCTGTGATCGCTCCCGTTCCTCCCGAGAGCGCGGCGTTCGCTCACGAAGCTCCCGAGACAGCTGGTCTCGCTCTCAGCGCTCTCGAGGCGGCGGGGCCTGCCTGGTTTGTTCCTCCGGTCCCACCCTGGCTGTTCGCTGGAGTTCCTGTCTGGCGGGAGTCTCCCTGGTCCAACCCTCCGAATCCGCCCCGGTCTCCTGCTCGGCCTCTGTCTCCACACGGACCTGGCCCGCCATCCCTCCCCCTGTTTCACCATCCCCCGGTTCCACCTCCCTCCAGACTTTTGCGGTTGGTGGAACGTCTGGAAGCCGTTCCTTAGGGGAGGGGTAGTGTCACGAGTCCGGGTCTTGTACTTCTCCCTGGCCCCACAGGAGGCCGCCATCTCCCGTTCTCCCGGACTCATCTCCCATATCACATACACCTGCCATATCACACACACCTGCTGCATCATCATCACACTCAGTACACCCACAGCTGTTCCCCATTTGCCACAGACTATTTAGTCTTCCCTCTCCCACCACTCTGCCTGGGTTCGTACTTATCTGTTTATGTCTTGTAATCTGCTGTGTTTAAGTGTTGCTGTGCCGTGTTGGCCTTTGTTGTTTATATTATTAAAAGCCTTACCTGCATTTGGACCCTGACCTCGTCTTTCCACGCCATTCCTGGGGGCGTACCGTGACAAATACATAATAGGGACCACTTTAAATCATAAAAATGTAAACTTAAAATAAATCATTTAAAAATAACAATCCAACTAAATATTTATTTAAAAAAAATATGACATGCAGGTAAGCAAACAAAATAATATTTTAATAATAATATATTAATAATAATAATAATTATTTTTTTTTGCTTACCTGCATGCCATGTGACCAATAGTCAACATCAGAGAAACACATATGTGTTGTTAAATGAATGAAATATTAACTTTTATTAATCTCAGAGTGCACTTTAATTTTTTAATTTTTAGCTCACAAAAAAAAAAAAAAAATTCAATTCAATTTCATTTTATTCATTGTAAAATGTTTCATTTTACTTTTTTTGGGGGGATAAGTACTATCAACCTACTATGGTGTTCTTGGTCATACTATGGATCATGTAATATAAACACCATGATACACGGTATATTACCAAAGTACCATAGTATTACCATCTGATTTCATCAACGTATCATGATAACATCATCACAGTACTCTTACAAAAAGTACTGTGGTGGTACCGTGGTACAGCGATAGTATAAAATGGCACTACTATGGTACTTTGCAATAGTACCAGGGCACTTTAAAGAATACAATAATACTAGCGTCGTTTTAATAATATCAGTTTTATATGTCTTGATAGCATCATGGTGTATGTCTCAAAACCTATGGAATTACCATGATATAATGTAAAGAAATGGTAATACCATAGTATTTTTTGTTTAGTGTCCTTCCTATTCTCAATAAAGTGGCAAAAACCTGTAACGCTAATTGAAAAAGGCATATGTTTAATATTGACGTTGAATTGCAGGCGCTAGCAACTCCAAGGTCATGGGTTTGATTTCCAGGAAAAATACATACTGGCAAAACACTTAGCTTTGGATAAATGTGTCTGGCAATTGTGTAAATGTAGTAAATGCTGAAATAATAATAATGCTACAAAAATGAGCAGTTAAATGAAGTGAAAGAGGAAGGTGAAAGAAAAATAGAGATGATTTAGAAATCTCTGCCCTTTGAGGTCAATGTTTGATGACTCTTGATAGTAAATCATGTGCTCTTTTTAAAATCTCCCATATTGCAAAACACAACAGTTCATAAGGTCATAAAAATCAATAAACAACGAAGCTGATAAAATAACTAAAGTGCAAGTCTTGAATGTGGTCATTTTAATTTGCACAAATGGGACTACTGTGGAATATATCAAATTAAGTCTATTAGATTGGACGTCTCTAATTAAAAGTAGGCGAGATGTGTATCTCACCCTCCTTCGGGTTTGAAAAGCACACAGACCAGGATATTTAAAGGTCCAATGATGAAGTGAATGAATGAATGAATGTGAGGTGCTTTCAGCCTTCGCTTGGATTCTTTCATCTCGCTGCAATATTCACTGCTGATATTATCGGGTCACACTGACACGTTTCAGCCTCCATCGCCTCCCTTCCTTCTCTCACACACATCCGACCTTAAACATATTCAGTTCACTGGCACTTGTGCTGGGCTGCACATGTAATCCATAATTAAACAGCTCCCCTTATCACCTCATCTCCAGACAAGCAATAAGACGGCCTGCCTTTGTGGCTTTGTCGTGCAGAGGATAAGACCAGGACGGAGGGTGTTCATGGATTAATAAAGAGGAAATATAAAGGGTGCTTTCAGAAATAAAACTGAATTCTTTATAAGCTGAGCTGTTGCTGTATTATTACCTGTCAGATTGTCTAACATAAACACTGCATCACAGCAAATACATCAGAGGAAAACATCATATGCAACAACAAACCAGAGCATATAAATAAGCATTGAATCCTAAAGTTTAAATGCATTAAAGACCTGATTAAACATCAAAAAAGTGGTTAAAATCAGGTGAGCCAAAATATGACCAGCAGCTAAGAAATTTCTCACAAAAAACAAAACAAAAAAACACCTAAATCAAGTTTGTTATAGTCAAAAAAAATGGCAAAACAAGTCAAAATGTTTGAATATAAAATGCACAATTTGCAAAGTGTCAGACTGCGTAAAAAAACAACAACAATAATGTAAACAACATAATACTTGTAATATATATATATATATATATATATATATATATATATATATATATATATATATATATAATACACACAAATTACTAACATAAAAATTAAAAACATTATGTACAGGTGACTGTTTACATTATGTATTTTTAATGAACAATTATTATTATTATTTATATACTGTTTAGATATATATGACTAATAATAGTATAAATGTTAGTATATAAATAATAATTATAGACTATAACATATTTTTTTCAGTACTTTTAATTTTATTATTTACAATTATTATTTATGAATTATATACTTTAAAGTAAAAAAATAATATTGTCCAAAAAACAAACCAAAAACCAAAAACAAAACAAAACAAAACACTAATTATATATATATATATATATATATATATATATATATATATATATATATATACGGTTTATGGTTTTCTGGTGGAACAAATGAGTGATAAAGTGTAATTCAAAACTTGAATGAGAAACAAATCAACAACTACCCAACAGCTACTTAACCCCACACCCCAAAGGAAGTATTTTACCAGTTTCATGCTGTGATTGTTTTGATCCCAGCGCCACAGCATCAGACGCATCTTCCTCTACCCTTTCTCTTCCTCACTTCACCTGCCGGCGGTCCAAGCACACAGATCCCATTTACAGTCCATCAGAGGAGGAGAGCAGCATCCATCACAAACATCCACAGGAAGAGCGATTCAGAAGAGGTGAGGAAAGGTCTGGAGGAGAAGGATGAACGATAGATCCATGCTAATGGAGAAAACGAAATTAAAGGAACCTGGTCTGAAATCCAGGGTGAAGGAGAGTTTGAGAAGAGTGGATGGGTACCAGAGATTGAGAGGAAGAGAAAGTGAAGCAGACAGAGCTCTCACCACTAAAGCTGTGCCATGCTGCCTCCGGTCTGAAACACACGCTCAAGGGAGGAGACACCAGCCAGCGCTCACATGAGCCAAACCAAACAGCTGAAGGGGGTGGGGAGGAGAGAGCAGCTGGACAGGCAGTTCTCCGTCAGCAGTGCGTGGGGGAATCCCTCTTTAACTCCCCCACACCACTCCATTACACCCCTCTCCCTCCAACCATGCACCATACATCCCTCCCTGCCCTGAGAGGTCCTGGCAGCACGCCGCTCTGCCTCTTTATCAGCCAACCTGCGTTTATATCATTAAACTATTAACTCACAATTATCAACAGGTCAATTAATTTTTTAGGAAACCCCTCACCTAAATAATTTGTTCTAGCTAAAATCATTAATTTTCTAGTTTCATTTTCAACTGAACAATATAAAGTGAGTTCTGAATGTGTATCTTTAAGGGGTAATTTACCACTGGCAAGATGGACTTTTAATAAAACTTGGCTGTATATGGAAACTGAACTGAACCAATAATGAACTGATTTCAATTGAATAACGACTGTATTGTCTTTTTAAAGCTGCTTGTTTGCATCACTGAATCATTATTTTTCTGTTTATCGCTGTAAAGCTACTTTGAAACAATCTGTATTGAATAAAGTGCTATATAAATTAAGGTGACTTGATTTGATTAGAATGTTGAATAAATTCTGAAAAATGTGATATATGACTGGTAAAAGAGCTAAAGATAAAAAGCTGTGCGTTCACTTTTGCCAAGAACTTTAAAGGTGCCGTAGAATGCATTGATACAATATTTGAAATTGTTCTCTGATATCTGCATAGAAGGTATATGGCTTAGGTAAGGGCAAAAATTCTTCAGAAACGGTTTTACATGTCCATTTACAACCCTAGGATTTCTCCCTAGAATGAAATGGTCTGTTATTACCTTATTTGGAAGGGTCATGAATAATAATAGTTGAGCTCTGCTCTGATTGGCTGTTTCACAGTGTTCAGTAGCTCACAGGAAACACAGGGAAAATATATATTTCAATACTTTCTCTCGCAGTTATATCGTTGGGTAATTATACTGTAAATAAAATGCGGGCATCAGGGAGCCCGCATTTTATATTAATATGCGGGGCATTGAAACTGCTTTCAAATGCACGATCGCTTTTTAGTTTTACTTCCACTTTCGAGATTTGCGATCGCTCTGTTTATACTATGGAGCGGCAGCACTTACCACATATTTTACAAGATCAGATACTTGTCAGTGGTGCTCAGGATCTGTAAATCATTCACCATCATCTCTCCTTACTCTGTTTATGTGGCAAGTGAAATCTTATGTACTGTAATGTAACAGGCTACTGCTAGCAAGAAGCTAATCATGTCCCTTTAGTGGCTCGCGTTATTTGTTTTCCATGCCTTTCTGAATACAGACACCAACCCATCCCTGCACTTCACATCCCCTGCACATAACATTTATTTCCATGATCTGATATTTTCGCTATTATCCTCGCTTGTTTCTTCACAATATCTGCAGAACTTCTGATGGTTCGGCTGGCGGCTGGCCTAGAACATGGGCGGGTATATGCAAATGTTGGGATAGCATAACTATTAGTGATCCCCACTGTAACGTCACAGTCGGTGTTATGTTCCGATTTGCCTGTTTTTCAGTGGTCTTTTGCATTCACGAGATTTACATAAGGAGGAAACAATGGTGTTTGAGGCTCACAGTATATTTCCATATACAGAACTCTTATTAGACTACTTGTGTGCAGGTTACACAAAGAAAGAGTGCAAAATGTTTATTTACATTTACTGACAAAAAAAGGAAAATAAAAAAAAAGATTGATTTGATAGTCTTTTTGACTTATTCATTACAAAGAATTGGCTCATAAGATCATGGGTCAACACAATAGAAAGTGTAGTCTATTAATTGCCACCTTGTATTATTTTGTGGTGACCAATCAGCATCGCCAGAATATTTAAGCATTTCAGAACTGTTAATGAAACCAAGTTCTATGAAAATAATATATATAATTAGCTTTAAGGGATAGTTTAATTCTCACAAAAACACAAAATAACAGATTTCTATCAATGTTTCAACCATTTTTGTCCACACAATAGAAGTCAATGGGGTCCACAGACTTGCGTAACAGGCACAGCATTTTCTGTATTGTGTGAATAAGTTGTAGTAGTGGTATTCTGAGAAACTTGATGCTCTTGAGATGGTGCTCTGCTTCAAGAAATGATCCCAGAAATCCTCCACTCTAATGATATTGTGGGTAAAGGCTGAATCCCAAACCACATTCTCTTCATCCAATATAGTATGCCAGGTTATGATTAGTGCATTCCAAATAATAGGACATTGAAAAAAAAGTGTGCTATTTTCTGTGGATTTTGCAACTATGCATCTGTATATATCCCTACATGATTTCTGACCTAATATTGCCCCTATCACTACAAATATATAAATATGTAGATATAAATTTTGACGTATGAAGTAACACCACTGATATAGTACCATGCAAACACTTTGCATAGAGGCTGAAAGAAATCTAAAACATATGCATAAAAATACATCAATGTGGAGACTTGGTTGTAAATACATCAAACAATTAAATTAGGGACTAGTTAGAATATTAAAAGCACTACATACTGTATACTATTTTCTTTAAATGATTTAAAAGTCTGTCATTCACAGGGTGATTACTAATTAAGCTAATCTAATTGTAACAAGGTGAGCCCATTTCATTAAACACACTAATGTCGCCAGCCATTAAGTGTGCAAACACAGTGAAATAGCAGACAGAAAGTCATAATATGAAAAAGAAAATGTGTTAAAACTGACAAGATGATTAATGCATTGAGTGTGAATAGGGCTGATTGCTCTAATGACGATCTAACCTTCAGATCTGTGTGCTGTTGCACAGCATTTGTGTAGCACACCCCTGTCAACCTCCTGTAGACCCCGAGGCTTTGAAAACACAGAGGTCAGAGCCTTCTTTCTGTTCTTCCACAGCTGCAGTGCTGGAGTGTGTGATACAGACTGCTGGCATGAGTTGCGGCGTGAGACGCGAGGTGTTCCCCATGTCCAAGCTCTCACCAAAACCCAAGCCAAACCACAAATTACAAGCCAAATTTCAGTTTCTGGGGATCGCCCAAGATTCTGCCCTCATTCCCACACTAAAGTACCCTGGAAGCTGCAAAATGAAGCATGTTTTAAAAATATACAACACACATAGGGGTTCTTATCCAAGCAGATGTTTTGAAACTGTGACAGAAGGGATATACTAGAGCTTGAAGAGATTTGAGCAGTGCTGGCAAAGCCACAGTAAAACTGAAGTTTGCCAAACAGCAAGCTATACTTGATATAAAGTAGTTAAATTAAAGCTAATAAAGAATAAAAAGTTATACTACAAGTTACTAACAAAACATAGCAAATAACTGTACATTGAATAAAATAAATAAAACTGTAAAACTAAAATAAAAAAATAAAATAAAATCTATATATGTTATAGGATTTATTTTGACAAAAAGAGACATACATTTACAGCAAAAACAACTAGCTAAACTAGAACCATTCAATGTTATTTTAAATATATATATATATATATACAAACACACACACTAAAAATGCTAATTCAAAATTTTAATGAATACTATAACAATATATTATAGTATTCATCAAAAACATAAATTGGCTTTTGTAGTTTTCGTTTTTTTCCCTTTAGTTTGTTTTATGTGCTTTTGTGATTTTTATTTTTTGTAATATTTTTATAACATTTATTATTTCAGTTTCAATTAAAGTACTTCAACTTCTTAATTTCTTAATTTCTATGTTTTTTTAAGTTTAAGTTAAAAACTTCATATTTTTATAAATATGAAGTTCATATTTTATTATAATTTTATTATAATAATATATTTAATTTGATTATAATTTTAGTTTTATTTAAAACAATATATATATTTATTAACAACAACAACTCTGGAACCATTATGAGTCACATCTGAAATGATTTATATAACACTTTCCTCACTGAATCGGGCTCATAAAAAGCTAATTGTCTCCTTATAACTCACTCAAAGTGTGAGAAGAACACACTGAACATTTCATCAGATTTATTGTGCTTCTGTAGTGGCGAGTGATATGTGGTGGACGCTACATGTGTCGGGCAATAGTGAACAATCTCATTAAAAAACAACAGCTTTGAATCACAGGCTCCTGCTCGCCATTCATTGTGCCAATGGATGCTAAAATAAATCCAAGTATGTGCGGACAATGCGGGGGCTCACCCTGTGGAGAGGCTCTTTGTTTTGCGAGACCCCCATCATCTGCTTTTCGGGGGGTTTGGGACGGATGGGGGTGGATGGGTCCCTACTGCCAGGCTGTCAGGGGGTGGGTGGGACATATGGGCTTTTGGGGCTCTGACACTGAATCACGAGGGATTCCGAGGCACCCTGGGTATCCCGAGAGAGAATAGAGCCTGTGGTGGAGGGGCTAGAGTTGTTGTGTGAACTCAAGACACTCGTAAGGAATGTCCAACTGCTGATGTCATGCTTCTGTTAGCTAGCATTTCCTTTCGCCTTTTCCTTGCCTTACAAACATACACCATGATAGTGATTGGTTTTGCTGAAATATCAAAAACAAATTACTAATTCTGGTGTCGTTATGTGTGTGGGTGTGTATTACGGTATTATTAAATTATATTACAAATTTAAAAAATTATAATTTACATAATAAATATAGAATAATATAATAATAAATAATACACATAGGCACCTTTGGTGATAGAAATGATTGTAAATGAGCATAAGCCCTGCACGGTCCGCCATGCTGGTTTGTTTACATCTAGCAACCACAATTCCTTGCGCTCAGGCAGTTTGGCGTGACTTGCCTGGAACGCTACAAAGTCGTGAGTTGTGGTTTGAAGTCGTGACTTACGGGCTCAAAAACCTGCCTGGAATGCAGCATTAGTTAATTCTTGTCCAGCTGTGTTTGATTTATTATCTATGATTATCCCTTGTATTTAAGTCCTGTCTATTCAGTTAGATTTCTTCTGGTCTACTCATTACTCCACGTGTTCCTCGTTCCTCCCCGTTGTGTGCACCGTGATATATATATATATCACGGAACTAACTATATATATATATATTAGTGGTGTCAAAATTAGCGCGTTAACGCAGGCAATTATTTTTTTTCAGCTTAACGCTTTTAACGCAATTAACGCAGGGGCGGAGCTAGGTTTGGACACCCCACTCACAACTGCTGTTTCTGTCACTTTTTTTTCTTGACAAAAAGTGCATTTATTCAGTCGCAGAACCTCTTTACAACCACATCGCTCTCCACTTCACTTTAGCGGCAAGCACTAGTCAAACGAGTGCGGAAACGGTACTGTGTTCGCAACGCGTGCTCAATTGTACGCACAAAGGTGCCGGCGCGCACTGAAGCCTGTATCATTTCATATCAAAGCGCGAAATAAACTATGTGCATGCAATGTCGTGTTCAGTTAAGTCATGATGTTACCAAAAAGGCGATTAAAGCTGCCTTAAAACTGTGTGTGCATGTAATATATTTTATACAAGTCACATTTAAGAACATGTCTATGAAATGGTTTTCAAAACTGTCCTTGAGCAGCCGAGCACTGTCTCCCTCATCTAACACACCCAATTCAACTCGTCAGCTCATTAATAGAGACTTCATGGCCTGAAGTGTGTCAGAAATGGTAAAAAGAGTTGAGAGAAAATAAGATGCGTGTCAGATCCGCGTCACGTTCAGCAGCGGCAGCTCTTAAAGAAATAACTGCCAAAAATAACCTAATAACCAGCTGCTGTGATGTCTATTAATCAAATGACAAAGAAAAAAAAGGAATAACTAACTTTTATAGTTTTGAGGATTCATCTATATATTAAAATTGATAATAAATGTTAATAAATGTTAAAATTGATATCTCTCAATTGTACTGTAATGTTGAATGGCTATAGTCAATAGGTTAATATTGAGCAATTGGGCAATTTTATAGAGAAATCAGTATTGGTATCAGTGATACTGGCCTTCGGTCATTAAAAAAAAAAGATGCCATTAAACAAATATTAAAAAATATACTGTCTTTATGTTGTTTGTACATTCATTTGAAGATTGAATGTGAAATTATTGCAATATAAAAGTATATTTTAAAACTTCAATGTTAGGTGGGATTAATCGCGATTAATTTCAGAAAAATGTGAGATTAATTAGTTAAATTCTTTTTATCGATTGACAGCACTAATATATATATATATATATAAATTTGCACATTTGCCAAGATTTAAGACAAAAAAGAAGTCATGATGTTGAATGTTGAAAAAAGAACTGTGATGTTGGAAATCCTACATGCACAACATCACAGTAACATCTGTGGGTGGTTGCCATAGTTACCAACTGGCTAATGAAAGTGTTTTATCCAGAACTCATGATGATGAGAAGTGATGTTAACATGCTGCTAGAATAAGATCCTCCTGCAGTGTTTCTCCTGCATCTTAATGAGTCTCTTTTGGTACAGTTAATGTACAATGAACCACAACTCAGCCAGCAGTAACAGTAATAATGATCCAAATAATAATAGGACAATATGTGTTTAAAAAATGTATACAAACAAATGATTTTAGTGCAATCCAAGAATTTTGCTAATGTTGTTTATCTAAAAGTTATTGTTTTATTATTAGTATTACTGCAGCATCTATCATTGACCCCAGACATTTGAATACAAAAGCCAGTTTGGGCTGTTTCTATTGGCTCATTAAATCTGAGCTATATTCAAACTGGCCTGGATCAGTCCTACTGACACTAAATGCAAAGAAACTGATCCTACCCAGAATCCACCTGCATATGTACGGTGAGGACCTAAATCATTTCAGTGGAGTCTCTGTCACAGCAGCCAGTGTTCAATAACGTATATCCCAGCAAACATCACATCTCTCGCTTTCACTCGGCAAAATCAACCGACAAAGGTCAAGCACTTAAAGCTTCATCAGCTGTGACCTTTCACCTCGACCTGTACACAAGTGCATGCTGACCTTTAATGTTCACGTCACAACAGGTCTGTGGTTCAATTACCAAGCAGCATCCAGAAGCATAACAACACATTTCTCAGTGTGGTGATTTTGTTCCTATGATGGAGCACCATAAAGAAAAGACAAAAGAGTGAGACTTAGACACTTAGGGTAACAGATGTCTTGACTGACATGTTCAAGGACAGATGGAGGAAGTACAGCTAAATAAATGCAGATCACAAAAAGAACGACAGTCAGTCTAGAATCACACCAGTTATGAGATCTAATGAAATTCTCCACAGCTAGATTTATTCACATTTTATGTAAAGTCTCAAACACTTAAAAACTCAAAATTGGCCTCAACTACTTTTTAATGGGATAGTTCACCCAAACTCAACATTTACTCACCCTCATATATTTCCAAACCAATCAAATCAATCTTAACATTTAGGTTGCACATTATATATTTTTTTTCTTTTTATTCTTTATTTTATGTAACTGTAAGTTAAACACTTTATTATTACAGTGTAATTACTCATTTAAGTACTGAGTAATATTAATTAACTACATGTACTTACTACAGTATATGGTTAGGGTTAGGATAAGACTTAGGGTTACTTGCATGTAATTATGCATAATTTATTATTTTAATAGTAAGTACATGCAACGTGTAACAAGGACACCTTAAAATAAAGTGTAATCAAATATTTAAAGGAAAACATAAAATAATAATAATTGATTAATTAAAGAACACCAAAAATTTAATTAAAAAATAAAATTGTTTGTCTTTGCAACTTTAATCAAAATGTAATAACTTACTCTGGCTGTAAAATACTTCTAAAATCTGCCACTTTTCATGATCCACTCAATTCCTGAGTTTTACTCAGAAATGTACATCACATTATAAAAAGTAAAATGGGCTGCAAACATCACTTCATTGGCATTTGTAGATTAAATAAACATGTTTAATAAATATCAAATTAACTACTTAAAATGTGAAACATATCAGTGATTTGACACTCAAATTGTTGCCACAAAAATGTTATGCAAAAAAAGGTAGCTTAATGTAAATAAAACAGTCCTTTGTTGTGCATGCATTTCTGCTTTAAAGCTACAGTGCGAACATCATGTTTGAGCTGTAAATGTCCTCAGAGGAATCCGACATCTAAATAAAAGTTTTAAGATGCGCAAACATCTACACATCTGAACCATCTTCTCCTTTAATCTATTTCAGTCTCTGCCTGTTCGTTATGCCCAACATCATCTATTTCATATGCAAATTCTTGCAAGACACTTTAAGGAGAAGAAAAAATAGACACTTTATTTCATCCACTGAGATTAGATGTTTGCTGAGTTTTATAGAGCAGGACGTTTCTGATGGGAGGCCACAAAGGAAGCTCTCACATGAACAAACGTACAGACACTGATGCAGGACGTTTGTCATGCATTTAGGACACCTGGAGTGCACACATCATGAAAACAAGCTTTTAAAGTGTTTAAAAGTACTCTCACGCAGAGATCTGTTTAGTATCGCTCGTGCCATTAGGGAACAGTGCTGTGTTACGGCAGTAGAAACAGATGGCGACAGGCTGTGAAGAAAACTTGCGCATTTTAGCTGACTCTCTGCAGATCCTGACAGTATTGGGATGCTGGCTGTGTATGTTACAGGAACATCTACTGCAAGCAAAAATGGAGAGCATACTATACATAAGAGCAATGCATTATGGATGTCCTTAATGGAACAAGCTCACCCAAAAACATCAGTTTATTAAAACTCATGCAATTCAAAACCCATGCTATTTTCCTTTATTCATGAAACACAAAAGAAAACATTTCACACAATGTACAGGTTGCTTTTTTGGGATCAGGCCATCCAAGATGTAGATGAGTTTGTTTCTTCATCAGAACAGATTTGGAGAAATCTTGCATTACATCACTTGCTCACCAATGGATCCTCTGCAGTGAAAGGGTGCCGTCAGAATGAGTGTCCAAAAAGCTGATAAAAACATCACAATAATCCACATGACTTAATTATGTTTGCAATAACTGAGTCCTCTATCCATAATATTGCTAGAAACAAACTCCTCTACATCTTGGATGAACTGAGGGTGAGCACATTTACATTTTTTGGGTCAACTATTCCTTTAAAACATGGTTTGATAAGACTGAAAATCTTGGTTTAGAAAAACAGTTTTAAAGAATGCTAAAAAAACGTATAGTTTGAAATGCATGTCAATTTGTCATACTTTGTGGTGAAATATAAAATAAATAAATAAATATTTTTTGAATATCACTAATACAATAAATGCAAGTGACCATCAGGTGAAAGCATCAAGGCGAGAAGTCCATGCACACGCATGGCTGTATTGTTATGTTAATATCCTTTATCTTTTCCAATGCTCTAGTGCAGACAGCCAGTCCACTATATTAGCAAATTAAAGCCACTATCGCCTGCAAATCAATATGGAAAAAGAGGCAAAGCCAGAGCCTCCAGGGCAAAGAGCATTAAAGTCAATGAGTAGCAGCACAATGGCATGGCTTTGAGACACGGGGCAAGTGTGTGCGCGGAATCAGAGGAATCAGACTATATACAAATCACATATAAAAAGCTACACTAAATGCAACAGGTGACAGGAAAAGAACAGACCACAACAAAGAGAACTACTACTTAAATAAAAAAAATATATATATATTATAAAGAGGTGTCAGAGCTGTGGTTTAGTAGTAAAGTAACAATCTCCCATAAAAGACAAAAAAATGACAAAAATATATATATAAATGTATAAATATAAATTTAAAAACAAATATTTGTATAATAGATACATCTACTAAATTGAAAAACAGTCATAAAAGGTCTTCAGATCATTATGATGATGATAAGATTCAGTGGTGCTTCATAACATGCTTTAGATGCAATACAGAGGTGCTTAGAGTTCTTATATCCTTAGTAAAAGGGTCTAATTCCTTAACCAGATGGCCACAAGAGTTTTTATGTGTTTACACATTCACTTCTCACTTCCAGTGTTTATTTGACGCATACAATGATTCCCTGAATCCAAATGTCCACAAACCAGACATGCCCTGTTTTTTTGGTTTCGGCTGTATATGTTGTGAACATCTTGTTAAAACTGTGAAATCAGGCTCATAATGACTAAATTAAATCATATCTTTTTGGATAATGACTTGCATGAAAGAGAGAGAGAGAGAGAGCAGTACATACTTTAAGCACTAGAGGGCAGTGTAGACTACATCATATACATCAGATCGTCTCCTCATGGATTGAATATGCCTTCTGCCCAGATTTACTTTCTTTCATTCTCTCACTCATAATCTCTTTAACCTACAGTATAGACAGAAGAGTTAATTGAGTGGATTAGTATCATACTTTGACTGGAATCTTACGTTGGATTTAGCCTAATCCATGATCAACTGATTCATTAGCAGAACACAATTCCTGATATGTCTTAAATGTGCATCGTCAACACAATTATTGTGCAATGACGTGCAGTGATAAATAATACTAACCACAGTAAGATATAGCCAAACCATTCACATTCAAAATCACGCTTGTCTGCTTATATTCATTACATCACGCATCCGAAGGTCAAGCTCTGGTTCCTCAGTTCTCTTGGATCAGTTTGTGTCCAATCTGTACCCTCCTATCAGAGATGGCACACACACACACACACACACACACTCTCCTTTCCCTTGACAAAGCCTTAAATGGCATTTGAGCATGTTTGCAGAGAGAGAGAGGGAGATGTCTCCTTGGTTGCCTAGCAGACTTACTAACTCAAAAATAAACCTAGCCACCCTGGCTTGCTTAGATATGACGGAGAACAAACACACACACACACACACACACACACAAACACAAAATAGCTCAAGACCAGCAGGCTGCTAAAACAAACGCTCAATTAATAGCCTTTTAAAACAAGTGTCATGGTGTCACCATAAAATTTATCTTGAAAATACAACATTTTTTGAAAACGCTCATGGTGTGCATTAAAGTGCAATGGTATTACCATCACTAAACCATGGTATAACCACAGTACTATTTAAAAAAAACACGGATTTACAGCTGATCTATCTAGATGCGCATCTGCATATCACCATATAAGGCAAAGGTTAACTAGAGATGCACATTACAGTGTATCGGTTATCGGTTAGCAGTTATCAGTCGATATTACAGATATATTATATATTTAATTAGTTTTACATTTTGATTGTATTTGCTGTCATCAAACACTTACTAAGGTTCTTCTTTAAAAACTAATCATTTCATACTTGTAAAATGTAATCTTTAACAAATCTTAAACTTTAGATGAAATTATATGGAATTTAGTTACAATATTGGTAAAATATTTGTGGTAGTGCACAAATTTAATATTGGTGTATCTTAACTTTATGCATAAGTATATTTTATCATGTTTTGATCTGATAAAACACTTAACAAAAGCACCATGTTTTACCTTTCATGATTTGGAAATACTGTAGTATTTAGCAACTTACCAATACCAAAAAGTATTAAAAACGACCACAATAATGTTTGGAATGGAGTACCATAGTACTACATATTAAAGTGCCACGATCTAATACTATATCACTTTACCTTAGTACTGCCAAGGCATGATTTCTCTAAACATGTATCATGGTAATTCCATGCTTTTAATGCATGTACAATGTTAGTTTTCTGGTTTAATATAATGCATCATGGTATTCTTAAATACTATGCTATAAAATATGGTTAAGACAGACAGACAGACAGACAGACAGACAGACAGACAGACAGATAGACAGATAGACAGATAGATAGATAGATAGATAGATAGATAGATAGATAGATAGATAGATAGATAGATAGATAGATAGATAAGGAAAAGAAGACCTAGCTCAACCTAAACTCAACCTCACACCACTGAACACACACACACACATCTTTCTAACCTGTGTGTCCTCTCCACTGTCAGCAGGATGGTAGTTTTTGCCTGTTGCCCACCCGCTCTGACTCCCGAGGTGGAGGTGAGCGTTGCTCTGCGGGGGGCTGGTGAAGCAGGGCCGGGGGGCCACAGCCCGCGTGGGCACCTGCGGGATGGGGAGGGCGCTGTGGATCGGCTTCGGCAGTCCAGACTTCATGTTAGTGACCACCAGGATGGCAGGCATCTTCCCCTGGACCCAGAACCAGTCCACTGTATCCTGCCACACACCGTAGCATCCAGCGTTCTTGAGATATTATTCCCAATACAGTCCCTATTATGGTCTTCAAAAATGAAAAAGCGATCCACCTGTATGTTGACCAGTCCAAGATGCTCTTCCAAAAGCAAATGTGAATCTGTTTAGCTCTTAAGGTTTTCCTGAAGTGCGTAACCCAACATGGAAAATCCAAAGCAGGAAAAAAATCACAGCATCATGGGAAGGACGGGAATATAGAAGAGCAGCAAACATATGACAGCAGCGAATGGTTCTCAGCTGGTGACTGCAGGGATTTGAATGCACTTGTCCACGAACTCTCTCTCTCTCGGTTTAAACTCTCAAGCAGGTGTGGCTTTAAGACAGCAGCAGTAACTAGTGGCTCCTGCTTGACACCAGTATATAAGCACTAGTTTTCTCTCAGCTGTGCAGTGCACACTCCCATAAACACACACTCTCTCTCTCTCACACACACACACACACACACACACACACACACACACATACACACCCCTCCCATCTACAGAGAGGACGCCAGAGCAAATGAGCGGCATGAAGCAGCAGAGGCTGGATATGATTAGCTGGTGTGTATGTGTGTTTTGTTGAGCATGGAAGAAACTATGCATGTCTTACATGTTCAAATTCTGTAGATTAGAATTGACAGCTTGTGTGTGTGACTCTCTCTCTGTTGTGTGTGTATGTGTGTGTGAGAGAGGGAGAGATGCAGTGTTCTCCATGTTGTGGGCTTTCCTCCAGGCACACTGCACGCAGTAGATGTCAAATAAGGCGAAGGTTACTTGCATGGATTAGTGCGTATCTCATATCTCTCTGTTTTTATTCATTATTTCTTTCTCATAGACTCTCATTAATCACTGCAGAGATCCACCTCTGTTTCTTGGTCTTTGTTTTTAATGAATTTTAGAATGATAAAGCAGTTTAGTGAGACATTGGAAGAGCATAAATCCTTCATATAATTTTCATTTACATTTCTTTATTTAGCAGATGCTTTTATCCCAAATGACTTAAACATGAGTAATACAAGCACAAGTAATTAATCAGGAGAAAACCAAGTACAAGTAGGGCTGCCATATCAAATGGGTGCCAAAGCTATGAAATATATAAGCTAATATATTTTTACTTTCCATTAATCAAAGAATACTGAATATATATATATATATATATATATATATATATTCTGACGCAAAACGTGTTCCAAAGATGAATGAAGGTATAACAGGTTTGGGACAACATGAGGGTGAGTAATTAATGACAATTTTCTTTTTGGGTGAGCTATCCCTTTAAATCATATAAAACCTGTATGGCCTTCTGCAGAACACAAAAGCTATTTTGAAAAATGTCAAAATAGTGTTTTGTTTGTTAGTTTTTTATCCATATACTCTTTAAAATGGGGGAAGTCGTGGCCTAAGGGTTAGAGAGTCGTACTCGTAATCCAAAGGTTGCGCGTTCGAGTCTCGGGCCGGCAGGGATTGTAGGTGGGGGGAGTGAATGTCCAGAGCTCTCTCCACCCTCAATACCACGACTGAGGTGCCCTTGAGCAAGGCACCGAACCCCCAACTGCTCCCCGGGCGCCGCAGCATAAATGGCTGCCCACTGCTCCGGGTGTGTGTTCACGGTGTGTGTGTGTTCACTGCTGTGTGTGTGCACTTAGGATGGGTTAAATGCAGAGCACAAATTCTGAGTATGGGTCACCATACTTGGCCGTATGTCACTTCACTATATGTCACTATAAAATAAAGGTTCCAATAAGGTGTTTTCGCAGCAATGCAATAGAAGTTTTGCTAAAGTATTTTTGGTTCTTGCAGTTAATAGCTCCTAAAAGAACCATTTTTTTATTTGAAGAGCATTTTTAAGATCTAAAGAAACTTTTGTGGAATAAAAAGTTTCAAGGGGTTTCAAAGCTCTTTCAAGTAAACCATAGATGCCAATTAATACCCTCTATTTATTTATTTTTTAAGAGTGTACAATGAAAGTCCATGGGGTCCAGTGCTGTTTTGGACTCCATTGACTTTCATTGTATAGACACAAATAGTCAAACATTCTTCAAAATATATTTTTTATGCTAATAAAGTCACACAGATTTTGTACAACATCTCTGAACGACATATCCCTTGACCTGAACAATTTTGGTTTCCAAAGTCCAAACAAGATCTCAAATGATATAATCTTAAAGGATCTTAGAATCTTTAATATAATTTCCCTGACTTCCCAGCATCGACAAACCTAGTTATTTGCCACCACACCCAACTGCAAACAGTTGCATTTCAGGAAATTATGACCGCAGACAATGGGCGCTACCGAGAATGACACTGCTGCCCCTTACAATTAGACTTTAACATACAGACACTGTCCAATCCAACACAACATTTCAAATTTAGGTTAATGGATCAGTGGAGATGCTCACTCGTAATCACACTGACAGAGTTCAGTCATTTGTGAAATGAAAGGGAGTGAAGTAATGAGAAGATTGGGGTCTCGAGAGAGTGTTGATGTCCTCAAGTCTTCCCAGATCAACACGCTGTGTGCCTCCAAAAGCCGTCACGCACACATAATCCTGTTACCCATAATGCAAATCTGTGTGCGTTCTGCATTTCTGTGCATACATAAAACAATTATTTAAATTTGAATACATAATCTTACTAGGTGTACACAATGCAAAGAGAAGTGCAACTAGAAGAACAAAAGGCAAAATGCAGATCTGATCAGCTGAATAAATGAGATCAAAATAAGAAATCATCTTCCAGCAGTGGTCTCATTTGAAGGCCATACGTTTGAGGCATTGCCAAAGCAACCCCTGTTCTCGTTCTGCTAGGTAATTCAAGAGCAGTCACTGTCATTTCACCACATCTGTCAGTGAGGCACTAGAATAATATCCAATAACACAGTGACGACTGGCTCCACTGAGGATTACGGTGGAAATCGTGTAATTAAAGTCTGATTGACAGCTTTTATCTTTAAATTTATATTGAAACAGTTGCAGGTGTGTAATATCACAGGTTGGCTGAATGGAGTTCTCGTACACACACACACACACACACACACACACACACTTCATCATGAGACTTCATCACATTTTCAGTCCAATATATTTTTGGACCCTGAAAAGCACTTGAGACTACATCAAACCCTGGAGATCTGCAACATTTCAATTACAATAACACCCTGCAGCTAATCGAGGTAGGACTTTCCTAAAAAAAAAATGTAAAAGTAAAGCCACACACTAAAAGACTTTCTATTTACAATCCTGACGCTCTTTCATGTTTCACCAAATCGTCTGTTGTTCACGAAGAATTCAAGTAATTCAATGACTAAAATGTAGTTAAATAAACAAAGATAACAAAAAATTGGGAAAAAAATGTAACAATCTGCAACTATGAAAAAATTAAAAGGAGGAAATAAATAAATAAATAAATAAACTGACAAGTTAGTAAGTCCTTGTCTCCATAAAATTCCTAAAACTTTTCTCTCTTCCTAAAATAAAAAATAAAAAATATGATGCAAAACTAGGAATATAAATAAATAAATAAATCAGAAATTTTAGTATGTATCACTCATAAACGTCAGTTATTAAAAAAGGGTCAGGTTTTCTTCAGATCCCTTTTTAAATATTTATATTGCTTTATTTTAATCTTTGCTTGAGGGCAAACAGTACATCTAAAACCTTATAAAAAAGTGGAGATGCTAGCTTGCTATAGCACACCTCCCTTCCTATAGTTTACCACATTACTTCAGATCACTCTATGAGCGAGAAGCACAGTCATTCTTGCCAAAGAAACACCACTAATAAGCACACCACAGTCAGTAAATGTGAAGTACGTTTAATAATCCACTAATCCAACTGTGTGCATTCATTGACATTTTAATTGCAACAGCAAATGATTATATACTTACAACACACAGTTGTGCAGTCTAATCAGAGGTTAGAGGAATAAATGAGCTAAAAATATCTGTATACAGGCAATCAGATACCACAGATCCTGTACAGTTGAACACTTACTGTAAAGAACATTTAAGTGATACAGTTCATCATAAGTCACAACAGATAAGATCATTTAACCATATCTTCCTAGTATGCACAAAAAAATAATATTTAATATGCAACGCTATCCCAAAAACTAGAACAACCTTGTACAACTGAAATATCAGCAAATATTTGTTGATTCATTATCCTAAAAAACTGAATTATTACATCAATGCCAAGAAAAAGGAATAGATTTTGGAAAAGATGTCATGTGACCATAGCACGTTGCTCTAATGAAGCGTACATAATTAACTCATAATTAGCTTCCATTTGCCTCCTGCGCTGTCTTCTCCACCCCACGCTGCAAAACGACTATTTTAATGTGAGACACATGTTAATGTCCCTGTATTACAATCAGAATTTTAATTTCATACACTCTAATGCCATACTTCCATACTTTATTAAGATGCTAATAAGCATTCATTATGACAACAAACAGAGAAAACCGTTTAGTGTTTTATCATTTCACATTTTCTGTCCAGGAAACTGCAGTCGATGTTCCACTAAATAATGCAGCAAATAAATTAAAAGGATTCTTTAATTTTTTAGAAGGATGGCAAAGAACACTTCATCCCCCTTCAACCAAAAAAAAAAGTTAATGTAAAAAATAAAATGATAATGTAATGTAAAGATTATGTAAAAAATTATATAATGTAAAAAAAAAACATTAAAATGAACTATCGCTCAAAAGATAGGGTCGCCAAGGCTGCATTTATTTGATCAAAAACAGTAAAAACAATAATATTATGAAATATTGTAACCATTTAAAATAACTTTTTTTCTATTTTAATATACTTTTTTAATATTTTAATATGCTGAATTTTCAGCATCATTACTCCAGTCTTCAGTGTCACATGATCATTCAGAAATCATTCTAATATGCTGATTTGCTGCTCAAAAAAACATTTATTATTATTATCAGTTTTGAAAACAATTGGGCTGTTCATATTGTTGTTGATAAAAGAACACTTATCTGAAATGGATATTTCGTAACAATGTAAAAGTTTTTACAGTCACTTTTTATCAATTTAACAGTCTGCTTGAACTGATGGACTTTTATTGACTGGGACCGATCACATTTGCTTTACGTTTTATACTGCTTACTCATTTAGTGCTCTGACACAAGAGCAGAGGTTGAAATCTCTAAGCCAACACAAACTATTACTCCTTACACACTTAAGAAATCCTGAATGTCTCATTAGTCAAGAACGGGAGGGATCTCCTAGTTGTGTTGTTTGGCCGCATGAAGCCATATTCTCGAAAACCGGAGGATGACGGCTCCACAGGGAGGCAAGCACTTTCTGAAACATATATACTGTCTCTTCAAATAATGGAGAATTAAGTACATCATGCATCAAAACAATGCTTACAGTATTTAGCATCTAGTATTCAATGACATAATGTTGGAAGCAACTTTATTCAACAAATTCAGTTCACTTCTGACCTCAGGACAGTGGTTAAATACACTAAAAATAATTCAGTGGCTTTGTACATATCACAATAATAAATAACTATACCTTAATAAAATATCTGATTAACAAAATACATGCGTAGAAATGTACGTGTAAATGTACATGTATTCTAGTTGTTATACTTAATCTTAAGATATACATGCAAACAAATATTTTGCTTACCTTTCAATCAAAATATTTGAGAATGAAGAAAACATACTCATTCCATGTTTATAATTTTAATCTTTAATTAAAATTTAAGGTATTTTAAAGTATATTTTAAGATATTTTTGTTAAATTTCAATCAAATTATTTGAGAATGGAGAAACTATACAAGCAAGTTTTAAAAACTACAGTTCTAACTCATTCCATACCAATATCCCTCATCTTTAACAACAAACTTTGTGCATGTATAATTGAAATATATTTTAAGTAATTTAAGTATATAATTTACAAATGCATGTACATATATTTAATCTTTTCAGATATTTTCAAACTGATATTTAATCGATTTCACATCTTTAAATTCTCAAAAATGCATAAAAAATAAGTGCATTATAGTTTTTTAGAGTGCATCACATATTTGTATTAAGGCTCATCTGAGCTTGTTCTGTTGTGGGTCTGTTGCGTGTGTGTGTGTGTTTACGCAGTCAGCCATATAACTCAGCTTGACCCAGAATAACAGGCGTGGAGGTCACCCAAACACACTCAGCACTCAGCCGACTGGCTGGACTCCACTCTTCAAAATAACACATACTATCACGGGGGAACAGTTGAACAAGGATGGCCAAGTGTTGTCTGCCGACTGGTTACAAGCTGGAAAAATTACCAGAGACACATGCAATCAAAAGAATAGAACAAGCTGAGAAATAAATGCTGATATACAGCAAGGCATGCATGCAGAGTCGACACGCTCACACATACACAACAAAACAGTGGCATCCCGCTGAGGTTTCCCAAAAATAATTTCTCCAGGAGCTGCTGTGACCCTAAGCTGTCAAAAGCAGTCACTCCAGAGATAAAAGAACACATTTTCCTGAAACCTGAACTCATTTATCTTCATCTCAGCTTACGCGGTCACATCCAGAGCTCTGCTGCAGAAAGACTCTCAGATCAGCTCCTGTGAGTCAGGCGTGATCGCAGGAGTCAGGCCGAGTGTGTGATCTGTTTTGTGGGTGAAGCTGCCAACAGACACATAGCATGCACAAAAAAGAGTACTGTACCATAGTACAGCGATGGTATCAGACACTGTATCAGTACTATGGTAGTGAATTCCATATACCGTGGTAATTATATGTTACTCTAAGGAGCATTCAAGAATGGTAGTGCATAGTATAGTATAGTATAGTATTGGATAGTAGAGTTAAGTCACTTTTATTTATATAATCCTGTATATAATACAGATACAAAAGGCGATTTAGCTATAAAGCAGCTCTACAGAAGATAATAATGCCATTATTCTTCTCAATTCTGTTTTTTCCAAGTTTTGTTCTCATCTGATAGTGTCAGCACTGTCAAATCAATATTATTACCAAATTTTAAGGGTAATTTAAACCCCAAATAAGGAAGAAAAAGGCAACCATAGAAAGGAGACATAGAAACTCCATCAGGTGACAGAAATGGAGAATAAAAACTTTAGGAGAAACCAGGCACATGGGACTCCTAAAAATGTAATTATCTAAAAGTAAAATGAAAGTAATTTTTTGAGGCACAGAATGATATATGGTTAATGGTTTTGATTGTATGGGACAGCGTCAAAAAGCACATAACACTGCAGAATAAGGTCTACATGAATTAAACTGCATGAACATGACATTTTTAAATTATTAAATCTATTAAAATTATATTAAATAAAATACAATTTTTCATTTATTAGTCCTAAACAATGTTACCAATAAATACAATTTATATTTAAAAGCATTAAAGTTTAATTAATTAATCATTTAATTTGTTTACGCAATAGATCAGAAAATGTTAAACCTCTGTTAAACCTCTTAGAAAAGAAGATCCAAAGCAAAACTGCACCAGTAACACATTAACAAAATTACTAAAAAATATAACAGTAAGTAAAATTAAATACAAATACACTGGACAAAAACTAAACAAAACTGAAACAAAAAACAACAATTAACTAATGAACTGAAATGAAAATATGAACAAGAACTACACTGAAAATTAAAAACTATAATAAACCTATGGTATAGTATAATGCATGGCAGTACACTGTATATAGTATTGCGTAGTATTGCACAGTGAAGTATAATAGAGTACAGCACAATGCTGTATTGTACAGTATCGAATAGTATAATACAGTGTTGTATAATATTGTGCGATAAAGTACAGTATTGCTATGCAATACAGTATAATGTACTGTGGTGTGATTTTGTTAGTGAATAGTTCAGTCTAGTATACTACTTTGGGAAGAATAAATGAATAGCAATGTAGTGTAGCAGTATGGCAAATTACAGTTCTGTATAACACAGCACAGCATGATTCAACATTCAATAACCCTAACAACGCAACATCAAACATTAAGACCATCTGTTGTCACAACAAACCGTACTGTAAAGCATACGCCAGCGCTTCATGTGGTCGAGCTTCACCCGCTCCAAACGCTTTGCTCTGATCTGGAGCAGAACCAACGCTGATTCTGACCACCACCCGCACACCGAGCAAAGACACGGAGGAAATGTTCCCCAACACACGACTACTGCTCTCATTTCCTGCCCTCGTGCTTCAGGGGGACTGGAATCAGTGTTTTCAATTTAACAACACATTATAAAGAGCAATAAAGAGGAAGCACGCGGCTCGGAAAATAATCAGCCCCTGCGTGTCAGGAATAATCCAAATACAAAACAGAAGGGAAAACAGGGAGAACTGCATAATACAGGACTAATTAAATTCTTTCATTGTGATATCAAATGAAGGCAAACATTCACACGGCTCTTTAAACGGGGGCTTTTGTGATACGGAAATAACGCATTGCGATGAAAGGCAACAGCGGCTCTAGCAAACAGCCTTTGGTACCATCTCTCTATAAATAATGGAGTAATTGCTTTGTTAAATGCAGTCAAATTTGGCAGATAGTTCCAGCAACAAGAAAAGGTGCAAAAACAAGACAAATCCTCCCTTGATGTGACTGATGAACATTACGCCGCACTGGAACTCATTTCAGGCATCTTGGTGCAATAAAACAAGAAGCAGTTTTACGAGACGATGCTTCTAATATTAAAACCACCCAAGTGGACTCAGTTCACCTACGTCTAATGGACGGATATGCATGTTTTTAGAGGAAGCAAATAAAATTAAACCGTTTTCTGATATTTGATACAACATTTTATGCAAGTTAAACAGTTATAAAGATCTACAAACGTTCAGAGTTTAATTTTACTTTTTGGCCATATAAATATTAGCAAATGCACAAAATTTCATATTTTTGCATTTGAAAAAAAAAATATATATTTTTTTTTTTTTCCCCCTTGAGTTTCCTGTATCAAACTATATGGGCCATAAAAGCCTGGTGTATCAAATATGATACTCAAAAAACACATATATAAGTCAGCCAAGTGGACTCGACCTATGTCTAATGGCTTTTGGAGAAAATTACTAAAATTCAAAAGTTTTCTGATATTTGATATGCAACTGATATTTAAATATGTACTTTATGCAAGGAATTTGCTATTAAGATCTCACTGATTTACAATACAAACTATAAGAATTTCATCTTTCTTATTGGCCACATAAATTTCAACTTGCATATTTTTGCTCAGTTTAGGCATCTGAAAAAAAGTGTTTTTTCATGATGTGTTTTTTCTTTCTCGAGTATGAGATCCATCCATAGTACTGTACAGCATCTCACAGAAGTGAGTACACCCACATTTTTGTAAATATTTTATTATATCTTTTCATGTGACAACACTGAAGAAATGACACTTTGCTACAATGTAAATTAGTGAGTGTACAGCTTGTATAACAGTGTAAATTTGCTGTCCCCTCAAAATAACTCAACACACAGCCATTAATGTCTAAACTGCTGGCCACAAAAGTGAGTACACCCCTAAGTGAAAATGTCCAAATTGGGCCCAATTAGCCATTTTCTCTCCCCGGTGTCATGTGACTCGTTAGTGTTACAAGGTCTCAGCTGTGTTAAATTTGGTATTATCGCTCTCACTCTCTCATACTGGTCACTAGAAGTTCAACATGGCACCTCATGGCAAAGAACTCTCTGAGGATCTGAAAAAAAGAATTGTTGCTCTACATAAAGATGGCGTAGGCTATAAGAAGATTGCCAAGACCCTGAAACTGAGCTGCAGCACGGTGGCCAAGACCATACAGCGGTTTAATAGGACAGGTTCCACTCAGAACAGCAAACAGTTTGCTGAAGACAAGCAGACTAATGACATGGATTACTGGAACCATGTCCTGTGGTCTGATGAGACCAAGATAAACTTATTTGATTCAGATGCTGTCAAGCGTGTGTGGCGGCAACCAGGTGAGGAGTACAAAGACAAGTGTGTCTTGCCTACAGTCAAGCATGGTGGTGGGAGTGTCATGGTCTGGGGCTGCATGAGTGCTACCGGCACTGGGGAGCTACAGTTTATTGAGGGAACCATGAATGCCAACATGTACTGTGACATAATGAAGCAGAGACTGGGCTGCAGGGCAGTATTCCAACATGATAACGACCCCAAACACACCTCCAAGACGACCACTGCCTTGCTAAAGAAGCTGAGGGTAAAGGTGATGGAATGGCCAAGCATGTCTCCAGACCTAAACCCTATTGAGCATCTGTGGGGCATCCTCAAATGGAAGGGTTTTTTACGAACTCCATAATCTGCTATTTCATAGTATACGCGCCTAAAAAGCCTGATATATAAAATATGATACTCAATAAAACATACCCAACTCGGCAAACCACCCAAGTGAACTCAGTTCACTTCAGACTAATGGACGAATACATAATCAGTTCTTGGAGGAAACAAATAAAATTCAACTGTTTTCCATCACAAGCTCCAAATTTGTCAGGTGGGTCCTAAAAATAGCTTTCATTGTTACTTCTGAGCATCTCTGTGAAGCCCAACCTGAAAGACCTACTTAGCCATCTGTGCTGTCCTTTCAGTTTTGTAAAAGGGTGTCTGCAATTTACTGGGACAAGCCTAAAGGAAAAGTACAAGAAATTGATTCAACATCAAGCCAATTGGACCATGGTTATGGTTTATGGTGGATCAACTTCTTGACAGACTTTCACATACAATATTCACTTTATTGGTAGGTCATGTTATGTCCAAAACAACTCGATCGTGTCCAGAACTGAAAGTCATTAACTGGGCCTGCTGCAGATGGGTGATAGAGGTCCAGTCTAGCAGTAATGACAATCCTTCTTAATGAGATCAGATTTAAAGGTGAGCGCACAGGCAGAGAGAAATCCGTTAAACAGCTTAAAGAATGCCAGTGGCGGGTGTCTTAGCATATGCTAAAATCAACATCTCCTCTCTAACCATAATCCTGTCTTCTTCTAATTGTGCCGCATGCAAATGTCTAGCTGAGAGTTCAAAGATAGGACACATTAAAAGCCATTATATTTTCATTTATATCTGCAAAATACTGCAAAGATTTGGAGTTTTCTTTGCCATTTGATCTGTAAAAAAATGTTTCTGAAGTTGTAACTAAAAAATGTATAAAGATTATTAGAGTGCGTTTCACAAAAAAATACTATTTCTACTTCAAAATTTAATGTTTAATTCAGTGCCATTTCATTGTCATCGTTTGTGAAATTTTCTAGCAATTTCTGAGTGAAAATTATTTATAGATAAAACCTACACCAATTTTTTTTTTCATGTAGTTGAAAATCTAAACCAAAAATTAAGTTTTTGTTATTAAAGGTGCACTAAGCAATTTTTGAAAAACGCTTTGACCAATGACGGACCGTGTCCCAAAACACACTTGCAGCCAATCAGCAGTAAGGGGGCGTGTCTTTTAATGATAGAGAGAAGAGAGCCAAAGTGGGCGAAGATTGAAACCTTTGTTATTATTTTATATTTGTTATTAAAAAATAAGAACAAAGATACACATTACAAATACACATAATATACAAATACGTTTGGCAAAAATCGCATAGTGCACCTTTAAATTTGGATAATTGAGCTCAGTATGCTCTTCTAGGTGTCGTGATTTCAGTTAATAAACGAAACTAGTCGTGGTAGTTCTTCAGCAACAAGCCGGCTCTCGATATTTTAGGTCACAGTGAAGTGTCTCCACACTGCTGACATATTTACCTGTTGTAGTTTATCCATGTTTTGTGCATTGAAACAAACAACTAAAGGTGGGGGAAAATTTACTGTCGTTTAGCAAGTTTTTGCAGGTGAAAATTTAAAGAGGAATTCACACGATTAAGATTTTCTCATGAGGGTGAAAATTTCACCAAAACATTTTGCTCATGTTCAAGTTGGTCAAGTAAGTCTGTGCATCGGCTTCAGCTCAAAGCAGACTTGAAATCACTCTAATTCGGGGAGAAACAAACAAAATGAGCACAGTGTGCTGTTTTGGAAGGGCAGGAGCTCTCGTTTATGTGGTGAGACCGAAATCTCGAGGCGTCCTCTGCTAGCCCCAACTGTGTCACATCGCATCACTGCTGTGTCCGGATTTTTTTAAGTCTCGAACATAAAAGCCAGACAGAAGCACAAAGAGCCTCGGGCTCACAGAACAGACGAAAGAATCTGAGAGTGGTTAAATAGGGGTCTTTTCCTTAAGCATGACAACACAACCTTTCGGAAACCCGAAACAGCTTAACTTGAAACCCATTGGTCTAACATCTCAACCCCTTGCACTTCCTACAGGATCTTACCGGCTTATAGCCCTGCTAAACATGGTCAATGGGCTTTCCAAAAGCTTAGAGGATCACTTTGCAGCCTCTTTTCCTGCAGAACTCCTCAAAATGTCATCATTGAATATCATCTTTCTTCTGGTGTCACATGTGACCCAATTTAGAGCTCTCTCCTACTTCTGCACCTACAGCTACAGATAAACTTTGCTTTAGAGTTTAATTAAAATGCCGCAGCAAGAGGAGAAGGCTTTGACAGCCCCCTACCCTTCTACAGCCCAATCACTCGCACATCCCTAAGGGCCGCGTGGAAGATGCGAGCTGACTGTTCACAAAGTGACAGCAAAGCATGGGCTTTCCTTCTTTCTTCTCTGAGCCTGAATATAAATGGCCAGGCCCAAGGGCCAAGAAATTCAGCTGATAAGGTTTTTGACACAAGCTCAGTAGTGCTAATTTGCAAGAACCCTCAGTAAAAAGCTTGACTTAATGGTGTCATAATGCAGCAGAGGAAACAACGGTCATTTCAGGTAAAAAAAAAACAACAAAAAAACATGAAACATTTATAAGCAAAAACTATATAGAAACTGAAGGCAGGGATCTGAGGTCTATTATCAGATCCAAGCCCAACGAGGTTTGAGTTTGCTTTGGGTTTAAAGTCTTGTCTTAAATCTTGTAATCAACGATTATTATTGTATTAGTTATATTATTATTATTATATTAGAACGAGAGAATAAATGCAAATAATTTTATTTTTTAAATATTTATCAAGAAATATAACATAAAATGTATATGTATGTGATATTTCATGCTAAATATTTCAAAATAATATGTATTATTATTATTATTATTATTAATAAATGTTTCAAATAGTTTATTTATATACTGTATTTTACATACCCATTAAACATATACAATACCAATCCAGAAAAACTGTAATATTTATAATAATACAAACTATATTATATATGTAGGCTACATAATATTTATTATATATATATATATATATATATATATATATATATATATATATATATATATATATATATATATATAGGGGTGTACACGTATTCGTACCGAACCGTTTCGGGTCTGTGTACCGAACGAATACAGTATTTTTTTCTCAGGAAATTCAAATAATAAATTATCGCTGTATAAACGCCTTGGAGAGTCGCTTCTGGGATGCTTCAGAAACGTGCTGGTATAAACCCAACACAGGCATTGACTCGAGCGGCCGCAATCAGCTCCGGTTCCCGTGTCTGAGCTGTGACCCACAACAGACTTGTGTATAGTGGAGCGCGAGTGAACACGATCATTCCTTCCTCTGTACTACTAGTTTTAACACAAATAAACTTGACTGAACATCTCATGCCTCATGTAATTGCTCAATCAGTGTATCAACCATGGAAAGACATCAACAAAACAGCGTGGAAATAAAATGTTACGTAGCATTTAATTTACCTCAGCAAGTCATCAGTGTCCACAGCTCGTTAGTTCACTAGAGAAATGAAGTCTAGGGAGGAGCATTTCGTGGAATATTACACCATATACTCATTATATTTTACTGTTAATCTTAATTGTTTAAGGGATGTTTAAATTAATCTGTTATGAAACATGCCATGACAGCCAGTGTGTAACTGAATATATTTTAACAAATAGCCTAGAAATTTTGTTATTTATAAGTTAATTTAAAAACTGCATTATGTGCATTTAATTTTTTTTTAAGTTGAGTGTTGATCATCTATTTAAAAATAAATGCACACACACACACACACACACACACACACACATACATACATACACACAAAAACATAAAAATATATATAAAACCAAATATATAAAACATATTAGTAATACTGAGTATGCATGTGTGTGTAAAATTATGCATCTAGTGACTGAAATTATAATTATAAAATATAACTCACATATATATATATATATATATATATATATATATATATATATATATATATATATGTGATTCTGTCTAACAGCAAGGGATTGATTAATTAAGCTGCAGAAAATAGTTACATTTTCATAGTTTCTTTCTTAAAGAATAAATGATGAAGCAGGGCTACAGACATTTCAAGACCAGCTGTTAGAGTCAAATTCATTCGGATATGAAGATCCCATCTGTTCATGTTCATTTGGAAACTCAATCAAACCGCTTGGATGGTGCATGCAAACATGTGTCCCATTGCTGCAATTCAATGCACATTCAGATGGAGTGTGCAGTTTCTGAGTCACTAGCTACACCAATTGGAATAATAGTACAAATAATGACTATTTCCAGACAGGTTTCTCAAACATGCCACCTGTGAGCCTCTGTTTGGAAGAACATCTGGATTTAACAGAGAAGATGTGAATGTATACAAACAACATTTCAAAGGACAAGTCTGCGTCATGTGCCAGCCTGAGGGACACAAACAGTTAGACAACACAATGTATTTGCAAGACCTGCTCCTTTAAGAGGCAGGCAGCAGGAAAAGAGACCTTCTAAATGTGACACACTTTATACTCATGGCAAACATGACACAAACACGGGCATCTATAAATGCTGACTCCTCTGCATCAAAGTTCTAATATTCTAATTGAAAAAAAACTGAATGAACAGTATTCCAAAGAATATTTGGAAAGTGCTAACCTTTTCCTACATGGCATTTCCAACCAATTAGGTCAGAATTATGCAACAGGGGTTTGTGTCTGGCTAAAATCACACACTGCAACAACAGCTTGATGCACTCAATATTACGACTGCAAGAAAATGAGTTAACTATTAAAAAAATTATATTAACAATAATAATAATATAAATCAATAAATAAAAAGCATTCAAATATAATAAATAAATAAAACAATATAATAAGCACAATAATAATCATAAACATCAATAAAAATCATAAATATTTTCTTGAGAAGAGATTAATTGTGTTAAACTCAATGTATGAAAGCCTGTTTATGCCACTGAATAAAAATAAAGACTTTTTTATCTCACAATTCTGACATTTTTCTTGCAGTTGCAAGTTTATATCTCTCAATTCTGACTTTTTTTTCTCACTTTTTCTCAAAATTGTGAGTTATAAAGTCCAATTCTGAAGGGGGAAAAGACTGAAATTTTCTCAGAATTGCTCGTTTATACCTCCCAATTCTGACTTTATTTCTCTGATTTTTTAATTTTTTTTATTCAGTGGCGGAAACGGGCTTCCATACCAATGTCATGTAAGAGATCGGATTGGAAATGCCCATTCCAAACAATGGCAAAAATCCTAATTATTTTGTATTATTTAAATTTGTTAATATTTATTTATTTATACTATTTTTGTAACTCTATTATAACTTTTGGTGTGCAGTAAAATTTGGTAAAACTGAATAAAACTAATTAACAACTAAACATAAATTCATATTTTTCCCTGTTTGTACCCTTTATGACCCTTTGACCTTTCTATATTGTTGTGACCTTTACTGTACTTTCAGATTTTATCTAAAGCCACTTTAGAAAACATATGCTTAATGAGAGTCTTGATTTGCAGTATAAATGTAGAAAAATACATTACAGTTGTTTTACATATTTTATTTTACACTGTTTAACACTGTAAAAATAAGTAAAGTACAGTTTTTATCTTATTGTACCTAAATATGCCCTTAAGATTCACTTTAGACCAAAGAAATTGTATTGACAACTAATTTCCTGCTCTAGAGGAACCATGAATCACCTACACAATAAATCGACTGGTGTCCTTTGGTGTGAGAATCATGGTGAGGAACGTTCTGGAAGAGCTGTCTCTTGCCAAGAGGCACAACTACACATGAACCAGAAGAAAGTCAGAGTCGCTGGGAAGAGAGATAAGCGTGTGGGATTAAACCAGCCTGAAGTCTCCTTCATGGAGTCTGGCTCATCCCAAAAATGACTCACTCTACCGGTAAAGCCTGTGTCCGCTCCGGGACCAGTCTACCACCCGCTGCTCCGCGCTTCCCACCACGGCAGATCAGAAAGGCCACATTTCATCATTCATGGGGGCTGTATTGACGTAATCCCACACAAAATGTTAAACATATTTTAGCTATTGAAAATCACATGTAATACCAAATTGAGACCATCCAATTCAGAGAATGAGCTAATACTGCACATTCAGGGACACTTTACAACTTTCATTACTTAATTTTAAAATAATGCTTACATAATAAATAATGTAATTATAAACACAGTGTTAGTTCACGGTTACGAACGTATTCATATTTTTATGAATGTCATTAAACTTTAACATATTATTATTTTATATGATAAACAGAATAGAATAAATGTTTAATATTAATTCAATATAAAATTATTAATATATTTTCAAAAATACTCATTTATGTACATGAACTGCTCATCTCTTTAGCATTATAAAGTTTTTAATGATTTATTAATGAAAGTTATAATAAAACAGGGAAATGTCGCAGGCTGGACTCAAACTTGAGTCGCTGCATGAGAACCACAGTTAACCACTGCACCATGGCTTCAACTGAAACGGACTGGTCAGTGATGAAACCAAACAGGAATAGTCAAGACTACTCTAAATATTGGTCTGTGGTGGTTATGGAGCAGACTGTAATAAATGAAATAAATTTGATCTTGAAAAAAAAAAAAAAATCCTACATTTCACTGCTGGTTATACTCTGTATAATTGTGTATGTGACAAATAAAAATCTTGAATCTTGAAATGAAAGATTTGTACTGAAATACATTATTCAGTACTCAATCAGTTAGTCATTACTGTAAATTGAAACCCTTAAAGAGCGATAAGAAACTTGATGGGAAGTGCAGAAAACCCAACAATACAGGACAGGACAGGACAAATACAGAAAAAAACAACCAGAACATTTAGGTCACCTCTGATGTTCCTGGCTGCAGAATCACACACACACACACACACACACACACACAGGACTCTTCCATTTCTAAACATTCGGTTCCTTGTTCTCCTGTCTCCATGGAAACACACCTCTCAATTCTCTAAGGATCAATGGAATCTACGAGGCCATGATATTGGGCTATTTTAGTCTATTAGACAATCAATTTGATAACAGTGCTATATAAAGCACTTGTCATTATGTTACCTGAATAAGTATGAATTATGACCTAGATGCTAATGTATAAAACATCTATCTATCAGTGTTATTATGGTTAACTAAAACTTTTAAAAGTTTTTGCCAATATAAAGTAAAATATATTGTAAAATGTAATAAAAAAAACAAGTAAAATATTTTTTAAATAAATGTAAAATATAAAATAAAGTTAAAGTTGAAGTACTAAAAATGAAATAAAAATAAAGGCTATATACAACAAAATTACCAAAACTTAAAACTAAAATTAAAACAAAATAAACACTCATTCTAAATACTAATAAATACTATAATAATATATCAATAAAGTAAAATAACACTACTATCACTCTCTTTCTCTATAATTGGCACACTTCGTAGGAGCAAGGAACGAGGAGGCGTAGGAACTTCTTCCAACATATACTTTTATTGAGCCAAACACTTAGGGAACTCTGGAGACACGGAAGGACACACTCAGATAGACGATCAGACCGGACACAGAGGCAGGGAGGCAGAGGGCTTATAAACACTAGGGAAACTAGATAATAACACAAGGCTGGGGACTAATCAACTAATGAGAACTAAACTAGAACAGGAAACAGGAACTAGACCAAATATGGGCACGAGAGGAGGGGAAACGCAAGACACAGGACTGACAATAATAACCACCATATTTCTTTTAAAAGCCCAATTTCTCACACAGATTGACAATTATTCACAGACACTCGAACCAAACCCCGACAGAGTCTTAATTTGTCTGTGCTACAAATTTGCTCGTTCACACGTAATTGCAAGTGTTTGAGGCTGCAGGCTGTGTATAAAAACTGTCAGACTACTCGAGACCCACCCATCAACACACACATAGGAAAATACTAATGTGCACAATCCCTTTTCAGGAATTCAGCTGTAGTGAAGAGAGGTCAAGGAGAACCAGCTTAGAAGACAAATACCTGAAACAGCCCAATATGCACAGCAAAGATTGAAAAAAAAAACAGAAAGAGAGATGGGGGAAAGACAGAAATAGCAGAGTTATGAAAGGTGACAAGTTGATATGTGGTCAGAAATTAATATCAGAGACAGAAAGTTTACAAATAAAAGTGACAGTAAAGACATTTATGTTACAGAATATATATTTTCTGTTGAATTTTCTAATTAAAGTAGCACAACAGTTCGGCAAATAAGCATATTAGAATTTCTGAAGGATCATGTGACACTGAAGGCTGGAGTAATGATGCTGAAAATTCAGCTTTGATCACAGGAATAAATGACATTTTTACATACATTCAAAATAAAACTGTTATTTTTAACTGCAATAATATTTCACAATATTAGTGTTTTTGCTCTATTTTTGATTAAATAAATGCAGCCTTGGTGAGCATTCACAGTCCTCTCCTCACAGTGAAAGTGGATGGGGATCAGTGGCTGCTAAACCCCAAAGAAGAGGGGAAAAAAATCCCACCCAAGCATATAAAAGTTGCCTATACTACTCATTACTTCAGCCTTTCTCAAGTCTGAGGTGTGAAAGACTGATGCTGAAAGAGGGGGGGTTTATGACCCTTTAAATAAGAGCTAAATATCCTGAGACACATTCACATATAAACACACAGACACTCCACCCAATCCCACTGGCTCAAATGAACACCTCTTCTTACAGCTATGACGCAATTAGAAACACACACACACACAGATTTCCATCTCACTGAAGGGTGTGTGATGCTTTAATAAGTGACCTTTCTATAGCTAGCATGGTAACTTTTGCCATGACGAGAACCAAAAAAAACCAACAAAAAAACTTTTCCTCAATTGACCACAATTTTAAACTCTTGAATGTAAATTTGTGCTAGATGGGCTACTTATAACAGTTACACATTTCTTTTGTATAGCATGAATTTTATATTGCACACATGAAAATTCTATGTGATCATCTGTTATTTAAAACAAAGCAAGCTAATGACTTTTTAAAAGTGATGACTGATTTAATGTTGGTGCTTCCATCAGTCACACTTAATGTTGCAGTGGTTCACTGCACAAAATGTTTTTGAAACATGAATACATGTTAATTCAGCATGAACTTGAAAAAACCTTGAGAATGCATTACTGATAAACAATAAATGCCAAAGACCATCAGCTGAGAAACTATCGGAGGCCAATAATGTTCTCCTGAAACACCCACAGCTATGTGCTGAGACAATAAAAAGAGGGACAGAAACACAGTGAGAGAGAGAAACTATCTGATTCTTACACACTAATGAGAGAATATTTGTCTGTCTATTTTTAAGAAATAACAATTGAGATCAGATTAAAGGGTTTTATGTAAATAAATGTGAACACAATACAACTTTATTTACCTCTCTTAAAACTAAATAAAGTTACATTAATTTAAAGCGGTAGTCCGTAACTTTATTTTGGTTAAAAATGATCCGAAATCAATATTTGAGCAAGTACATAACCAGCCAGTGTTCAAAAGTATCACCTTACTTTAGCCCGATTCACAACGGTTAGTTTATAATAATGTTTTCTAATTTGAGTGGTACGGGCACTGCGTCATTATGTCACATCTGTAAACATAAAGAAGTTGTCCCGGCTAGTAGGCTATAGCACGTGAGGATCCTGCAGGTGCCGGATCATTTATAGCCGCTGGAATAATTAAATTTATCATTTTGATGAGGGATTGTAAACCAGAAAGGATTATGTGGTTATGAAGCATGTGAATGAAATTAAATGATATTCCAGTTTTAAATGTGCTTTTGATTACAGATAGCCTGGGTTTACACAAGATATGTATAACGAATGTATTACGAAGAGTGTAAAGACCATCGACTCTACCGTGCGACTCCACCGGGCAGGGACACCAGCAAGGGATAGAAATATCGCTTTTTATTTTAGTTTTTTCATTTATATGTTTAGTATTGAAATGTTGTTATATGCATGTGTCAATTTTACTTAATTTCTTTATTTTCTTAAATATGTGGGTATATAGTATTTATAGAGTTGTAACTTTTAGTTTTAGTTACTTTTTCTTATTTGTAAGTCGCTTTGGACAAAAGCATCTGCTAAATGACAAAAGTAAAAGTAAGTAAGTATTTTAAAGAAAACCAGTTGGAAGAGAGCATAGTTTGCTTTTCGGGTTAAAAGAATTTCTTAATATGAAATTTGAATCGTATGACAATTAGATATTAGACTGTACAGAAATTGAGCTAACCGTACTTTAGATTTAATCATCATTGGTAGCACAAATGCTTTTTTCCTCAGTTGGTCAGAACAAACTTGGCAGACTTGTTACTTTGTTCAAATGGCAATATATGGTAAAAATTCTTATTTGGGTCATATATTCCAAGACGTAGGCTAGAATCTGGGATTGGGAAGTACAGTAAATATCCACACCGGTGGCTGACAGCTACATATTCACCTCAAAACATTAGATTCATCCGCGCTGGAGCCATGCCAGAACACCGGATCACAACCCCACGCACGGAAGATAATTCCAGTCACTTTAATTTGTAATAATTCCGCAAGAAACTGTAATTCCAGGTTTTCAAACAGAGATGGCGACAAAGAGGCAAAAGTTACAGACTGCAGCTTTAAGAAAAAAATGTCATGATAATATTCTTGTTTTAAAGTAGTATGCACACTACAGTTTTGGGGTAATAAGATTTTTTAGTTTTTATTTTTGAATAAAAGCATTACGTTGATCAAAAGCAAGAATAAAGACATTTTAATGTAAATAAATGCTGTTCTTTTGAACTATCGATTCATCAAAGAATGACAGTTTGCACAAAAATGCTGAAAATTTGGCTTTTTCATCAGAAGAATAAATTGTTTTTTGAAATACTTTAAAACAGAGAACGGGTTTTTTTTTTTTTTTATTTAGTCTAATAATATTTCACAATATTATAAATGCAGCCTGGGTGAGCTGTCTTTCAAAAATATGAAAAAATCCTACAGACTCAGAAAAAAATGTGGTGAGAAGAAGACAAAGAGTAAAGACATGGACAACATCAAAACTAAAACACATATTTTGCCTGTCTAAATAGTTTTGTTTTACAACCTCCTTTGAAGTGTGTGTGTTTGTGTGTGTGTGTGTGTGTGTGTGTGTTACACAACTAACTGCTGTCTTGAGCTTCATATGTGGGTGGATCAGAAGTTCAGAGACGTTAGTGACGTAAAGGAGAGCAGGAGGAATTTCCATACCTCCAAAACCTTTGACAGGATTTAACGGCAAACCCTCAGCGGCACAAACGCTTTCTCCACAAACACTTTTAACATTCTTACTCCAGGATAAATGGAGGATAAGCGCCAGAATTTTAAACGTCTCTTACACAAACACACCAAGCGTCACCCTCTTTCTGTTACCATTCCTCAAACTGACCGAAATAAATACAGACGTTTCACTCAACACAAGCTCCAGGCATAAACACACACTCTCTCTCTCTCTCACACACACACACACACACACACCAGGGGAGCAGGTGCCAATAACAGGTCAAGCCTGGAGCTCTGACCGCTAAATAATAAAAAATAACAAGGGAAAAAACATGACACATGAAAAAAACACTGATGAGGACCAGCAAAGGTCTCAAATGGAATTTCATACCTAATTTTATAAGGAAAATCTGACATATGCTTAATCTTACAATTAAAATTATACAGAATAGAATGGATCATATGAAGACATTTAATCAGTTCGAGTTACTTAAATCCCTTTTTTTTGCTGTAAGAAATAGTTTGACCAGTCATGCTGTAAGCAGAGTCTGTCAGACATCTGTGTCAGATGCTCTGCATTAGTCTCTGTGGTTGACGGTTTTATGGTTCTTTTCAAATTAGTTATTAAAAGTCTCTTCTTGATGTAAATGTGTATGGGAACGCAGACGGATAAATGAGTGTTTCTCATCATCTGGGACCAATTTTCTGTCATAGGCTACAAATTGGATTAAAATATGAGCGTATTGTAAGTGACCGTTTGAGAACAGACGAAATATGTCCTATAATTTTACATTATAGGACACTTAAAGGAATAGTTCACCTAAAAATGAAAATTTGCTGTTCATTTACACACCCTCTGGCCAAACAAGATGTAGGTGACTTTTTTTATTTAGTTTTAGCTGAAACCATGGTCCTTGGTGATTCACAAAATGCAAGTCAGTCAGTACTTGAGAGTCAAAAATTTTTTTAAAAGCAAATACGGTATATACGCAAGACAAAATGAATACCCCTGGCTCCTGACGATATATTGAGGTCTTATGAAGTGAAATTTTTGGTTTGTGCAAGAAACTGAACATTATTGACAGCATTATATTGTAATCCATAGCCTCAGACAAACAGTGAATTCCAATTCTTTTCCGCAAACTGCTTCTTTCAGACAGAAAGTGAGTTTTGATTGAGTAACTTGTAGACTTGTGCTGCTCGAGCAGCAAGTTGTTTCAGACGGTTCAGTCACTCTGGACTGTTTGCTTGAGGATATGGATTTACAGGTAATAACAATTTCTTGCACAGAGACAGATCATTTCACTTCATAAGACCTAAATATATTGGCAGGAGCCATGGTTATTAATTTTGAGTTTCCTGTTATGCTTCTTTTTTTATTTTTTTTTACTTTTAAGTGCTGGTAGGTGCTGACTTGCATTTTATTATTCACTAAGGACCCAAAAATTTAAGTCTGTGAAAGATCAGTGCTGAAAGAGGCAAAAAATGACTTCAAGTCCTCAATTAGTCTTCTTTAACTTTTTCTAGAACAGAATTTTTAAAAAACAAAAACAAAAAAGCAACACTGCCTAAGATATTATAAGTTATAGACTATATCGGGAATATGATGAAATTCCTTTTTTTTCTCACTTGCTTTTAACTGATACTTAACACCTGGCAATGAATTACAGATTTATTAGTCTTCAAGATGAATTACAGTCTTAATATCTTATGTAGTGTCACATTCAAGTAAATTTATATTGTTTAAAAAGAGATTTATATTGTTTAAAATTTTAACAAGTTACGCAAAAATTCTCATTAGGAACAGGATTTTTTGCATTATGCTAACATTTCACAACAAGAAAGTGACCATATACTTTACATCCTGATTTATAACAGCAAATCTATTGTTTTGCTACTTAACATCAAACTTGTATAATGCAATGATATTCAATTTTAGTGTGACGTAAGTGTCTATATACTTTTTTGGCCATTTTTTATCTTAATTAACATGACCAGAGTCACTTCAGAGCTTTGTTTGACACGAGGCAACATGTGGCTGGTGGTTTTTTCAAATTTTCATAAACTGACGCAGTTTTACTGTCTCAACCTTGCAGTTCACCATCTTGTTTGATGTCGCTCTGCTTTTACGTAAAAGGAAATACGCATGACCACACGACAGTCTTTATTAAATGACACATGTGCCACATGGAAAATAGAGAATCACAGTTTATTAAAGGCCAGACCTTGGATGACACAGCGTGTTCTGCAGACGGAGCATAAGTGTCTTTACATAAATATAGTTAAAACAATAATATTGTGAAATATTATTATTATTTGAGTATATTTTAATATGTCATTTATTCATGTGATGTAAAGCTGAATTTTCAGCATCATTACTCCAGCCTTCAGTGTCACATGATCCTTCAGAAATCATTCTAATATGCTGATTTACTGCTCAAGAAACATTTCACGAGTTCACACTTACATATATTTAGCACGAGTTACGTAATGCGTATTTGGCGAGTATGGTAATACGTAGTTGGCGTGCTGTCCTGGGGAAGGGCTCTGAGCTCGGGAATGGCCCGAACCCAGAGTATCCCCTCAATACTCAAATCTTGCCCTGGAGGTCCAATGCGCTGCAGAGTTTAGCTCAACCCTGATCAAACTCACCTATCTGTGATTTTCTAATGATCCTGAAGACATTGATTGGCACGCTCAGGTGTGCTTGATTAGGGTTAGAGCTAAACTCTGCAGGAAAGTGGATCTTGTGGGCCAGATTTGAGGATCCCTGTCTTATAGTGTGGTGAGAACTTAGTGATATAGGTGGAGAAGGGATGCTCATAGACCGTCAAATGAGTGGAGGTATGTCAGCTGTATTTATATCCGTGAGTTGATTGACTTGATTGTGTGCCACTTGTGTTTAATTAGTGAAGTGAAGTGACATACCGCCAAGTATGGTGACCCATACTCGGAATTCGTGCTCTGCATTTAACCCATCCAACGTGGACATTCACTCCCCACACCTACAATCCCTGCCGGCCCGAGACTCGAACCCGCAACCTTTGGATTACGAGTCAAACTCTCTAACCATTAGGCCACGACTTCCCCTTCCCCTTCCCCTTCCCCACGACTTATTAGGCTAAGTATCTGACGTACTCCTCCCGAACTTTGTTAATAAAACATAATTTATTATCAATGTTGGAAACTGTTGTGCTGCTTAATATTTCTGACATTTTTTTGAGGATTATTTGATGAAAAGACAGTTTTAAAGAACTGCATTTATTTGAAATCTTTTGTAACATTATAAAAGGCTTTACTGTCAATTTTGACCAATTTATAGTATCTTTGCTGAATAGAAGTATTCATTTTTTTTATCACGTTTTCATTTTCCTCTCTGTTCTTGTCCAACAGATGGAGGTGTATTTTTGTTTCAGCACTCTCAAAATATCTTAACTAGGATCACGTCATGAAACAGACGATAGTGGCACACGTGTAAAAACTTGGATATAATGCACTGGAGCTCCTGCAGGCTGAATGGAGTGTGATCTAGTGAGAAATGTTCATATCACATCACATCACTCACATTCACACATTCACACACGCACACGCACAAACACACACACACACGCGCGTGCGCACACACTGGTATGCGGTTGCCGTGCTGCAGAAGGAGATGATGGTGTTGCTATGGTGACATGTCTGGATGCAGCAGGCGATGCCACATGGCAGAGAAGTGAGTGACCGGAGAGAAAGAGAGGGATGTCATTGTGGCTTATCATCACACACTCACATGTCGACGCACAAAATGACAAATCACACACACACAGAAAGAGAGAGAGAGAGACTGCTCACGAACACATTAAACCCACCCATATACCCAGCTGAGCAAGCAAGAGGGAAATAATGAAGCAAATTGTAATTTAGTATTTCAATAATCAAATCTTTTGAGGAACATTTCTTTATAAAAATGTTGTGAAGCTTTGCAAATGTTCCGCCCCCTAGAGGTGTTACCTATACTATTTTTCACATAAATTATTTACAGAAATACCATATGGGTCAGCAATGTGTCAATTTTTCTCCTCCATATAAATATATTAGATTACTCATAAATACATAAAAAATACTATCCATGCAAAATTATCATATATATAGATATATATATATATATATTTTTTTTTTTTAATCTATTTTGTATGTATTTATTTGATTATTTATTTAGTTTTTTTATTATTATTTGTGGGGGACTTACTGTAAAAAAAAGAAAGTTTTTCATCAATAATTGGAAAATATTCTCAATCTTTTACAACTTGTTTATAAAAAAGAAACAATTTAGTTTTAAAAATATTAATATTTACATTTTTGTTCACCAAACTGCAGAATGCAATAGAATTTATGCAAAACATCATGACTCAGACAAATATTATTATTATTCATTAAATTTTTTTAAAGAAGTTTCAAGGCTGCATTTATTTGCTGAAAAATAAAGTCAAAAAAATAAATTTTGTGAAATATTATGATGATTCAAAAGAACTGATTTCTATTGTAATATATTTTAAAATGTCATTTATTCCTGTGATGCAAAGCTGAATTTTCAGCATCATTACTCCAGTCTTCAGTGTCACATGATAACATTCTAATTATTTTGATATATATTTTTACACATGTATTATGTATCACATATGTGCTTCCTAATATTTTTGTGCAAACTGTGATTCATTTTTCTTTTCAGAATACTTCGTCAAATAGAAAATGTAAAAAAATGAATGTATTTTAAATAGAACTATTTTCTAACATTGTAAACATATTTACTGCCACTTTTGATCAATTTAATGCATTCTCATTAAATAAAAATAATAATGATAAAATTCTTACTGATGCCAGAACAGTATTTGGATTCAGAACAAAACTAAATCTTAAAAACTGACCTATGACTGACCTCTTCTTAAATGCTTATAATCTAATGAAAGAGACATTATTGACTCAGATAGACATGTGGACTTCTCTGGACTTTATTATTTTCATCATGAACATTAGAGGATCTAGCCTCAGGAAACTACTGCTATTACAAATGTTCTTCATTTAGCAGAAGCTTCACTTACTCAAAGTGACTTACAGCAGACCTACCACAAGGACAATATGAGGTTATGTCTCAGCTGGAATAGTGACAGTTCATGCAATGTTTCAATGATCTACCCAGATCTTAAACCATTACGTCACAGCATGCTAAAAATAATGCTGCATCTGCAATAGTAAAAACTGCTGCTGTTCCTCGATTCACTCTCTATGTCCTAAAGAGTCTGGGTGGGCCTGAAACGCTTTAGGCAAAAACAATGTAACTCTATTCATTTGTCAGTGTCTTTGAAAATGTGTCAGAGGAATTACAGCCATCCTAAGAACTGTATCATCTCCCGTCGGGCTAAAGAGATAAAACTGCAGCTGAAGGAGGAGAAGGGATGGCAAAATCTCAGTATAAGCATGAGATAAACCTCCCCACAATAGAGAGGAGAAAACAAAGTCTGGTTAGCATTTAAAATCCCCTTGTAATTAAAACATTATGATTATTACACTGGCTTTCGCTCTACATATTTAATGAGATTAAGCACTGCCTCCAGACAATTTGCCCATGATATAATTTCACAGGCTTTTTTCCACAGCTTTAGACTGCGAAAAACTGAATTTAATGACATTCCTGAAACCAAACGCAAACAGCGTGAACCCGAATATGTAGAATACTGCTCTGGGATCAGACTTGAGAAAACACTTCGAAACAAGAATCGTGTTCAAATTTGTAGATACGATTTTTATTCAAATATATGCAGAAGCATTTAACTGTGATTTAACTGTGATTAACGATTTATAAATCATGTTTGTCTGCTAATGCTTTGAGAACATTACTAAAGACCAGATAACTTCAAATGAATGTTTTGTTAATGTTACTGGAAGAATGTTTGCTCAAAACTTTGAGAGAACCTTGTCAGAGCGTTCAAACAACTTTCCGTTGTTCGTTGGGTTAATGGTTAAAAAAAAGGTCAAAAGTCAAAACTCAAGCCATCTGATACAAAACTAAATTCAACAGTAATTGAGTCTGTGAAAACATTTCTGACCAATAATTGAGTTAAAATGACTATCTAAGCTGTTTAATTAAAATATACGCAGATTAAACTTCATAAAAATGTAGACTATCTAATTCAAGCTAAATTCAAAAGGGAATGAGTGTTAAACTTTTTTTTGGTCTGGCTGTGAATGGAATATCAATGTTGATCAGACAGGTTCATATCTGTATTGATCAGTTATTCAGGCAGGTTCTGATCTCAGGGCGCCACCTGGAGTTAGACTGAAGAAACTATACCTCTGAAACATTTTACATTTACAGTATATTAACTCATTTGTAAATTCTTTTAAGCAAATTTAACAGTGCATTCAAAGGATGTGTTACGAGTGTGTGTGTGTGTGTGTGTGTTCCCTGGATATGGGGCCTATGACTTTGGTGTCACCAGCACAATACTCTATACCAGTTGCAGGAGCTTTTTATTTAAAAGACTATTTGATTTTTTTTATTAATATAAAAAAACATGTTCTGCGACATGCTAAAAACTGCATATAGTTGTGATAATTTAATTAATACAGTGTATATATACAGGAAAGATTAAATTATAATTTAATATGTCTAAGATAAGACCATAAAGGCCATACGCTTAATCTCAGAATAAAACCTTATGTAGATGTTTCAGATGAGGTCCAGCTAAATTAAATCCAGAATCAAATTAAAGTTCAAAACAACAAGATAAAAAAAAAGGACATCTATTAATATGCAAATTACATGCAGTGGGGTTCCAAACTCAGAGATGATGTGCTCAACAGCTTTTTCCCCCAGGCTGTGAGAGCCCTGAACTCAAACCACCCCGCCCCCCTCTGAAACCCCATGCAAACCCCTACCTGCTGAAACATGTACCCTATACAAACATTTTTAGTTTGTATAGGGTAAACACTTATATATAGTATACTTATAGTTAAATCTGTCAGTAGGTTAGTAGTGTATAGGTTTATAGTGTTTTTACTTCATTGTTGTATGTCTGTATTTATGTAGCACCGTGGTTCTGCGAGACACGACATTTCATTCCAATGTATGTCCCCACATGTAGCAGAATGACAATAAAGCTCGATTTGACTTGACTTGACTTGATGTGAGAGATCTACTATGAACCACCAGGGGTCAGCACACAAATGCTGTACATGCTCTACAACTCAAACTACTTCCAGTCTACTAAAAAACATACAAATGTGTAATAAGGAGTAAGGTATTGTAATTTTTACATTATGCACTAATTATATTCACAGAGTTTGGCTAGATTGCTCAAACACTGACTGACTGATAGAAAGAAGAATTTTAAATTCAAAGCAAATGTACAATAAAAGGCACAGTGTCTAACAACTGTATAATCAATAAACAAAATAGATATGTTATATATAATAAAATACTTTGTACCTGAACAGACTGATCTGTCATTTTATGATCCACATGATTATTCAAGAGAGGGGCAAAAATAGCTAAAATATATATTGTTTTTAAATAATAATTACAATAATATATAATTATTATAATTATTTTAATAATTGTTACAATATATATATATATATATATATATATATATATACACATATTAAACTATTTTATATATTTATTAAATAAATATTAATGCATTACATTCTTTTTACATATATTTATTTAATAATAAATAAATAAAAAATGTCAAAATAAATATAAATTTAGGTCTTTGGGACAAAAAGTGAGGCTAGATTTTTCGAAAATAAAATTAAAATGCTATTCATACAAAAACAAGAGTTTCCAATTTGCAAATTAAATGAACTTTTATTATATAGTTTTTGACCCGGTTTATTGTCCTGCATGTGAATGTTTAAGCATAAATGCTTATAAAAGTCAACAAACCACATAATTTGAGGTATCATTCATCTATAATGGTGTGAGATTAAGTACACTAACCCTAAGTATAAGCGATAGACGGTGGAGAGGAGATCCTTGAAAACTGTTTCTTACACCCAAAACAGCCCCCCAAAATCGCAGCTAGTCCTTTGAAAACCAAGATGCATTTAAAAGAGTGCAGTATATTTATCTTCCTTTCTTTCGTTCGAACCATCTCCATTTTTCAGACCTGCATTCTTTTCACTGCAATCCAAGCAGAGAGGAAACATTGAGAGGGAGACGAGGGCCAGAGGAAGAGGTGGGGTGAAACCAATTAAAAGACTACAAGTCATGCTCGGGCAGGACAGGCTTGATCGGTGGTGCGAGCCGGAGACGTGGCCTAGGAAACCCTTCAAACGCAGGGGAGCAAAAGTTGCGTAAAGGAGAAGAGTGTGTGTGTGTGTGTGCTTGGTGGAGAGGAAACTCATTAAGCTGGGCTGCAGATAAGAGTCTGTCAAAGTCAATGAGTCTGTATAAAAAGGAGTGGATAAAGAGCAAACAGCAGTTTTCAGGGGAAGAAGACGATGAAAAGGGGTTGGTGGGGTGAGTAAAGGGGTAACGCAGGAGGAGAGAGGGTGTGGCTGTTGGGAGCAAATGTCCTAAAAAACCAAATGATATTAACTAAGAGGTAATAAAAAGATCAAATAATGTCTTACTTCACTTGTCGGTTAGAATTGTAGGATCAGTCCCGTACAGTATGGGTGAAATCATCATATGGCTTAATGCAATTTAAGCAAAGGCTGCAAATTAAATAAACTACTTTTATTGTTGTTTTATTATGATTATTGTTATTAACAAATATTAAACAATCAAAAATATTACTATTGTAATAATAAATAAATACAAATATTTAAGAAAAATTATCGTAATTCGTATTATCGTATTTTTTTTTACTCTTTTTAAACGCATTTTAATTTACAAATTTTGACAGTAATTTCTGAGAAAAAAAAAAAAAATCGCAACATTTGCCATACTTAGGCAGGAAGTGCTCCATTATGGTTAGAACAGCTTACTTATTCTGTTTGTGCAGGATTAAGGTTTGGATTAATTATAATAAGCTTGATTTCAAAACAACAGAGCACAACCCTGATATAAAAACTGTTTTGCGTGTGCATGCTCTGCTTAAATGACACTAGCACTTTTGCTCAAGGCAGAAGACGTGGGAGAGAGATGTGTGCCACTGACAATGACATTAGAGTGTGTGTGTGTGTGTGTGTGTGTGTGTGTGGCTATAATAAGGTCATTAGGGTTGATACAGAATATATCAGTTTATGAGTGGCAGTGAGAAAAAAAGATTTGCACACGTGCACTCACATGCACAAAATCATAATAACTGTGAGTGTTAGATGTGGCTCAGTGCAGACAGGATGATCTGTTTGTGTGGGTAACATGACTGGAGAACGGGACTGAATGAGAATGAATGAATCTTTGTGTGATACTCTCATTCTCCTGCTCTCTAGTGTGAGATGGAGAGATCTTTCAGGAGCTCAGTGTGTGGCACACACACCACAGGAGCTGAGATGGCCTTAAATGGACAGTCTCAACTACCTAATGACCATATATAATTAAATTAAAACATCAAATGATTATACATGACCATCAACTAATGGCTATAAATGCTAATAACTAAAAACAACCCACTTGATCCAGCTAATAGCCATTAATGATCAGTTTTATCCAATTGATGACTCTTACTGACCTGAATAAACAAGCTAATGACTACTTAACAACTAATGATCAAAAGCAACCAATTTCAATCTACTATTCACCAGTTTCAACTAGTTAATTGCCATAACTGACCTGCTTAAACAAGTTAATAACTACATATGACCAGTTTCCAACATCTACTTACCAAAAACAATCCACTCCAACCAGGTAATGACCATAAATTGCCAGTTTCAACCAGCTAATAACCAGTTTCAACCAGTTAATGAACATAAACAATCTGCTTTGAACGATTAATGACCACTTTTAATCAGTTAATGACATTAATGACCAGTTTCTACCAGCTAATAACCAAAATCCCCACTTTAAACATCTAATGACACATTTCAAACAGTTAATGACTGTAATTGACCTTATTCAAACAATCTGACCATAAAGCAGTAGCTTCAACTTTATAACTGACCATAAATGACTAGATTCAACCTGCTAATGAATACAAACCATCAGCTTCAACTAGCTAATGAGCCTAAATGGTCAACTACAACCATATAAATCCATTTAACATTTAGTCATGTAACCCATAGCTTTGTTAGTTAGTTAGATTCTACAAAGCTGAATTAGCATGTGCAGCGTGTGGCCTCCCATACACAAACCTTCAAAGTCAAGCAGCTGACGGTGACATAAAGGCTAATGTTTCAGCAAGCTTTCGTGGACACAGATGGAACAAAAAACATGCACCGTGTTTGACAAGGTACCAGGATGATGCAAGGTGACACTGTGCTGGCAAACACTTGGCAGTTAAGATGGCAAAGGTGGGGAGAAAAACATGACAGGCTAGCTCAGCTAACACATGGGTGTTGTCTGAGATGAGAGCAATAAATCTGCCACTATTTGAGGTCACGAGGTCACTGGCTGACTGTTTACCGCAGCAAGGCTAACAGAAGGGTGAGACAGGGCAGGTGTGCTGATTCACAGATGGAATCGCACAGGAAATGATTTTGAGGGAGAAACATGATTGGTTAGGGTCAATATAGCATTTTAAAGGTTAGCTGCAAAGATTGCCAGGTCCTCTGCAAGTGCAGATGGTGAAATTAAATGATGGATTCTTTGGACATATGTAGCATTTTCCACCTATTTTTCTAAGCAGATAAAGAAAAGAGTGACAGGAAGTGTTGGGAAGGAAGAGAGAACATGGGTCACACACATGAATCCGCATTTCCCACATAAGCAGCACAGCACAATATGTCAGGAGCACACAAAACACTGTATCGCAGTGGCCTGTAAATGTAAAAAAAGTCAAAATTCTTGACATTGTTTTGTCCTCTATTGCTCCCTCTCTCCCTTCTTCCTTCCTAATCCCTCTTCTATTCTTGCTGTCGGTCTCTCCTCCTTGACAAAGATGATACAATCCTCTCATTCATTATTTAAAGCAGCTGAAAGCGCTTCACCGCACAAACGCACACACACAATCACGGATACCTATAAATGCAATAAGTCTAGACCTCATTGCTTCTTTGATATAATTATTAATCAGTTTTATTACAATGATCTCTAGTGTAGTTAGCTCTTACACTAATTATTGAACAACACTGAATCCTATCAAGACTAGTTCCTTAAAGGGGTGGTTGATTGCGATTTCACTTTTTTCATTTTAAATAGTCTGTAATGTTGCTGTTGGTGCATGAACAGTATCTGCAAAGTTGCTGCGCTGAAATATCGTCTTTTAAAAATCAGGAAGTTTAATGCCTACAAAAACGACTCAAATGGGACTACAACGAGATACTTCCCGGGTTTTATACGTAACAAACCCATAAATTTACATCAACCCTCCCTCCGGAACATGCAAAAAAGGGGGCAAGGCCATGTTCTGCGGCTTTGCCGAAGAGGAAGAGTTATAGTGGAGAGCTGTAGACATGCCGTCGAAAGTGTGTTATTATCACCCAGCTGTCAGGTCTTCTGTGTTCGGGCTTCCTATGGACGCTGTAGTTCGTCAACAATGGTTAAAATTTATGTTTGATTATGTTCCTGACAATTACAATCGTAACTTAGTTCTCTGTGCTGCGCATTTTACGGAAGACAGCTTCCAGAATCTACACGAGTTCAATGCCGGATTCAACCAGAAACTATTACTAAAACATGGAGCAGTTCCAACTTTAAAACCAGAGGCAGCAGTTGTTGGGCCACAAACTGTAAGTAAGATTTAATCATTTTAAATGTATTTGCATGTATAATTTCAGACGTAATGTTTTAGTTTTATCAAGGACATAAACAAATGCCAACGCTGGCTTTAGTAGCCATTTAGTTATGCTATTTCGTGTGTCTATGACAAACGCGTACAAACATTTTGGACCCGAATTTGTAATTATGTACTAATTTTCTAAATGTATTTTCCATGTACACTTTATGACGTAATTTTTCATGTAATTACTCAGTCATGTATATATTAGTTAGTTATTAGTTAGTTAGTAGTTATATTAAATGTTTAATCAGGAGAAAACCGTATCTCAAAAGCTAACAAACAACAGTAGCATTTTCAAGTAACAGCGTATCGAAATTCTTTAAGAGAAGAATAATAATAAAAAAAAAAAATTACCATTCAGAAACGTTTTGTAAGAGCCATGTTACCGCTTTCTGAATCTGATTCTGGCTCAAACTGATACGGCAATATTGAAACCATTATTTACATTTGACCGGAGCACATGCAACTGTCGCCCGTAAAGGTAATGGGCGTGAAGTTTCCGGACAATGTGCAGTACGCAGTTTAGCCAATCACAACACACCGGCCCAACTAACCAATCAGAGCCCATTGCCTGTTTCTGAGGGAGTGGTTTCATAGAATCAGGAAGTCAACCGGTCGTTCAAATGACAGAGGAGAAAGCGGCTTACAATAAAGGTGAAATTTATGAAAAATAAGGCGTTTTTTAACAAACTAAACACAAAGACATGTTATATTACACTCACAATCAAGCAAAGAAAAAAGGCAGTAAACCACCCCTTTAAAGCACTTATACTCAAATGAATTGCCGTATTAATGGCCAAACACTGATCTGAAATTTCCTGTGGCTACAGCATAAATATAGTAAATAAAACTAGGTCAATATATCTAGAAGAAAATAACAGGGATTTCAAGTACATGCCTTGTTTTCTGTCGGCATCAACAACCTTTAAAGAGTAAAGGCTCCTTGAGAAGGTCAAACTGACATAAAATCAATCATTTAATATAAAAGAAATGCAAGAAAGAAGATAAGTCAGTATGCAAGTATTACTAACATTATCAAGGTCAGTCTGATAATTGAATGCTGAATATTCTAGCAAAATAAGCCAATGAAAGATACTGTAATAAGACAAATCTTTAAAAATGACATTAGATAGATAGATAGATAGATAGATAGATAGATAGATAGATAGATAGATAGATAGATAGATAGATAGATAGATAGATAGATAGATAGATAGATAGATAGATAGATAGATAGATAGATAGATAGATAGATAGATAGAAAATTCCTCTACAAATATAGTGCAATAATGTATAGACTTTTTATTGGAAATCCATTTTAATCTATCTGTCATGTATTAGTAAGAAAATGAAAGCTGAAATGTGATTTGTTCAAATTAAATGTCATTCCTCCAACCAGCAGGTCTCTCATGTCACCTCTCAACCTCCAGATCCTCTAATGGAGAGAGAATTGATCAACGCTCTGCAGTTAATCACATGAGCGCCTAATAAATGTGGGTCTCCTGAGCACCTAATGTCAGATATATGAGCCCACCATCTATATGTGTGACTCTGGGAGGATGTGAGTGGGCGGAAGTTATGAAGAAGACAGACGTAAAGCAAACAGATAAAGATGATTTGTAGCTTAGGAACATGAACATACATTAGGCAAATAACAGGATACTGTAAAGCATATTCACTTCAAGAAAAAAAGCAAAAAATAAAATAAAAAAAGGTTTCGGAAATCTGTTTGAAAACAGTGAAAATCTGTTCAGTGTGAATTGCCATTAAGATGGAGAACAACAAAAAGAAAGAGGGAACAATAGAAAGAGAGAGACCCCATGCATCTGCAGCTCAGTAATGAGGACAGATGAGGTCATTACAATGGGGTTACAGCGCAAACCTGTGCATGGACCTAATGATCCATAAACACACCCACACACCAGGACAGAGTCAACAGAGGCTAATGACACTACAACCCCACACAAGCACCGTAATACTGCAGTTAAACTTTCGAAGGAAAGCAACTTCTCAGGACTAAACCTGTAGATAATAAAAAAAAATAAACACTAAAATATACAGTAACAGGAAAAACATGGGAGAATTTTCAATTGTAGACCAACTCCCAAAACAGATGACTCTTATCAATTGGTTAATATTTTAGTAAGTACAAAACATACAGCATGATCGGTGAAGAACAAATAACTCTTGTTAATGAACTAACTAGTGCAAGTCAGATTCAAGAATGGGCTCATTATGACTCTTATGATATCAATATAGTGAGTCGATGTACTTTTCCCTTTTTCTTTTGTTGCTTAATAAACGGTAAGAGCTGTCACTTTAAGACCTAATGCACCAATCCAATATACTGACAAGCATCTTCTTTCTTTATTTCCTAACTGTAATGTTCACTTAAGACATAACCGACTGTGTTTATGTGCGCTCTAAATCTGTAAAAATAGGGCACAACATACTGTATGATTTGAAGGAATTTTTCCGTATTTATTTTTTACATTAGTTTTACTAGTATTTTGAATTTTACACTTCATTGCATTGTGTTTTAGAGTTAACAGAAATGTCCGTAAAATTAATGGATAACGTCGTGTGTAATGAGCTGCCAGTACTTTTTCTGTTATTTTACTTAATTTTTACATTTTTAGTGTGAATACTTGCCAAGATGAGCATTTTGACATATTTTTGTGTGTATTTGAGTCATAAATATACAGCACAACCAGTGTAGAGTTATTTCCAAAACAATGGCTCTTATAAGTTGGTTCTTGTTAATACAGTAACCTGATTCCCAAAAAAACGACTCTTATTAGTTGGTTTTTGTTAGTGATTTAAACTGGAGAGCCTAACCACTGTAATCAGATTCAAGAATGCTCTCAGAATGAGCCAGTTCGATTTAGTGAAACAAAAACATACAGTACAACCAGTATAGTGCAATTACCGACACATATGACTCAAGAGTTTAGTTTTTTTAGTTCATCAAAAACATACAGTTCCACTAGTGTAGTCCAATTCACTTACAAATGACTTTTCTGAGCCGGTTCCTTGCAGTGAATCAGAAACAGTGTAGACAAGTGTAGAACAATTACTAAAACAAATGTTTCTTAAGAGTGTTGTTTTAATAAAAAATTCAAAAAGGCGATTACAGGTTTTAATTATTCTGAAATGATGTATAATGATTGCACTAATGCTGCAGAATCGAATGCAATTTAAAGCAGGGATAAATTATTTCAAATTGACATTACACATTCTTTCTAAATATCTAAAAGACAAAAACCTATTGATAAGTCTGCAATAAAACGTTCTCTATTTTCCATGATCGACGGACAAAATAGAATGATTCAGCTTTATTATCTTTCAGTGTTTCTCTCCTGCAGAAGCAGGGCACGGGCTGTGAAATATCATTTCAGATATGAGAATGGAAGCTGACAGCTGCTTACTTCAGAGAGACAGCTTTTGTTGAACACTGTCAAACCAAAACCATATCAAAGCCAATTTATAAAGTGGATTGTGTGCGTGTTGACGAGAGAGAGAGAGAAACACTTCTGCTCTCTCAAAAGATTTTTAGTAAAACTGTAACATCCACATGAAGAGGAGAATAAATCTGTCATTTGTTTATGAGAAAACATGAAAGATTATTATTATATACATATACATTTAAAGTGTTGCTCTGTGTTTACATGATATTATAATGGATAATGATTACTTATGAACCTGGCTGGTTAAAGTCTAGCAATGTACTAAATAAGCAAGATAATGCATTTATGCTTCATGCTATACTGTGTTTTGTTTTCAAAATACATGTATGCACTTGATGTATAATTCCAGTTGTGGTTGCATTGATTTTAGATTGGCCCAGCCCTTCAATATCACCAATTAGATGGCCCCTTCCTTTTAGATTTTGCCGTTTTTGGCCAGGCCTTTCCCCATCCATCTTCCTGTCAATGTCAGAGCTGACCTCTATGAAAGGATGAAGCTCTGGCACAGGAGTTTCATGAATCATCAGTCTCCTAGACAGCTGTTAAAGAGGAAGTCACCTTGTTCTGCTGTATCAGGACACACAGCTATGGAGGCTCTTTCTGCCGCAAATTGCAGAATTGACTTTTTTGCTCAGAATTCTGAGTCAACCTCTCACAATTCTGACTTTTCTTCAAAGAATTGCAAGTTTATATATATTTAAATATATTTTATGATTCTGAGTTTACATTTCACAATTGTAACATTTTTTTCTCAGATCACAGACTGAAAAATAGAAAAGAAAAAACAGTAAAGACCACTGGGTGTTCATTGTATCATTTACAAGAAAAAACATTTATTTATTATATATATATATATATATATATATATATATATATATATATATATATATATATATATATATATATACACACACACTCTAAAAAAATAGTGCTATAAAGCACTAAAAGTGGTTCTTGGCTCGTAATCATATGGGAACCACTTTTGGTGCTGTATAGCACGATATCTTTAAAGGTGCTATACAGCACCTTTGTCAAATGGTGCTATGTAGAACCATAAGAGGTGCCATATTGCATTGTATTTCTTCAACAATAATGGTGCTAAACAGCACCAACAGTGGTTCTTTGGCTTGTAAAGAACCATTAAAGGGGCTTAACAGGTTCTTTGTATGGCAGTGGTGTTATATAGCACCTTAATCACCCCAAAGAACCACTGAAGAACCATACAGGAGCTTAACAGGTTCTGTATATGGTAGCGGTGCTAAGAACCGGTGAAGAACCACTCTAGAACCGCTGAAGCACCAAGATATGGTGCTATACAGCACCAAAAGTGGTTCCCCTATGATTACGAGCCAAAGAACCAATTTTAGTGCCATATAGCACTTTTGTGTGTGTGTGTGTGTGTGTATATATATATATATTTATTTATTTATTTTTCTTCATCATTTAGTGTAAGTCAATGTAGAATATCAGAGACTGAATCAGACAAATTTAAGATACATCAGAACATTGAAGCCTGAGGAGCTGGAATTCAGAACGCCGTAAATCAGATCCCTAGCTCCAACTAATCTGAAGCAAGCAAACTAACCAACTCTTTCACAAAACAGCTAACAACCTTGAGACAAAAGAACACTTATTGATAATTCCAATTCAGGAAGGAGACCGTCAAATTTGGGGCAAGTAATCAGGACTGATGGTCAAAGAGATGGCTATCACATGGGTTCCACTCTGAATTCACGAGCTTCCTTAGACTGACTACCCCCACACATAGAAGACAAAGAACCCGACTGAAATTCCTTGGTTCACAAAGACTGTCTGCTTCCATATGCACCTAAAATCATCTTAAAAGACTTTCATTTTCAATTTTTAATGAAACTAATAATTTCTATGCATAACTGCATATTATGTATGTAACCCACACATTTGACTATCCTTGTTTTAATCACTCATTGTGTATGTCTTGCTTTTAATAAGTATTGAATAGCTTAAGCCTTAAAGGGCAATATTCATGTGTGGTATGTATGAGTTTGAAAATTAATGCTTTAAATATTTCTTCCAATCAATTCTTTGTCAAATGCATCATAGTCTTGTTATAGAAATCATGTTCAAAAGTATACTTTGCAAGAGCCTGTAAAGTTCGGACCTCTGACTGAACAGATAACATGTTGATTTATTGATGGGGTGGAGAAACAAAGCAATACCCCGAGCAAGGACAATATCTAATTGGTCAAGACGTCCAGATGGGACGGTCTGAAAGCCGAGTTTAAAAACTCAGGACACCATCAAACGCTCTCTTCTTCTTAAAAATCCTCTTCTTCTTAAAAATGCTCTCTTACAACCTCTTGGTCCTCTCCCTTCTCCTCTTCTTCTCATTTGCCACTGCGTTTTGACGCTGCTCTTTGAGCGTGCTCTGGCCCACGTGCCAGCTGCTACCACAATGAGAAGAAAACCACCTAGTCTCGTTACATCCTTTTATCCTTATTCTTTTACTTTTTCTTTCCGTGGAGTTTCGTGTTCTAATGTAAGTTTGCTGCAAAGTCCAGCTCCGGCTGCACTTGCTTCAAACTTCAACCAGACCAACTCCGCATCCTCAGCCAACGCCCAAGACATTACTTCAAAGACTACTGAACTCTCAACTAATCAGACACTTCGGGGAACCGAAGGGTTAAATAAGTGATTGATGGTTGTTCAGGTCGATGCAATAGCACATATTGGTGTAAACTTGGGATTTCACATTTTCAATCTCTTAAACTCATCCTTTCCTTACTTTCTCTCTTTCTGCAGCGTGTGAATGCTTGTGTTCATGTGTTAGATTAGTTTATGTCTTAGGTTTATATAAATAAAATCTGATTTATATTGAAAAGAGAAGTATCTTGTGTTTTGTGCTCACAAGTAAATGTCTTAATCTGCCGATCTTGTTACTGTGCTATTAAATAGTGTTTTCACTATATTTTGGATTTTAATATCCAGTGCAGAGTTTGTTATATGGCTCGTTCAGTGATCAGCTGTAAAACAGTGATTCTGTTCAAATTCCCTATAAAATCATAAATGATTCCCTTTGAGCTAAATTAAACTATTTACTTTAAATTACATATTAATATTATGTTTTTATTATGTTACATCAATAATACCGGTGAGTAAATTATGGCTGAACTCCCTTAAAGCTAGAAAATTGTCACAAAAATAGCCAATAACATGTCTAGTATGGCTGCATTATTGTCATGTCATCTTCTTATGTTTCTTCACATCAGTTCCCTCTCTGATACTATCAGATCAATCATCTTGTTTGTCATGAATCTCTTCTTTCAAGCTTCCTGTAAATATGCATACACTCAGTCAGCCCACACACTCTTCTAGCAAATTATATTCCCATCGCCTTCACCAGCCCAGGAACTTGCTGAGGTGAGCAAGTTGATTCCTCTGCACTCAGCGGCTGTCCCACTGAAGACAGGCTGAATTGTCTCTCTTTATTACACTCACAATGTGAATGCCTTAGTGAAGAGGAGACATACTGCACATCATGACTCACTGCGCCCCGCTGATCTATTATTACAGTCTCTGAGAGCCAGGCTACAGCAGCAGACACTACCAAGAGAGCAATGTTACTGCTCATCCACTTTGACTCTGATGATCCTCCTACAGTCCCTTTTGAGGAACAAAATAGATTAGGCAATTGTTGGCATACAATAAGAAATTAGGGCTTTGAAATTTAACGAAAAAATAATTAATATTACAATCTCAAAGCTTTTGAAGCTTTTGCACATCTGAACACTCAAACATTACTAGAGTTATTAATAATCTGTACACAGATATTAATGATTTGTACATTCTTCTTGCGAGAAAATAAGTCTGAACTGCAAGATATAAACTCAGAATTGGGAGAAAAAGACTGAATTGTGAAATAAAAAGTTGCATCAATACAGGCTTAAGTTAGAAAAATACTCTTATAAAGAGTGCTGGGTATTCGTGGTATCATGGGATCAAGAAAAGAAAAAAAATCCATAAACCACAAATTAATTAACCATAAACCAGTCTGAAAGCCTGAATTGTTTTGAACTTTAATTTTTATATTTTTTTTGTTTTCATTTTTATTTAAGTTTTAATAATTTTGTATTTTTGTATTTTATATTAGTTTAGTATTAGTTTTATTTCTCTTTTGATTTAATTTTTTTTTTTTTACAGTTTTGGCAATTTTATGTGCTTTTGTCATTTATTTATTCATTTTTCTTTCCTTGTTGCTTTTTTCCAGTTTTAGTTTTAGTAATTTTAGTACATCAATTTATTTAAGTAAGTTGCCAAGGAAATATTTATAATTTTCAAGTTTTTTTTAAATTAATTAATTTGTTACATTTATATAGCGCTTTTCTGGGTACTCAAAGCGCTTTACATAGAGGGGGGGAATCTCCTCAACCACCACCAATGTGCAGCATCCACCTGGATGATGCGACGGCAGCCATATTGTGCCAGAACGCCCACCAGCTTATTGGTGGAGAAGAGACAGAGTGATGAAGCCAATCAGTATATGGGGATGATTAGGAGGCCATGATGGTCAGAGGCCAATGGGGAAATTTTGGATGCCGGGGTTACACCCCTACTCTTTTTCGAAGTACATCCTGGGATTTTTAATGACCACAGAGTGTCAGGACCTCGGTTTAACGTCTCATCCGAAGGACAGTGCTTTTTACAGTATAGTGTCCCCGTCACTATACTGGGGCATTAGGACCCACACAGACTGCAGGGTGAGCACCCCTTGCTGGCCTCACTAACACCTCTTCCAACAGCAACCTAGTTTTCCCAGGAGGTCTCCCATCCAGGTACAGACCAGGCTCAACCCTGCTTAGCTTCAGTGGGCAACCAGTCTTGGACTGCAGGGTGATATGGCTGCTGCAATTTTTGTTTGTGACAATTGTGACATCAGCAACAACCTCCAGAGGGCAGGAGTGAAGGTATCACAATCTACTGTTCGCAGAAGACTTCATGAAAAAAAGTACAGAGGCTACACCAGAAGATGTAAACCACTCGTTAGCAAGAAGAATAGGAGACGAGCCTCAAAAATTCTGGGACAAGGTTTTATGGACTGATTTTATGGACCAAAGTGATGGAAAGGCTAAAGTTTGGAGAAAGAAAGGATCTGCTCATGATCCCAAACATACAAGCTCATCTGAAACACAGTGTACACAGGTGTACATTATAGTACACATTACACAAGTAATGTAATGGCTTGGGCTTTCATCGCTTCTTCTGGGACAGGCTCATTAATCTTCATTAATGATGTAACACATGATGGCAGCAGCTAAATTAACTCCGAAATCTACAGAAATATTTTGTCTGACAATTTACAGAAAGATGCAACCAAACTGATTGGGAGATCCTTCATCATGCAGCAAGATAATGACCCAAAACATAGTGCCAAAACAACAAAGGAGTTCATCAGGAGCAAGAAGTGGAAGGTTTTAGACAGGCCAAGTCAATCTCCACACTTAAACCCTGTAGAGTATGCATTTTACCTGCTAAAGAAGAGATTGAAGGGAGTAACCCCCCAAAACTGAAAGAGGCTGCGGTGAAAGCCTGGAAAAGCATCACAAAAGAAGAATGCAAAAGTTTGGTGATGTCAATGGGTCACAGGCTTGATGCAGTTATTGAAAGCAAAGGATATTAAGTCTTTTTCACTTTAATCTATGTTAATTCTATTTGTTCCAATACTTTTGGTAACATGAAAAATGGGCGGGTTCAAACAAAAGGTGCTATCTTCTAAGTTGTGTATCAGATCCAGATGAAAATACCTGTAAATAAAAGCTGAAATGTTAATCTCTCATCTCATATTCGTCTTTTGATGTCAAACCCAAATGTTTTCAGTCTACAGCAAAAATAAAGGAATTGGCCTTACTGTTCCAATACTTTTGGAGGGCACTTTAAATCTTTTTTCTGCCAATAGGAAAAACAGTTGATATATCAAAAAGATCTCAACTGTGATTTTTCTGTCCTATTGGAAACTGTGTAACTGTCTTGAGTGATCTGATTGGCTGTGCCAGTGTCCTCTAAACCAATTAAATGCCATTCTACATTCATAATAAGGTTAATGCTACAATGGGCTTGTTTACTGCTGAGTTAAACATGTTCCTGATGGGTTCATGCCACTGCTAATAAAAACCAGCAAGAACACTTCAGCACTTCAGAGAACGGCTACTTGATTTGCATAAATCCTTTGTCCGGCAACTAGAAATATTTAGGGTTGAACTCAGAATGGAGGCAAAGCAAGTAATACGACCTTGCATGCCAGTTCCAGATGCTCCTTATCAACTTCACCATCTCTCTAACACCAGAAAGACCAAACTGAAATCACATGCTCAATCTGAATGCAGATGGTGGATGCTGAATCTGTGCAGCTGCATGACAGAGGCTTGCGTCATCATTTTCAAACAACTGTTACGGTACTACCATATAAAAAAAAAAAAAAAAGCTTTCTATTTGCGGTTTCAATGTAACGTCAATTTCCACTCGGTGACAGCACTCACAGTTAGGCTGTTGTCAATAACTAGTCAAAGAAGAACATGAAAAATAAAACAACATAATCTAAGGGAAAAAACAACAACAACTGTCTAAATGGGCTGTTCTTGGCCACAATAAGTTACAATATTCACCAGACTTAATTGCAATAGTCAAAACTCCCACTTGCAAGAGTATTTTTTACAAACAGCTGAATTTCACATGAATTAAAAGGTCCAATGAGCCTTATGAGACCACCAACAGTAGACTAAATATGACCGCAGCCATGCGAACATAAGGGACAGGACAAGCACAATAGATTTGAACTGTGTCTGTCGAAGCGTGTCGGGAAAACTTGTATTCCTCACCAGCTTCACTGGGAAATGTCTTACAAACAAACATATGATTGACACAGGTGAGCCCAGAGTCACCCTTCATGGCTGAGAGGACAGGAGAGGATCTCATGAAGGAAAAATAGAAATGACACATCTGCTGCAACGTATCAGTGACTTAAAGGGCAGAAGATCTCTGGGATAGACCCCCCTCTTCCCTTGGGAGGAGGCATAATGAATAATTCCAGATGATAAAAATGCTATGACAGTTGTGTTTGTATGATGAGTCATGCATTAGAGGGATTTTACCAAGGTTGATAAAAAAAAAACATACAAAATGAAGCCAAAATTGACATAATTTACTTTCATAAAGCACATATATTTATGAAGTGCAGTATACAACATATTTTACAAGTGTAATGTGACATTTTTCTTGATGGAAATACAATTTAACGGTAAAAAAAAAATATTGTAGGATGGGACTTGATTTTAGTTGCAAGGAATTGATTGAATCAAGAAAATTGAGGATGAATGTGAGTTTGATAAATCAGTGCCAGTAGTTACTATATTAAATAGCTATAACATTATCAAATAATACAAAAAAAATCCTTAAAAATTGTATTTATGAAAATAACTTTTCTTTTCCACTAATATCTGCACAGGTTGTCTGATAAGGTTAACAAATAGTTAATTATTTGCACTAATTTAACAATTTTTCACAATTCAGTCTAATTCTTATGAATGAAATCAAGTACCACATTTTATTTATTTATTTTTTTGTTAAATATAGTTTTTCACCCAGCAAAATGTCACATTACACTTGCAAACTACATTGCAAACTGCAATTCAAGTTTAAATTTAACTTGATGCAAAATAATAAAAATAAAACAAAATAATTTGAAGAAATAATATATATAAAATATAATTTAAATCATAATAATTGAAATATTTTAATTCAAATAATTTCATAATACTGAAAACAAAAACAATTCTTCTGCTAAGACCTATAGTTCATTAATGTAGTTATAGGCGGTTTGACATGCCATTACAGGCTATTTTACAACTTCAACCCTGGCTTATCCAAACAAATTTCCAAGTATGAACTTTCCATTTTATAATCCATGATTTTCTATTACATTTAAAAGCATGCACAGTGTCGACACTTCATTTTCTCCTAAATGAACAAATGGAACAATACAGTTCTGGCCGCAGCAGATATAAATCCCCTGCAACTTCAGCGCGCAGGACTCCTAACTGACTCTCTCCTCCTCAGCTCTCAGTGGAGACAGGAGAGTGCACATCCCACAAAAATCACATAAAAAAACCTCTAATCGCCTTCCCACCGAGCTGCCGCTGCGCCTCTAACTCTCTCTAATGAGCCCCTGCAGATCCAGACGTCAGGCCTCAGTCAAACCAGCCTCCTCAGAGCCAATGAGAGCCGGGAGGAAGTGAACAGTGTCCGGAGCACAGAGATGTCACTGCTGTCAACACAGTGACATGGGTGCTGATGCCTATTATGCAATTAAACCTGCGCATGAGAGCGATTCCATTGATGGATAATATCATTTGGCGTAAAGAGACAGCGAGCCAATTTTCCCATTCACACATGGATAAGCAGGCCCAGACTGCACTTATTTTAGGGCTTCTTATTTTTTTCATTATCCAAAATGCCATAATTGTGACAACAGTAACAAAAATAAAGTGTATTAATCAAGTTAGAAGAAGCATTTTACATCAACCATATACTACCGTTCCAAAGTTTAGGGTCAGTATGATTTTCTAAGAAACAAATTTATTTATGGTTATTAAAGTCAGCAAAAGTGACAGTAAAGGCTAAGTAATAATGTTCCAAAAGATTTCTGTCAAATAAATGCTGTTCTTTTGAACTTTCTATTCATCAAAGAATTTTGAAAAAAACAAAACTGCAAATACATTAAACAGCACAACTGCTTACATGCGCACAAATAATGCGAACTAAGGAATAATAATTAAGGACTTAATCGAGTTCTGATGTTTACATGTCATGAGCAAAGCTCTTCCTCCCGTTTACATGCTATTTCCATTATTCTTATTATTCGTTGTGGTAAATTTTTTACTGCCATTATTCACATACCCCACTGCACAGCACAAATAATGGACTCAAAAAGAGCAGGTGTGTTTACTGGCCGCTGTTTTTATTTAATACGTTTAATGCGTAATGATTTTGTATGGCTGTATTCCACCCTTTTTCAGCGCCATAGAAATGTGATGGAATTTGTTTGCCTATACACTGCCATCGGGTTCTCGCCGTTTCTGGATGAGGGTAAGGAATAGAGACTGGTGGCAGCGAGTTGTGTTTTCCCCAGAAATGCGATGCTTTCTTCTTCTCCATCGTTTCTAATCTGCGTATTATCAAAGACTATAGGACAGGTGCGCGTCCCATCATTCATGTACATCACGAGCGCGATTAAGGTGTTTACATGCCAGTATATTTCTATATGTTAATAAGATTATGCTTGCTGCGATTATGAGTTTAATCGCATTATTTAGATCGAAGTATTGCGTTTACATGAGGTAAAGTTTAATCGCAATATTGCCAAAATCTCATCATAATCGCATTAAGAGGGTGCATGTAAATGCACTCAATACTTAAATCGTATTAACATAGTACGCCGATTTTAATCGAAATACACAGGCATGTAAACGCAGTATTGCCGCTCTGACCAAAGTGCGCATGCGCTCGTAATGTACATGAATGACGGGATACAGCCATACAAAATCATTATTAGACGTAAATAAATGAAAACAGCGGCCAGTAAACACTCCTGCTCTTTCTGAGTCCATCGTTTGAGCCGTGAAATGGGGTATGTGAATAATGGCAGTAAAAAAAAAAGTACCACAATTATTATCACTGTTGTACCACTTTTTATAATGCATTGTAGGTCTACAGCATATCTTCATAGTGGACACCACGTAATTCTGGCAACCCATGTGGAAAAAGCTTGTTGCTTTGGTCCTAAAATCCAAATCACGTTTGGTTTATAAACCTTGCGGTCGTGCCATGTTTGGACTAAAACATTTCCCCTCAAATCAATAACAGTAATGGCAGGAGTGAGACAGTCTGCCGTTTCCCATCTCAAATTTAGACAGTCTGTCACATGGGGATTCTCCAGGGAAACACACCACACTTATAGGCGAATTAGACTACAACTAATGCAATGCATATGATACCAGCCCACATGTACTTCATTCCTGTATGTGCATGTTTAAAAACCACCAGTACAATACATGATTGCTATTAGTGTAACTTATCCTGTACCGTTTGGGCTCCAGACATAAATGATAACTCAAATTACACAGCTTGTGGAGAAGAGGTGTACTTTAGAATCACATTTCAAAGTAGTTCACAAAATATTTTACATGTGTAAAGAGACATTTTTCTGGGTGAAAAATGATATTTAACAGAAAAAAATATAGGATGGGACTTGATTTTATTCATGGGGATCTAAATGAAACGTGTATAAATCAGTGCCAAAAGTTACTGTATTAAACAACTATTTTTATTTTGGTTAACATTTTCAACTAACCTGTGCATATATAAGTGGAAAAAAGAAGACTTATTCAGACTCTTTTTTTTTTTGCCATGCACATAATAAAATAGGTGAAAAAAAATCCCTGAATATCATATAGACAATCAAAATCCCGAACACCATAGCAAACACAGAGCAAAGCCCTGCAGAAAATGTAAAAATCTCATTTAAATTGCGCTTAATTGAAATGCAGCACACAGCTAATCATACTATGTATCATAATGCAATTTTTAATTAAAATCTGCCCTTAGGCAGCCTGTCCTAATATAACAATATTCACGACAGCTGTCAAAATGTCTGACATAAATTGACACATTTTGAATTATAACAGGAAATGTTGCGCTTAAAAACGAGAAATAGCGAAAAAGAATGGAGATGAGAGTTGATGCCGTTCCTCCCTCATTATATTCTGCACGAGCTAGAGAGGTATCACTATCCTTCACTGCCTTGCTGAACAAAGTGTGACAGCCAAACAAAAACAGAAAAAATCAGGGATGTGAAAAATTGAAATTTTGCATAGACGCACGTGCATATTTATGTACCACCAACCACATTCACAGTGTAATAGTAGTATGTTCTTTATGAAGAAACATCATATTATATATCCTTCCAAAAGCACAAAGCCTCCTGCTGGAATTGAGCTTTGAAGTCAACATGCATTCCAAATTTGTTGAACTGAAAAAAAAACAGAGGTTCAATTCCCCTCACGCCCCAAAGAGAGGGAGGCAGCAAGTTAAGCAAATGTCAGGGGAAGGAGGTGTGTATAAAGAAACATGCTTACATACACAGCAGGTAGATTGTGGGAAGGGTGAGGAGAATGTTAACCCTGCAGCTCCTGGAGCAGGTGTCTCATAATCAATTTAAATGAATCACTTATGTTGCATTTGTTCATTTGTAAGTTGCTCGGGATAAAAGCGCCTGTTAATTGAATAAATGTAAATACGTTGCAAACGGCTTAATAGCTGAAACCTAAATATTTGGAAAATATACAAAGGGCATAAAGGCAAATCTTAATTCAGCATCCTGTCAAATGCAATGCCTTCATCAGGTCAGGTTTTTCCATCAAATTTGGCATGCATGTAGACTTAAAAGCTGAGTTTGAAAACTAGGCTTCATCTGGTTTTAAAAGCAGCATAAATGTGTCCTCCACTGCCTTTGATATCCATCATTCAGTGGATGCAAAAAAATTCATTATTATTCAATTTTTAACAATATTGTTTTTGTAGCGAATACATTTTTGATTGCTTATGTATAAACAGGGCCATCAAATTAATGCATTAATTTAAAACGATGAATTTTTAAACACTTTCAAATGCATTTAAAACCTTTAAATGGAGTGCAAAATAATGGAAAGATCTTCAGAAACATTTTTCAAAGTTTAACTGTTTTTATTAAACAAAATGACACCAAAATTAATCAAAAGTGACAGTAAAGACATTTATAATTTCACAAAATTTTGCTGTTTCAAATAACTGCATTTCTTTTGAACTGTCTGTTCATCAAGGCATCTTAAAGAAAATGTTTCCATAAAAATATTAAGCAGCACAACTGTTTTCGAAATGGATAATAATAATAAATACTTCTTGAGCAGGAAATCGGCATGTTAAAATGATTTCTGAAGGATCATGTAAAACTGAAGACTGGAGTAATGATGCAGAAAATTCAGCTTTGCATCACAGGAATAAATTATATTTTAAAATATATTAAAATTGAAAACCGTTATTTTAATTTGTAATAATATTTCACAATATTACTATTTTTACTGTGTTTTTTTTTTATCAAACAAACAAGCCCACGTTCAAAATTATAAAAAAAAATCTTAAATCATTAGACGTGAAATTAAGTGCCTTGGAAGCATATTTGAAAGCAGCATCATGCTGTCTTTTAAGTCACTTACTCTCTGGGCAGCGATGCAGCTGTCTTTGATTTCAGACACAGCTGATATCTCTGCCTTCTAATCAGTTCTGTCGTAAAGGTTAAAAGTAGCAGGTCGTAATGAAACGTCTGCAGTGAACACCTTGATCTCATCTAGCGCTTTGCCATTTCATTTATTCATGTCTACCTCCCTCGCTGCTTGGAAGGAGAGATTGGCTCTTTAAAGGAGCAACACCGAGTTACGGTACGGCCAATAACGTCTAATGGGAGAACAAGAACTCCGGCAGCATTTAACCAGCCAGCACAACTGCTCTCTGTCTCTCCGGCCTCTCTGCCTTTCTCTGGCTCTGAATGTTTGTGATTGTATCCTGTAATCTCAGTTCTCTCTCACGTCTCCGCAGGGTCTCTGTGCTGTGTCTGTGACACTTAATTAAAAGTGAAAGGGGCTCTCTGGGCATGGAGCACCAGCCTGGTGGACACACATGAGGCAAGTTGGTGGTTACACTTTGTTGTGACCCTGTGATGATGCATGCAAACACACCCGTAACCACGCCACATGTTAACTCACACACACACTGAACTAATGCAGAGAGACTGAGTGGGCACAATTTAAACTGAGCTAAAACAATAAAACACTGATGAGGACAATTCTGATATGTAAAAATTAGAGTTACAGTATGAGAGACTGATCTGAAAAACAACAACAAACTCAGATGTGTAACTATGTGATGTATATACAGCATTGATACACACACACACTGTGCATGCATTTGTATTTTCAACAGATCATCATTTTTTTTTTCATTTCAATATCAGACAAAACAAAAAAACACCCCAAATTTCCACTAAATACAGCACTGAAACCACAACAAACATCTAATTCAATTCTAAAACCTTAAATTATACCAAAATATTTTACAAACAATGCATACCAAGAGACAGAATAAAGGTCTTTTGTCAAGTTTTACCACTGACTAGCAATAAAAACTTAATAAAAACAATATGATGTGATCTTAAATTGTAACTGTTCACAATACATACAATTTTAGAGGCTAAATGGCACAAAATAGCAACAAAAAACAAAACAAAGTCATACCAGAGCATAGGCATTACAACAACTATTGTAAGAATCAAATTGATAGATTTAAGATTATATATTGTGGCCGGCACAAAGTTCAGAAGGATGTATTAAAAACTTGCAGACAATATTTAGCTAAAGCGAACAATGGCTTACCTATGATGAAAATCTCCAGGATATGTAGCGGATGTGCGGATCAGATTTCTTCAGAGAGAAAGTGTACAGCGTACACAGATGAGGTCATTGGTGATGACTACTGTAAATCTATCACCCGTGAGTTTGAATTTCATCACTGAACCAATCACACTCAACAAGTCTGAACTTTGAACACTTTTGGAAAGAAACTGTCAGTTATTTCCTTATGACTGCCGACTTACTGTAATCACACCCAAGTTAATGATAATCCACACTTATGATAGTCAGTCCAACATGACATCATATAAGGTCACTTTCATATTTATCTAGCAACACCCTTCTTTATCATGTTCAAAGTAGTATAGAACCATAAAACAGAGAACTTTCTATATTCATCACATTCTGAACACATCCTCTCTCTATCATACATGAATTGAAATTATTCCCAACTGTACACGTTGACCATACAATCCTATCACGTGTTTCAGTGACTGCGCTGTGATTAGCGATAATCGTGACACAATAACAGGCCTCAATTAAAGCCTAAACGGTTTCATTTAATGCCTCACAATGACTGGAGGGAACAAATGTCACAAAACACAATCTCAGATGAGCTCTTCTGCATAAATTACTTCAGGAAAATAAATGCCGCTTTCATTTCTGTAACTGGATGATACTTGTGGATCGTTATGAACAATGTGATAGAAGGAGCCTATTCATCACACTCATTTTCTGCCTTTCTCTCATTTACCTTCTCCTGCAGTAATACATATTAATTGAATTACTGCTGACTGATTAAACTGCAGGGCAGAAGAGACAAGAGCAATCCAGCATGTCCTCCTGGCCTCTGCCCTACACTGCAATTGTAAAGTACACTGGGAAGTCGTGGCCTAATGGTTAGAGAGTCGGACTCGTAATCGAAAGGTTGCGAGTTCGAGCCCCCGGCCGGCAGGAATTGTAGGTGGGGGGAGTGAATGTCCAGCGCTCTCTCCACCCTCAATACCACGACTGAGGTGCCCTTGAGCAAGGCACCGAACCCCCAATTGCTCCCCGGGCGCTGCAGCATGGCTGCCCACTGCTCCGGGTGTGTGTTCACGGTGTGTGTGTGTGTGTGTGTGGATTTGTTCACTACTCACTGCTGTGTGTGTGCACTTGGATGGGTTAAACGCAGAGCACCAATTTCGAGTATGGGTCACCATACTTGACAATACGTCACGACTTTACTTTTTTTCAATTCTCTCTCCTTCTTTATTACTCCACCACATTATACTAAAGAAGAGGAGAGGATAAACGCCCATGCTGGCATTCATCTAATTCAACTTGCTATTTGCAAAATACTGTGGAGTTTTATTAAACAGACACCGTTCCCTTCAACAATACAAATATGAAAAGAACTTCCACAATGAAAGGTTTACAAATGTTTACGACTCTTCGATGGGTCGCTTGAACAATTAGTTTACTAAGTGGTCTTCAGGAAGCCCTGTATAATGTTTTGGATTCATCTGACCCAAATCTGACTTTGTGTATATATATATATATATATATATATTACTACTAACATTTGTTGACTGAAGTATTTAATTATTTACATAAAATTACATTAAATTTAATTTTATTAAATACATTAAATTTAATTTTAATAAATACAATTTGTTGAATGGAGTACTTAATTATTATCTGTATATATTTTTAACCAAATGTCACATTTATAAAAGCAGTATTACTAATACAATTTTTGAATGAAGCATTTATTTATTTCTATTTTTGACCAAATTTCACATTTATAAATGCAATTTTACTGATAAAATTTGTTGACTGAAGTACAACTGTTTTAGAGACACTTTTGTGATTTGTGAGCTTTAGAAAATATTTCTTTGACATTTTTATGTAGACTAAAGATTTTTTTATTTAAATTTATTTATTTAAATAGTAGCTGTTTTTTACATTTTTATTTTTTACGGTTTTATTGTATGCATAATTTGTTATTGTATGCATAATTAAAATTTGAAAGAGGTGCATGCATAATTTTAATGTTTATTCAATATAAAATGTCCAAAAAGAAAGCTGGAAATGGATGGAAAGACATTTTCAGAGCAGTTTTGACCTTGTAAACTGTCTAACAGAATATTATACAATATATATAAGAATTTTTAAAAATCTAGAAAAATTAGACAACCTCATTAATCATCTAGTTGGTGGATGAATGACTAGCTGACCATCGTGCCCCATCACTACTCTCCTCTTCTCTATCCTTCATTAGACTGAAGGGCATGTTGAGGAAGGATGAGAAAAGGGAAGGACATGATGTGAATTTAAAATATAACTGCAGGCCCAATGTACTGCCAACATTTAATGCTGACTACAAAGATCACATACATTTTAAACAGTCAGCAGAACCTGTTGACGGTTACTTCTGAGTCCCTGTGAGTCTAAACTCTGCGCTAAGGTCAAGTGACCTTGTCCCATTAAAAGTGGGCAGATCCCTCATCCAAAACAGGCTGCTGTTGCCAGCTAGCTGTTACAGCTGTGGGAGAAACAAATGAAAATGTCCTTCACTGCTCCTTTAGTATAATCACGGCATTATTGAACGCATCCGATGGCTAAAATTTGAGTGTGTGCGGCAGTAACGAGGGGTGCTAATGAATGCTAATTGGGCTCATGAGGTGGAGTTGCTCTTTTACAGCACAACACGGTCTCCCTCTGCCACACTCCCTTTCCATTAACCCAGTTTTATTTTTGCATTTATTAGAATCATGGCATTCCTCGTGAAAAAGCTCGAGTGAAGGCTGAGGGGGAAAAGGTGTCTAGCATCTGTTGGTGGTGCGTTACTGTGGCAACCGCGCTTTCGGCAACAAAAGTCTCCGCAGCAGGTAGCATGAGGGCAGGCGAGAGAGAGCGAACTAATAATGTTTTAGACGGGAACCCGAAAGGGGAGGAAGTTCACAGAGAAAGCAGTGTCGTTTCAAAAGTAGGCATATAAAATAAAGCAGCGCGTCCTCTCTGAACATATCACGCAGAGACCAGCGAGTCTGAACACACAACCAGTCGCTCTCACTTGCCCCCACAGAACGCAGATCAGCCAGAGGCTTTTCACAACTCACAAAGACAAACAATATTGTTTAAAGCTGCCAGTCATGATTTGAACAAAACAAAAGATGTTTCTTAAAGAGGGTTGAAGTGCAGGAAAACACTGAGGAGAAAGAGTCTGTGAATGCAAATTACAAAGTATAAATCTCTAATTTATTAATGTATTATTATTATTCATTTAGAATTTATTATTACTAATTTATTAATAATATTAATAGCAGAATGTAAATACAATGAAAGTGACTGGTGACCTTGATAAGCACAATTTTTTTGTAAATATTTCAATGAATAGGCTATTTTCACACTTCAGTCTTTTCCTCACAAGGCACATACATATACATATATATATATATATATATATAGAGAGAGAGAGAGAGAGAGAGAGAGAGAGAGAGAGAGAGAGAGACAGAGAGAGATGATAGTTAGATTCTATCCTCTGTTTTGAGGTTCCACTTTCACTATATGAAATAGTGCAGCTAAACATCTTTGGTGTTCTGTCACATATGGGACACCATGATATTCTTCAGGTTTTTGCTTCTAAAGTTCTTGTGTGTAATACTCTGCCTTTTTAAAGCACTGATTATTATTGTGATTAAAACAGAACATGCTACTGTTATTCATTTGGAAAGAACGTGATGAAATCATTTCAATCAACAAACCCAGATCTACTTTACAGTTATGCAGCTACAGACAATTCTACACCTGTTGGGTTAAGTCAAGTCAAGTCAAGTCAAGTCAAGTCTTGCTGCGGTTTGGAACTGAACTACTGGTTTGTTGGCCAGAGGAGAATTGGCCCCCCGACTGAGCCTGGTTTCTCCCAAGGTTTTTTTCTCCATTCTATCACCGATGGAGTTTTGGTTCCTTGCCGCTGTCGCCTCTGGCTTGCTTAGTTGGGGACGCTTCATTTCCAGCGATATCGCCGACCTTATTGCAAAGACACTATTTAAACTTATTGACACATTATTTTCCTTTTGTGATATTGTGCAGTGCTTTGACACAATTTGCATTGTAAAAAGCGCTATATAAATAAAGGTGACTTGACTTACACCTGTTGGGTTAAACATTTAACATTGGGTTAAATGTTTAACCCAACCTTCTGGGCAGTAACCTAACCGCTGGGTCTAATCAACCCAATCACTGGGTTCGTCCATATTTTACCCAGTGTAAGAAACACTAAAATTCTAAATATTAAGAAAGTTTAAATTCCATTTACTCTAAATCTTTATATATTATATCAATCACAAAACCAATCAAACCCTTATCATCATCACCACCCCGTCCCGTATTCGCCGCCCTTCACCAGGCTCCCGACGGGAGTGGGTGTGTGAGAGGAGGGGCGCCGAAACAGCCAGGGCTGGCGGCGTGTGATGAGGCGCACCTGATGTGAATAGAGCCTCATCACCACCGCCGTTTAAATGCCGAGCGCACCTCTCCTCGGGAGACCGGTCTCTTCCCCGTGCATGCACGCTGCTGTCCTTGTGGGTCCAGGAAGGGCGCGTCGAGTAGGAGGACTGCCGCACCCGTTAGACGGCTGACGGGCCAGGATGCCGGGCCGTCGAGTCCCCCAGAAGCTCCGGGGGCCTAGGAGTAGGATGTCGCCGCTGGAAGAAGCCGCCGCCACTCGCTCCCGGACCCGAGAGGGGAGCGCGTGCGGCCACCGGACTCCGCCCCTTCCCTGGACCCTTCCCTCCTGAACACTGCCCTCCTTCACAAGCCCCGCAGCACGACGAGGACACCAGATCCCCTATTTATTTTGGACACTTTTCCCCCTTGGACACTATTTGGACTATTATTGTTTAATAAAAACCTCTCTGAGGTCTGACGCCACACCCACTGTGTCTGTCGCTTGCTCCTCCCGCCACACCATATACAACATAATCAAAGTCTTCAGCACAGAATTTCTGGTTTATGCAAATCTGACAAAGGATACCACACAAAAAACTCAGTGTTGTTACAAAACAGAGACAGGGTCCTTGTTTAATCTGTCCTTCACGTCTTGACACTTATCGCCAGCTCAGCTGTTCTGCTGTCATCTGTGATAATATAGCTGCATGAAATACTAATTATTAACCATGGCCAAATAACAGTGTGGAAGCCAAATCACCACAACCTGGCCAAATCACGATACCGCGACTAGCCAAATTAATGCTTTATTGTCAAATGAAGATCAACCGTCAAGCTAAAATGCTAATGATGGCCAATTTTCTCCCCGTACCTAAACAGCCACACCGAAGATAAACACCTTGGTTTTAGCTGGCACTGCAATTCTAAATATAAATATTTATTACAAAACAAAAGCACATATTTTGTGACAAAAATTTAATTAAAACAAAAAATATATAAATATAAAAACTAATTCAAATGATTAATAAATACTATAAATGGCATAATACTAAAATAAGTCTGTTTCCTATAAATATATTCAAAATCAACCAATATCAATATGTAACCAATATGTTTACTGATAATCTCAATCTCTTGCTTTTACTCTTGAGATAAAAGTCATAAGACAAGAGAGATCATAAGCATCTCAAACTTTTCCTCAGATACCGAAGTCTGAAATTAAATGAAGTTTTCAACACTTTCAAGTGAAAGTTGAGGTGCCTGCTATTTTTATTTCTAAGAAATTCTAGGAGAATCTTCACAAAAATGTAGATAATTAGGTACCTAACTCTGAGTCTAAAAAAGCAAGTGAGTGAATGAATATGAAATAAACAGGCTTATCTCACATGAACACAAAGCAGCTAAAAGTCTGTCAAAAAATTACTTGGACAAAAGTGAATTCAAAGAATAAGTAGCAGGAGCTCTCTGAGCTATGAAATCAAACAGTGAGAACCTCAGATGAAATCAGACAACCAAACACACACACATGCAGCGTGAGTCCAAACATAGATGCTGTACAAAACAGCCCAGAAAATAGGACATCATTCACAACAGCACTCAGAAACCAGACCAATGCCAACCTAGAAAGACCATTTGAGAGGCGTGCTTCTTACCAGTTCAATAGTGTTTAAAAAAAGGAAAAAATAAACTCTTGATGAAGAGTAAAGAAAATACTAGGGATGCACCGAAACCGATACTGGTATTGGGTATCGGGTCGATACTGAGCTCATGTACTCGTACTCGTATTTGTTAAAATGCCCCGATACTAAACGCCGATACCACGCATGTGATCAGTGCCATATTCAGACAAAGAAACACCAACAACAGAAAAACAGACAGCAGAATGTAGTTATTAGAGATTAAGGATGTCTAAAAATGTACATGCAATGAATATAATGTTAAACATTCAGTGTTAATGCCTGTATAGCTGATGTGAGCAAGCTGATAAGCAAAACACGCTGAGTGGATCCAGCGTGCGGCGGCGCAGATGCGCGAGCTTGTCGAGTGACTATCCCTTTCTCACAGATATCACTGGAAAGTTTGTACTTCGGTCGGAAATGTCAAAAACGAGTAAGTAAAACAATGCACAAGTTACTTAACAGTAGGGAGAGAGAGATAGAGAGAGCGCGCGCGCACTTCTGTGGTGTGATCTTTATTGATGTTCGCTCAGCACGCATCATTTGAATTAAAACTAAATCGTAAATATATGACAACATATAGGGGCATTCATTCACTTTAAACATTATTTATTTTTAACCTTAAGCATTGAACACGAGTGAAACACAAGTGAAACTATCAGCCTGTGTGAAATGCGCTAGGCTGTTCTGTAATTGTCCCTTTCATCTGCTCCGGTACACATAAGTGCGCGCGCTGTGCGTGTTTTCCTTGCTTCATGCGTGTTTCTGCAAATTATATGGCTTTGAAATCTAAATGTTTAAGATGAAAAAAAAATAAAATTATACATCTGAAAATGATTGATTTATAACGAGTGGTTCCCTGCATAATTACAGCAAAAAGCGTGCTATTTAAGATGATGTACCATAGAGCAAATAAATAAATAAAAAATTAACAGTGAAAGTAACAAAAAATTGTAAATTACATTTAATTAAGTGTGAAAATAACCGAAGGATATACAGTCAAACCAAAAATTATTCAGAGACCAGATATTATTTTTTATTTTTTATTTTTTTTTACTAGTGGGTGCAGGACACTATAGTTAATTTAAGTAACTGAGGATAGCAAAATAAAGTAAACTGTGACAAATTATACCCAAAAATTCTTCATACAGTGGACTACCAGTAAAATTGATACAAAAGTGAGACCAAAAATTATTCAGACCAAGTAATGGAATTGAAATTCAGGCTTTCATGAACCTGGTTGACAGCATGCCCAGGAGACTACAGGCTGCCATTAAGGCTAAGGGTGGCCCGACAAAGTATTGATAGTTGTGTAAATATTGTCATACCAACAGCTGTCTGAATAATTTTGATTGATTGATAGAAAGGTATTATCAAGCTAAATTTGTTCTGACACAGTTTAACTTATAATATTTTATTAGCATTTTCTAAACTATAGCGAATAAAATGTGAGAAATGTTGAAGGTGTCTGAATAAATTTTGGTTTGACAGTATCTATTTGATAAATGAAGTTAATCAACTAACATTTTACATACTCATTTGTTTTCTTTACCCAATATTTAAAAAATGTAAAAATACAATAAAAATATCGTATCGGTACTCGGTATCGGCAAGTACCAAAAATTAAAGTATCGGTATCGGGCGAGTACTGGAAAAAGTGGTATCGGTGCATCCCTAGAAAATACAGTGTCTCTCTTTTAGTGTTGTAGAAAGTAGAGTGGCACAGTGGGAAGTCTGGACAGTGTTGACTAAAAACTGTACCACTGAGCAGCGAATGTGACATGCTACACTAAGCACAGCTCCACATGCTGTTACAGGCCCCTAAAGCACCCAACAACCCACGGCAATGACAAGCAAAAGCAAAGCAATGACAAATCTGTTGATGTGTACAAGCTTCTTGTTAAGTTCAGATGTGATTTCTAGTGTAATCGAGAACAAATGTGCTGTCAAGACAGTTTGTGGATCCAAACATTCACTCCACTTGAAAAGTAACAATTTACGTATTTTGTTAAACCATCATGACCGAAGATGGCCACCCAGTTAAGTCAAGTCAAGTCAAGTTGAGCTTATTGTCATTCCCCTACACGTGGGGACATACAGTGGAATGAAATGTCGTGCCTCGCAGGACCACAGTGCAACATAAATACAGGCATACAACAATGAAGTAAAAAAACACTATAAACCTATACACAACTAACCAACTGACAGATTTAAACTATAAGTATACTATATATAAATATTACCCTATACAAACTAAAAAAAATAAAAGATACAAAATACAAACTATATGAATGATTCACATAAATACTGTACATGTGCAAAGAGAAACATTTTGAGCATTTTGTTTGTACAGGCCCACTCACCTGTGTGTAGCACACTTAGAATTGCACAAAAAAGTTCCATACAGTTTTTTCTTTGGTGTGGTAATGTTTGGGGTGGGGGTGGTCCATGTTTCAGGAGGTAGGGGTTTGCATGGGGTTTCAGAGGGGAGCGGGGTGGTTTGAGTTCAGAGCTCTCACAGCCTGGTGGAAAAAGCTGTTGAGCAGTCTGGCGGTGCGGGCTCTGATGCTCCGGTACCGTCTTCCTGATGGTAGGAGCTGGAAGAGACTGTGGGAGGGATGGGTGGAGTCCTTCACGATGCTGTTGGTTTTGCTGGAGCATTGTGTAAGGAAAATGTCCAGGATGGAGGGGAGAGGGGCACCGATGATCTTTGCTGATGTGTTCACTGTCCGCTGGAGGGTCTTGCGGTCAGCAGCTCTGCAGTTCCCGTACCAGACAGTGATGCAGCTGGTCAGCACACTCTCAATGGTGCCCCTGTAGAATGTGGCGAGGATGGGTGGAGGGAGACTTGCTCTTTTCAGCCGGTGGAGAAAGTGTAGGCGCTGTTGTGCCTTTTTGGAGAGTGACATGGTGTTGGTGGTCCAGGTGAGATCCTCTGTGATGTGTACCCCCAGGAATTTAGTGCTGCTGACTCTCTGGTCTTAATGGTCATTAACAATATATTTTTTGTCATGTTGCCATGTTTAAGGTGTCATACAACTACATTTACTCATGCACTGTGTATATGCATTAGGGATGCACAATGTTGGATTTTTGCCGATATTCAATATGCCGATATTTTCCAACTAATTTTGCCTGATACCGATATATTTCCTTTTGTTTGGAAACAACACCAAGTCTCTCCTGTGCAGAAATTATAAGCTAAATATTTTTTAGATTTTTTTGAAGAACTTATTTGTTAGAATTAAATAAACAATAATGAAGGTTTTTTGACAGTACATTGAAGCTTTGGAAATAACTATAAATAAACTATATATCAATCGCTGCATTTTTTCCCCACAGAAAGATGCAGTGTTTACTCTAACATTTTATTTTAAGATTTAACATTTGTAGATTGTCTAAAGCAAAAGAGTTGTAAAAATTCTGAAAATCTTTTGGCGCTTATGATTTGTTTAAAAAATAAAACATTATTACACATTAATAAATAAATCAGTATATATAAAATTATTTAAATTTACAAGTGTCATGTTTGTGATTTTTTTTTTCATGCAAGCTATAGCTTCTGACCTTTAAATGAAAGTGAAAAAAGTGAAAGTGACGTGACATATGGCCAAGTATGGTGACCCATACTCGGAATTCGTGCTCTGCATTTAACCCATCCAAAGTGCACACACACACCGTGAACACACACCCGGAGCAGTGGGCAGCCATTTATGCTGTGGCGCCCGGGGAGCAGTTGGGGGTTCGGTGCCTTGCTCAAGGGCACCTCAGTCGTGGTATTGAGGGTGGAGAGAGCGCTGGACATTCACTCTCCCCACCTACAATCCCTGCCGGCCCGAGACTCGAACCTGCAACCTTAGGATTACGAGTCCGACTCTCTAACCATTAGGCCACGACTAAATCAAAACATACATACTCATTATTTTATTACATCAATTACTGCTTTATTTAATCAGAAACAGTCTCAATGTAATAATGTAAGCTATTTTACTTTTAATTTAATTAGAAGTAGGCCAACAGTGCCCCCTAAAGATTAAAACTCCTTACCGAACGGGCATTAGGACCCAGGGAAGGCTGCCGCTGCTGCACGTGCTATTACTGTTTAAACACCAAACGCGTCATTCTGTACATGCTTTCACAGATTAAATGCAATGATCCAAAACAGTCAATCTCATAGTCATTCAGACAAAACTTTGCTTCTAAAATGAGTCATTTGAAGGAAGATGGCGGCGCGATCGATCGCTGCGGCTGCTCCGGGTCCCAAAGACGGTGCTTTTATGTCGTTTAATGTCGTCTGTTCGTCTCCAAATAGTGTCAGTTTACCGCTAACTCTTAAGGAAATCACCCCAGAATTCATCTATGATCGCCAAAGTCTTTTGGATATCAGCAACGCATACAAACATCAACTCTCGCCGGCGGCTACTGAGAAGCTACGAGGCCTTTGTTTACTGCTGGAGCCGGACCTCGAGACCGCGGCCTCGCCTACTGACGCTACCCGCACAAGGCAGTGTCGCAAGCGGTGTGAGAGAGGACGGAAGCGCGGTAAGCGCGGAGGTATACGAGCTAGGCTAAGAGCTAACCCCTCAAGACCGGCTCTTCCAACACTCATGCTCTCAAACGTTCGCTCTCTGGAAAACAAACTGGACTTAATTCAACTCAGTCGATCTACACAGCATGAGGCAAGGGACTGTTGCGTGTTTGTTTTCACCGAAACATGGCTAAACGACAACATCCCGGACTCCGCCATTCAATTGCACGGGCTAACCACCTTCCGAGCGGACAGAGATTCATCACTGTCTGGTAAGACACGCGGAGGTGGCTTGTGTGTGTATATCAACAAAGACTGGTGTAACAATGCTGCGGTATTATCAAAACACTGTTCATCGCTGGTGGAGTTTATGGTTGTGAAGTGTCGACCGTTCTATCTGCCGCGGGAGTTCACGGCCATTGTTATCGTTGCGGTTTACATCCCCCCGTGTGCAAACGCTAAGGACGCGCTTCGTGAACTGTATAGCGCCATCAGTGAACAACAAACAAATAACCCCGACGGCTTTTTCATCATAGCCGGTGACTTCAACCACGCAAACTTAAAGACAGTTTTGCCAAAGTTCTACCAACATGTGAACTTTGCAACAAGGGGAAACAACACACTGGACTTTGTTTACACAACAGTTAAGAATGCTTACAAGGTGGAACCCCGCCCCCACCTCGGGTACTCCGACCACATCACTGTTATGCTAATCCCAGCATATAGACCACTTCTCAAACTCACCAAACCGGTTGAAAAGCAGATCACAGTATGGCCAGACAATGCCACCTCAGCACTGCAGGACTGCTTCCAGGACACAGACTGGAACATGTTTAAAGAGGCAGCCACCTACAACAACCACACAGACCTGAATGAGTACACTGAAACTGTGACTGCTTACATCAAAAAGTGCACTGATGATGTGACAGTCACCAAGACCATCACCACACGCGCAAACCAGAAGCCATGGATGACAGCAGAGGTTCGTGGGCTGCTAAAGACCAGAGATGAAGCATTCAGATCAGGAGATAAAGCAGCCCTCAAAACAGCAAGAGCCAATCTGTCCTGTGGCATCAAAAAAGCAAAACGGTCATATGCCCAAAAAAATCAACAACCACTTCACAGACAGCAGAGACACACGGAGCCTGTGGCAAGCCATTCAGACCATCACTGACTACAAGCCCCCGCCACAGGCCTGTGATGAGGACACATCCCTCCCCGATGCACTCAACCACTTTTATTCACGGTTTGAAATGCAGAATGACACACCTGCACAAAAACTGCCCACACCTCCCAACGACCGGGCGCTCTGTCTGTCTCCAGCCGACGTAAGGAAGACCCTATCTAGGATTAACCCACGCAAGGCTGCGGGTCCTGACAACATACCTGGCCGTGTTCTGAGAGACTGTGCTGCACAGCTGACAGATGTCCTAACAGATATCTTCAACACCTCGCTGAGCCAGGCAGTCGTCCCCACATGTCTCAAATCCACAACAATCATACCGGTACCAAAGAAATCACCTGTGTCCTGTCTCAATGACTACCGTCCCATAGCACTGACTCCAATCATGATGAAGTGCTTTGAGAGGTTAGTCATGCATAACATCAAAACCAGCCTCCCCAACACACTCGACCCGCTCCAGTTTGCATACCGTCCAAACCGCTCTACGGACGATGCAATTTCCTCCACCCTCCACCTGGCTCTTACCCACCTAGAAAATAAAGACTCCTATGTTAGAATGCTGTTCATTGACTTCAGCTCGGCATTCAACACAATAATCCCACAACAGCTCATAAATAAGCTAAACCTGCTGGGCCTTAACAATTCCCTTTGTAACTGGATCCTGGACTTTCTAACTGGAAGACCTCAGTCAGTCCGTGTCGGCAACAACACCTCGAGCACTACAACACTGAGCACAGGTGCCCCACAAGGCTGTGTGCTTAGCCCGCTGCTCTTCACACTGCTGACCCACGACTGCACTGCCAAGTTCAGCTCCAACCACATCATCAAGTTTGCTGATGACACAACAGTGGTAGGTCTCATCAGCAACAATGATGAAACGCACTACAGAGAGGAAGTGGCACAGCTGGCTGAATGGTGTGGCACAAACAATCTGTCCCTCAATGTGGAGAAGACAAAGGAGGTTGTGATGGACTTCAGAAGAAACTCCGTTGACCACCCCCCACTGACCATCGACAGCTCGACTGTGGAGAGAGTCAGCAGCACCAAATTCCTGGGGGTGCACATCACAGAGGATCTCACCTGGACCACCAACACCATGTCACTCTCCAAAAAGGCACAACAGCGCCTACACTTTCTCCGCCGGCTGAAAAGAGCAAGTCTCCCTCCACCCATCCTCACCACATTCTACAGAGGCACCATTGAGAGTGTGCTGACCAGCTGCATCACTGTCTGGTACGGGAACTGCAGTGCTGCTGACCGCAAGACCCTCCAACGGACAGTGAACACAGCTGCAAAGATCATCGGTTCCCCTCTCCCCTCCATCCTGGACATCTTCCAGCAAAACCAACAGCATCGTGAAGGACTCCACCCATCCCTCCCACAGTCTCTTCCAGCTCCTACCATCAGGAAGATGGTACCGGAGCATCAGAGCCCGCTCCGCCAGACTGCTCAACAGCTTTTTCCCCCAGGCTGTGAGAGCCCTGAACTCAAACCACCCCGCCCCCCTCTGAAACCCCATGCAAACCCCTACCTCCTGAAACATGGACCACCCCCCACCCCAAACCTTACCACACCAAAGAAAAACTGCATGGAACTTTAATTTTTTTAATTTTTAATTTTATTTATTTATTTATTTATTTTTTGTGCAATTCAAAGTGTGCTACACACAGGTGAGTGGGCCTGTACAAACCACCTGTAGTAACACACTCTCCTCTATGTGCACTATGGACACTTTACACTATGTGCACTATGGACACTTTACACTATGGACACTTACACTTTACACTATGTGCACTATGGACACTTTACACACACTGCTGCGTGTGCACAATCTCACAAAAGACTCAGCAATATATGTATGTTTACATGCTCATGCACTACAAATCATCCTGCACTGTTCCCCAACCAGCTGCTGACTCAAATGTCTCTCTTTGCACATGTACAGTATTTGTGAAGCATTCGTATAGTTTGTATTTTTTATCTTCTATTTTTTAGTTTGTATAGGGTAATATTTATGTGAAGCATTCGTATAGTTGTATTTTTTTATCCTTTATTATTTTAGTTTGTATAGGGTAAATACTTATATATAGTATACTTATAGTTAAATCTGTCAGTAGGTTAGTAGTGTATAGGTTTATAGTGTTTTTTACTTCATTGTTGTATGTCTGTATTTATGTAGCACCGTGGTCCTGCGAGACACGACATTTCGTTCCACTGTATGTCCCCACATGTAGTGGAATGACAATAAAGCTCAACTTGAACTTGAACTTGAGTCACACTGTTGATGTGATCTAGCACAGCTAGCACACCCTGAGCACATGTGAGTTAAGGTATTCCTATTATCGGCAAGACATATCGGCATATTTTTTTTTATATTGGGCCGATGCCGATATCTACATTTAAAGCCATTATCGGGCGATTCCGATATATCCGATAATAATAATCGTGATAATCGCGCATCCATAATATGCATTGTCTGAGACTCTCACACACAGATACAGTCTCTGAAGCGTAAATCTGGCCACACTTTCAGCTCATTCATGCACTTCTAGTGCAGCCTCATCATGTCATTAATTAAAACTAGTGATCGACCGATATTGATTTTTTTATAACCGATACCGATACCAATTATTTGCATGTCTATGTGCCCGATAACCGATATGCAGAACCGATATTTATTTACTGTTATAAAGTAAATAAATGACTGCGTGAAGTAAGTCCATACTTCACTTTGGTTTTTCCTCCTTTCAGTCATCTTAACAAAAAATGTTTTGAGAATTAGCAGTCTTTCATGCAGGGCTCTAGACTCATTCTTCCCACTGATCTCACTTTTGCGCACGGGCACATAATTTGGTTGCAATTTGTTTTTTGTTTTTGCTACAACATTTGATTAATCAATGCATGCTGATGAACTTTTATCATAGTTTATAGTTATATGGTAACGAAAGTTTTCAACATTCAACTCGTTCTTTTTCATCTGTATTATTTGTGATTTAAATTTTGTGAACAGGAATTCCTTTTTTCGTGCGCTTTTTACTTTCAAATTTGCGATCTTGGTGTCACATTTTACAAGAAAAGATCATTGTCTGTTTTGCTTATATCTATACACCTTTAACTTTTTAAGACTAAAACAAAAGATGGATTCATTGTTATTCTTAATTAAAAAGCGCAACAACAATAAAACAGTACGTTGACAATGACAAACTCTTACATAACATTTATCAACAAAAACGAATAAGACCAGGCATGGCATAGGACACACCACATGCTGTACTATATACCTAGTATATTACAGAATGTTTAGCAAACTCTGAGGAAGCAAATAAATATTAATATATATTTTTTTTTAATTAAGGAAAGCCTCCATAGCATAACCTGAGGTAAACAGCAAAGATAACAAGCTTCTCAAAACGAAAACAAAAAGAAAAGTAAAACTAAACTGGCTGTAGCTGACAGGAGTTTTTTCTACAAGAATACCACCACGTTCACCTTCTCTGGTTTAAGAAGCAGTCTTTTACTTTAGTTTGAAAACAAATCCATCCGTTGCGCTCCATCCGCGACGCGCACCTTCACGCTCGTGCTGACGCGGCGAGTATAAACCAGGCTCTACCCACTAAGCGCTCGGCTGAAAGCACCTCTCTTCACGTGATCAGTGAAATCTGACTCCTGCTATAATGTGCTGCGGCTGGCAGCGCGCGCTGTATGAAGCAGACGCTTTGGAGCAGCGCAGACCTGGCACTCGTACAAATGCGACCACGTCAAATTTTAACTCGCAAACAATTACCATTTTGGTCGCAGTCTAGAGCCCTGTCATGTTCAATTTAATCTTCGTATTACAACAATAAAAAACATTTTATTTATAAAAAGCTTTAGCAGCAACACTAAAATTAGCAGTAAGCAAAATTAACATAGAAAGTCTAATGTTTTCAAATGGAGAAAATAAAGGAAAGGAGTCATATCAACTTCATTTTTAACTACAGTTTTAGTAGGTTTATAAGCTGTTTAATAGGATAACGAGTGAAGAATAATTCACTGGATAATGTTAATTCACGGAATAATATTCTCTGGAATATTGGAATATAACAAGCATTGTATTTTATTGCATTTCTCAACTGGCATGCTCTAAATTATACTGCTGACAGCGCGGTTTATCTATGCCTTTACACAGAACTATAGGCTACTCAAACTGCGATCGATCGCGGAGATAATAAATAATTAATTTCCATAGAGTTGTATTAATTTAGATGTTTATAAACGAAATAATGGTTATATAGTAAGTGTTAATACAATTTAGGGTGCTTCAAAAAAGTGAATCTTGTTAAAAGTTACATGCAGTGGCTGTGCTGGAGCATTTCTTGAGCATCAACCCGCTGAGTGAACTGCAATATGAAAGCGGCTTCACGAGACTAATGATGAGCATATAGACAACAGAGAGAATTACATTCAATGCTTTTCTTTCCAACATGCAATCATTCATGGCTGTATTATTTAATTCATGCAAAGTTACGTCTTTATTGGGAGAGGACTTGACGGATTATCTATGTGACTCCGACTTCACGAGACTAATAGACCACAGAGAGAATTAAATTCAGCGCTTTTATTTCCACCATGTGTTAATTCATGGCTGTGTTATTTCAGGCAAAGTTATAGCCTATCTTTATAGGGACAGGGCTTGACAGAGTATCTTATTTATCATATTTCTTAGAGCCAAGTTGCATTTAAACTATATATCAGGCATTTATGTAATACATCTAATTTGTGCATTAATGCCTGTAATATTAAATAGTTTACTAACTACAGCAAATCAAGTACCTGCACGCCGTTGCTGTCTCGTCTCCCCTCAGATGCGCTGCAATTACGATCCTGCGCGCAATCCGGGAATCCGATATTACAAAACCGATATTCGATTATGGAAAAATGCTTAAATATCGGGAAAAATATCGGTAAATCGATATATCGGTCGATCTCTAATTAAAACCACTGCTCACATGTTACTGATCTGAAGGCAGGTAGCTGTGTGTCTGCTGTGTAGAAGAGTAATGCTGGAAAGTTAATTCAATGTAGGTGGCCTCCAGACTCTGGAATGGTCTATTGAGAAAAGGATGCTGTCAAACGATTAATCACGATTAATCGCATCCAAAATAAAAGTTTTTGTTTACATAATATATGTGTGTGTATATTTATTATGCATATATAAATACACACATGCATGTATAAATTTAAGAAAAATATATTATATTTGTATATTAACCCTCTACGCACCAAAGTCGCAAAATTGCGACAAGACGTCATACTTCATGAAACAGACTATAGTTCCTAATGTGCTGTAATATCTCATTTGTATTCCCTTCCACTAGATGGCAGACATGTAGTACTTCGATTCTAGACCAAAATTGTTCGAGGAAATAGCAGAGCAAGTGAGCTATCGTGTCATTGATGCGGAAGCAATTCAGTTCATAGCGTGTGAGAACATTGTGAGATTTGCAAATGTCATTCGCCGATTCTGACTCTGAAGGGGAATATTTGCCTTTTGGAAATAACGATCGGCCGTCTAATGATCGCGCTTCTCCCGGTACATCTATTCCGCGCAATGGTGCCGCTGCGCAAGGCGCGATCGTTCACAAAGCACAAACAAGTGATCATTTCAACACTTTGCCCAACGGGGATGGGGGTGGCAGGGGTGGACGTGGTCTTAGTGTCCATAGGAGAGCTGTTGCTCTCTGATAATTGGCAGGATTGCGTCGTTTGTTCTGATCGCGAGCGCTCCAAGGGCCTCCGGCAGACAGTACAGGTGCAGTCAGTTTGGGGTAGATCTGTGTGCTGTGCCATGCAATGAGAGGTACCATACTCTCAAGAACTATAAACTGTCACATAGATACCTGATTGGGCAGATAGCTGGTCAACTGATCAAACAATAGGAACATGTATTTTACTATGGCACAGTAGCTAATATAGTAATAATTTACTACTTTCTCCTGTTTTACTGTTGAGTTCCTCTTCTCCTTATCATTTGGAATGAGGATAAAAAGACAAAAAAATAACAACATGCAAATAAGTTCAAACATCCATTCAATATCTATTATTTCCTGAATATTACTGATGAACTGATCAAAAAGTAGGCTACTGTTCACATGCGTTTTACTACTATATAGTATAGTAGTATAGTAATAATTTATTGCTTTCTCCTGTTTTATTGTTGGTTTCCTCTTTTCTGATTATTTGGAATGAGGAGAAAAAGACAATTAAAACAAACAAAAAAATCAAACATCAATTCAATATCTACTATTTCCTAAATATTACGAAATTCAAGAGGGCCGGCCCTGATGACGTCATAATATGCAAATTAGATGAGTATATTTACACCCCACATAAACTTTCGGTCATGCCCAACATTTTTCTAATTTACAGTAGATCTCTATCTTTAAGCCCTTTCAAGCCACAAGCTTTTGAAATCTTGATGTCAAAATCCAGCATTTTTCCCAAAAAACCCTGGCGCCTAAAGGGTTAAATATATTTTCAAAATATATACTGTGTGTATTTAACACAGTGCACACACATACATTACATATACAAAAACGTTTATTTTGGATGTGATTAAGCATTTAACAGCACTAGAGAAAAGCAGCAGCAACAAGTACTGAATGCTGAGGTTCTGATATTATTGACACTTTTGAAAAAAAAAACAAAAAAAACAAAGTGAATTAATTTTATTATCAAGTGAGCATCAATCGCTCACCCTTTGACTGTCTTATCCTAAATAAAATTAATAGAGGAGGGAAATATTCTGGGGTGCAGAGCAGAAAAAGACAAAGGGGGGGAAAACAATGCATTAAAATGAGGACAGCTCAACGAGTCACATTTCGTAGAAAATTTTGAATTCAAAATAGGTCATTTGTGCGGATCATGAGTTTTTGAAAACAGTGCTAAACTTTGACAAAAAGTGTTTTTTTTTGTTATAAAAGTGATTTTCTAATGTCTAAATACAAATCCTAAAGCAAACCGTGAAAATAACTGTATTAGAAACGGCAAATGTACCAATGAGTGATCCTCTGAGTTGAGTGAATCGTTACATCCCTATTAGATAGGTATGATTAATGATTAAATGTGCACTTTTCAAGAAATATTTTATACTTTTTCAAGAAAAATAAATATTTTTCATGCACAAACACACACAGCTCTGCTACATCTGCACGGTAATGCAATTCAACCTGCATTCCTACAGAATATAATCCAGCTTTTGATTTCTTGTTTCTACCTTCAATTTTGGATGACACCTGCCTTGGATCAACAGTCAACAAAACTGCCAAATACTATCCTTAAATTTGAATCATGATGATCCCAAGCTGTAATCATCACAGTCAATAAGATCATTACGTCTACTTAACTAAACACATGATGTTAATTAACCACGAAACCTGCTTTATATTATAGCTGCATATTACTGACATACTGATATTTGTCTGACACGCTCATCACTCATCACTTCCTCATTGTGTACCGTTGAAAAAAAAAACACTGCTTGTGAAGCATCTTTGAAACAATATGTATTGTGAAAAGCACTATGCACTATACATTTTAATTGAATTTAAATTAAAGTGCAAACTACAAATAGTGCTTGTAAATGGTTAAATCTTTAAATCGTAATCACTTTCATTTTAAATCAGAACTAGATGATAGCAAAATACTCTAAATCTTTAAAGTCTGTGTAAAGTGATATTAAAATATGTGTTCTGAGTTTGTCACACAACAGAAAAATGTGTTATTAACCACCCAGCCAAATTTGAATGATAAAAAAAATGCCAAGTAACTAAAATAAGTTATCAAAATCTTTGAAAAATAAGCAGGACTGTTTGTTCTCAAACGCTGGGGGCATGTTCGCTGTCAGCGCTGAAACCACGCCCACACGTCCGCTGCATATTGATGTCTCTGGGCTAAGACCCGGTATCCATTCACCCTAGAACCATGCCTGCCTAGAATCTGTATATCTAACATCACAAACATTCAAAAAGACAAACTAAGAACTTGACCTCTCAACAGTTATTATAGTGTTAGGGGCGGGGCCACGCTCGGTGGCTCCACTGCGTCATCGACCACCATTTTAGCCCCGCCCAAAAAATCCTGAACACATAATTGGTGAAAAACTGTTTAACGGTTTAACTCCACAATTCAGTACTACATAGTTCAGAGTCTTTGTAATGTGTTTCAGCAATACATTTCTAACATTTGTAATGTGTTTAGAAACAATTGTCAGAATTCTCTTTACACAGACTTTAAAGGACCACCGCACCACACGGATACGTTGTTTTCGTTCAAATCAAAGAGTAAATAAACAAAGACGTAGCCGTGTGGTGCGGCTGACACAGAACAGCGTACGCAGTTTGCGTCCAGCGGATATTCTCCAAAATGGCGCTGCGTTGACGCAGAGTCTTTATTTTTCTTTTCTTTGCATACAAAAAAATTATTCTCGTAGCTTCATAACGTTACGGTTGAACCACTGATGGTAGATGGACTATTTTGGCGATGTCTTTCATACTTTTCTGGGCCTTGACAGTGTTATTTACTTGGCAGTCAATGGGACAGTCAAAAGCCTCCCAGTTTTCATTCAAAATATCTTAAATTGTGTTCCAAAGACGAACAAAACTTTTACGGGTTTGGAACGACATGGGGGTAAGTGATTAATGACAAAATTTTCATTTTGGGGTGGAGTAACCGTTTAATATCTGCGGATAAATATCCAATATCCAAACCCAAGTAAGGATATTATTAAGGAGGGCATGTCTAGACTGCATATTCTTCAGAGCAAATTTCATATATTTTTGATAGTACAATCATAACATGCCATAATTGAGCCTCAAGCAGCTGCAGTGCCCTGTTAAGGACCTCGGTTTTAGTACAGGAAAACTGCTCAGTTTATTCAAGGACAATTCCCTTATTAGGTGTTAAGCCCGTGTCTGGATCAAAGACAGACTTTGCACTTGTTTTATGGGGTCTCAGGTTTGAATCCCAGAGGCACAGCGCTCTCTGCGTGCTTCTACTGCACGAATATTGATTGCAAACACATGAGAGTGCCACTGTGTTTATACAGCAGATTAAGCTCTGCAGCGTGAATGGGGATATTTGTTTACATCAAAATGCCTCACACTGCCAGAAACACACCGCGGTGTGCTTTCTCAGCCAGAGAGACCGAGAATGTGCGACAGAAGAAAAAGGTTGTAATTGGTGAGCGAAAGCACAAATAGCTTTATTAGTCATGCTCTGGTTGAGTGTATTTCTGTGTGTGATGTATCCGTGACACTTGCGCTCTTTCCCTGAGGTTAGACACCTGCCTCCATCCACAGCTGAGCCCAAACACACACAAACATGCACAGCTGGTCCGGGGCAGTAAGAACATCAGACTTATTTACATGACAAGAGGTTAGGGTTAGAAAAAGGAAATGGAGAGAAAGAGAGACAGATGGTTCAACTCTACTGTAAAATAAGGCTGCTTTTACACTTGGGTCAGCTTGATCTGAACTCCATCCCTGTTTTTTTTTTACATTATTTATTATTATTTAGAAAACTCATAAATACTGCACTATAGACCCCCATTTACAAGCAGTTTAGAAAATAGTTCTGATGTCAAACAAATTTGACCAGACATTCTATAGAGAATTTGCCTGCAAGATACAAAATGTAAAATGCAAACTATACAATTTTTGTGAATTTCTTTTAAAAACCATTTTTAATGGATCTGCTGAAATGATCTGGGAGAATTTTTAAAGTTTGCATTTTCACATCATTTATAGAGAAGCACAAATAGTAGTATTCCCTTGAAGATGCCATCTTCACATTGTCATCATATCCTATTAGCATAATTGCCAACTGAAGTGGGGAAAAAAACAAAACAGAAAAAAGATAGCTTTAAAAAAATGGGTCAATGGGCTAGTTGTTTTTTTGTTTTGTTTTTATTTGTTTTTTAGAAGTCATGCAGCATATACGGTACACTATTATTCAAAAGTTTGGGGTCAGTCCAAAATTTTTGTTGTTTTGTCAAAACTGGCAGTAAAGACATGTCTATTTCTAGATAAGTAAAGTTTGCAAACAAACTTCAATATTGGCTTGACAAAGCCTTGTTTGAAAGTTCAAAATAACTTTTCTTTGAAGAATTTAAGTCAATAAAATCTTATTAACATGTTCTAGCACATTGCTAAAATGTTGCTGACATGATTTTACATGCTTCTAACACATTTTAGCACATTGCTAATATGTTTTAGCATGTTTCAAACGTTTGAACATGTTGCTAACATGAATTAGCATGTTGCTACCATGTTTTAACACTTCGCTAACATGTTTTAACATGATGTTAGCATGATTTAACACATTGCTAGAATGTTTTATCATGTTGCTAATTTTTTATTGTTGCTTTCTAACATGTTTAGCATGTTGACAGCAAATTAGTTCACAGGAAAAAATGACTGATGACTTTAAAATACATTAAAATAGAAAAGTTATTTTAAATTGTAATATTTCACAATATTCCTGTTTTACACCTTACGAAAATTAACCATGGTTTTACTACAGTTAAAACCAAAAAAAACATGATTACTATAGTCAAACCATGATAACCACAAATTAACCATGATTTTGCTACACTAACCATAGTTTAACTGTGGTATTTGTACTAAAACTGTGGTTATACAAATGGTAATCAATAAGCCAAAAAAACGCATGGTTACTACACTTTTACTGTAATAAAACCATGGTTAATTTTCCTAAATGATCAAATAAATGCGGCATTTGTTGGGCTTCATTCCAAAACATTTAAAAAAATCTTACCGACGCCATACTTTTGAACAGCAGTGTAATACATCACTAAATATAACTTCATTTGCATTTCCAAATGGAAACAGCAACACTTGCAAGGCAGCGAGAAAAAGTGTTAAAGATGTAGGCACACATGAAACAACACAGTTTTTGGAGGCATGCGGCAAAATTAGAAGGAATGAAAAGGCAATGGATGAATAGATGAAGTTAATGTTTTGCAAGAAAGAAAAGACTATTCAGTGTGCAAATAATCAATATGCACATATTGCATTGACGTTATGTTGGTTGGATTCTGAATGGTGAAAATTTGTAAGCAATTTTTATAGCACTCTAATATCTGAAAATTGTCTTGACTTTGGTACTTTGAATGAGTAATTCCACATAAACACACACTGATGCACAATGTGAGGTAGAAGAAGGTTTGTCTTCCATCCTCAGCATGTCTCAGGACAATAGCACGATGTGCCATAGCTGCAGGAGTTAAACGAAATAACAGTGAAGAATACGGAAAAGTGAAGTTTAAATGGAAAATGATGCTCTTCATTTGATTTACCTCATAACCATTCAGTTTCAAGGTTTCTACTGGGGCTGTGGAGGAGGAAATAAAACCTTCTTTTATATTCGGCTCCAATTCTGCCCTACCTACCCATTAAATTTTCTTATTTGTAAGTCGCTTTGGACAAAAGCGTCTGCTAAATGACAAAAGTAAAAAAGTAAAGAGTGTAAAGACCATCGACTCTACCGTGCGACTCCACCGGGCAGGGACACCGGCAAGGGATAGTAGTAGCTTTTTATTTAATTTTTTCATTGATATGTTTATTATTGAAATGTTGTTGTTATATGCATGTGTTAATTTTATTTAATTTCTTTATTTTCTTAAATATGTGGGTAGATAGTATTTATAGAGTTGTAACTTTTTAGTTTTAGTTACTTTTTCTTATTTGTAAGTCGCTTTGGACAAAAGCGTCTGCTAAATGACAAAAGTAAAAGTAAGTAAGTAAAGTAAATTCATAAAAGACCAATAGAAGTGTACACGTCTCTAGTGTAATGACAATACTAAATCAAATTTAAATCAGCCTCAGGTCAGAAACTAATCGTTCAAGGACTGTCGAGAGAGAGGGAGAGAGACCTTCATTTCCAAAGCAGAAATGAGGGTTTACAGCAGGTCAACATATGCAGCACAGATTCAGACTGCACAGAAAGAGCAGATGTATTCACAGGTATTTGTAAGGAAATGAAGTTCTAGCATATAAAAGTTCATTTTTTCTTGTAACATTTCAAAAAGTGAAACTTTCATATATTTTAGATTCATTACATGTTAAGTAAAACATTTCAAAAGTTTTTTTTTTAATTTTGATGATGCTCATGAAAGTCAAAAATCAGTATCTCAAAATATTAGAATATTTACATTTGAGTTTCAATAAATGACCATCTCTACAGTATAAATTCCGGGTACCTCTTGTTCTTTGAAACCACAATAATGGGGAAGACTGCTGACTTGGCAATGATCCAGAAGTCGAACATTGACGGCCTCAACAAAGAGGGTAAATCACAGAGGGTCATTACTGAAAGGGGTGGCTGTTTACAGAGTGCTGTATCAAAGCATATTAAATGCAAAGTTGACTGGAAGGAAGAAATTGGGTAGGAAAAGGTGCACAAGCAACAGGGATGACTGCAAGCTTGAGAATACTGTCAAGAAAAGCAGATTCAAACACTTGGGAGAGCTTCACAAGGAGAGGACTGAAGCTGGAGTCAGTGCATCAAGAGTCACCACGCTCAGACGTCTACAGGAAAAGGGCTACCAAGCCACTTATGAACCAGAGACAACGTCAGAAGCGTCTTACCTGGGCTGTGGAGAAAAAGAACTGGACTGTTGCTCAGTGAAAGTCCTCTTTTCAGATGAAAGTAAATTTTGCATTTAATTTGGAAATCAAGGTCCCAGAGTCTGGAGGAAGAGTGGAGAGGCACAGAATCCATGTTGCTTGAAGTCCAGAGTGAAGTTTCCACAGTCAGTGATGATTTGGGCTGCCATGTCATCTGCTGGTGTTGGTCCACTGTGTTTTCTGAAGTTCACAGTCAACACAGCCGTCTACCAGGAAATTTTAGAGCACTTCATGCTTCCTTCTGCTGCCAAGCTTTATGGAGATGCTGATTTCATTTTCCAGCAGGACTTAGCACCTGCCCACACTGCCAAAGGTACCAAAAGCTGGTTCAATGACCATGGTGTTACTGTGCTTGATTGCCCAGCAAACTTGCCTGACCTGAACCCCATAGAGAATCTATGGGGTACTGTCAAGAGGAAGATGAGAGACACCAGACCCAACAATGCAGATGACCTGAAGGCCGCTATCAAAGCAACCTGGGCTTCCATTACACCTGAGCAGTGCCACAGGCTGATTGACTCCATGCCACGCCGCATTGATGCAGTAATTCATGCAAAAGGAGGCTCAACCAAGTATTGAGTACATAGAAATGAACATACTTGTCAGAAGCCTGACATTTCTGTTTAAAATATCCTTTTTTTATTGATCTTATGTAATATTCTAATTTTCTGAGACACTGAACCTTGGGTTTTCATTATCTGTAAGCCATAATCATCAAAATTTCAAGAAATAAAGGCTTGAAATATTTCACTCTATGTGTAATGAATCTATATAATATATGTGTTTGACTTTCTGAAATGAGTGACAAAAAATATTGACCTTTTTCATGATATTCTAATTTTTTTTAGATGTACCTGTATATGTTTCATGGACAGACCATGATGCATTCAATGTCAGTGGATGACCTCTAAAATATAATACTTTAATGCCTGCACAAGTCTAGAGATCTACAAAGCTTTACGATTGCTCTGTTTAGTTTCATATTGAATTCAATGACTGTTTTACTACATTTATATTAAACAATATTAATAAATATGCAATTGCACCAAATCAGGGTCATATTATTATAAATAAATTATTATAAACAGGATCAAATACACTGAAACAATTTTTTAAGGTAAGTGGTTGCAAACTATTTATTTTAGCTACATAAAAAAACGTTGGAAGTTAGTCAACTAAATTTGTTTATTAGCTAAAATAAATTGATTGCAACCACTTTAAAAAATGTAGTAAATTCAATGAATTGTATGCTTAAATATATGTTATAAATTATTTTACATGTAATTACAATAATAAGTCATTTTAAAAGATTAAATGTATTTTAAACTAGAATAAATATCATTAATGTCTTTTAATCCAGATTATATTATTACAAATATATACATGATTTTTGTAATATTAACAAATATATGTAATAAAAGTGAACCTAATACCGATAAACAAGATCAAAAATGATTCGAGGTGCTACATTATCAATATCTATCCAAACATTAGAAAATATGTGTACACTGTACATACAGCACCAATGCACATTAATACTAATGAAGCAAAGTAGATTTACAACATACACACACAGCCTACGTGAGATATGATTATTGAACATTTCCACACAGCTCGAGCATGCCGATGAAATAAGAGCGGAAAGCTCTCCGCAACACACACTATGAATTTCAATATGACATTCTTCACCGTTATTGGACAGAACTGCAGGCAGGGGTGTGAGCAACACACGTTTTATTGCATAGAGCTACAGGACTGTGTGTGTGTACAAAACTATGCAGCAGCAGCAGCATCTTCAAAGAGCCTCCTCACCTGGAGAAAGAAAGACTTCCTGTCAGGCTGCCGTCGTCCTCCTATCCATCTCTCTGCTGCTTTTCTCTTTTCTTCTCCACCCATCCCCCCCACCCACCCTCTCTCCAATCTACACCCTACACCTCTGGCTTGTTTTTCAGTGCCGAAATGTAGCTTTCTGCCAGCGCTCTGCTCTGAATAAGTGTGTGAGTGTGTCTATGTGACGTGCGGAGGTGACTGGCCACCGCTGTCTAATGAATGATGCCCCCCTTGGGCTCACAGCTGTCTGGCCATCATAAATGTCACCCCTATAAAAATGGCCCCGTTCATTGAAAGCTCATGAAGCTGCTGTGGGGCATCGGGTGAAAGTGTGTGTGTTGTATGCAGCGCTGCACAGATGTGGCATCTGATTTGCACCTTAATGTATCCATAACAATGAAAGTGCTCCTAGAATTAATAACTATGAACTCAATTCTATATAGCAGATAAGGCAAGAGAAATGACTATAAATATACTTATATTTCATTCAATACTGAAAAATATACACTTTAAAATGTTTTCTAAATTTTATTGAAAATTTCTACAGTAAAAAACTATTAATTGGTTTACTGTAATCTTACACTGATTAACTATAAATTCTGCTGTGAAATAGGCTACTGCCAAATTTATGTTTTTGGAAGTAAAAAAAAATGAATCAGCATTAACGGTAAATTATGAATTGAATTATCATTTACAGTGAAAAACAGTAAAATGACATTCCCAGAAATCTATGTGACGAATATATATATATTTTTTTTAATATAACATTTTTTTTCATATTAATGTTGTTATCTGTTTGTGTTGCATTTCATTCCTGTTGTACCACTGTAAAAAGCAGATTTTGGTAAATTATAGAAGCTTGGTAAATTAGTGAAAATACGGTTGTGTAAGCTGTAAAATATACAAATATAATACCAATATTATAATAATATTTTTTAACAATAATAATAATAATTTATGTTATTTATGGGTGCCTTTCAAGACACTCAAGGACACCTAACAAATAATTAAATACATTGAATATTGAATTACAGTGAATATCTGGCAACCACAGTTGCCTGTTTTACTCTAATTTTAACAGGATCTTTTTTACAGTGTAGATAAAATGGCTGTCAAATTAACACATTACTAATCATTCCTACATAACTATTAAAAAAACATACTAAAATGTGTAATAAGTACTAAAGAATATCCCTGATGTGATGTTTATCAAAGATGAAAACAAAATGTGAAGCAAAAAACAATTCAAAAACATTAAAAACAAATACTACAATAACCTTAAAAGCTACTCCTTGTAAAGTCGATAAAAAATTTTATCTTCAAATTTTGACAAAATTAATTTAATTGTTCAGCTTATTGTGTACTTAATTAGATTAAAAATCTTAAAATTTAACCTTTTTTATTCAGGATATAATTAAAAGTGCAACATTTCACTCTAGATTTATATTTGTGTGAATATTTATACTTCTTAGAGTATTATGTTGTTAGTATAAACTATTTGAATCAGCTGATAGTCGAGTCTTCCATGCATATCCATTTCAGTTATGGTGCTCCCTCTATAATCAGTAGACAATAAAGCAGATCACTAGGTTTTGGAGCAGAGATTATGTGGGTCTATTTAACCTTCACCAAGGCCAATATAATCATGAAACCCACAATTAAATTTACAATGCGTAATGCTGTATAAACTAAGGCGTTATCTAGCGTCAAATGTAAAGGCTTAATGTCTGGTGCTCACAGCACTGGTTGATCGCAGCTCCAGGGGTTAATTAACTCAATTAGCTTAATAGCATCAACAACACAAGATAAGAATGCTGTGCAAATGGTCTCTCCCATGTGAATGTTTTCATGTCATGCTGTGGTGTTGTTTGTGTCCATACTGTGCAAGTATTTGCGGATGAATAGCTGAACAAACAACAGAGGGGTTAATAAATGAGCTGTACTATTTGTTCAGTTGTTCAGTTGAATTTGTCTTCATGGCAAATGTAATTGATCGCAATTCGCAGCTTAGAGCACTGAGGCAAACACTCCTACATGGAAAAGACAAGAAATAAATGCAAACAACATATGAGGACACTAGGATCAGAAACACGTGTTTGGCATAGCATGTCAGATAAACAGATTTAAATCAAAGATCAATGCTACAGAAAAGTCCAAAAACAACAAATAAAACTTGTAAATACGTGCAATAAAAATTAAGTATTATTACCAAACTTTTAAATATAAAAGAAATAAAACGGTATTAATTAGGGATGCATCGATCCGATATTCAGTATCGGTATCGGCTCTGATACAGTCATTTTCTGCAGAATCGGGTATCGGTCAGACAAGACAGATCCAAATCCAATATTGTGCGTATACTCCTCTGTGTTATTGTTGAGCCCCACGAAAGGCACAAAAACATTATAAAGCACCATAAAGTTTCCGTGCACTATATTTCAAATGTTCTGAAGCTGTTCCATAGTTTAATCTGAGGTACAGACGAATATTTCAAGTCGTTAAATTCAAGTTCACATAAACTCTTCTTTCCGTCGCGGCTGTCTGTCATCCTCCATTCAAACTGCGTGTTGCGTTCAGTTAATACAGTCAAAACGATGAAACACAGTAACTGAGGTTTAAAACTGTTAAAAGAAAAGGCTCAATAAAGTATCGCACGGACTTAATAAACTACGCATCAATATCTCTTCCCTTTGCACTTTGAACTTTTCTATGCGGACTCGGAGGGCTGTGCTGCTTCAAGCGCATCATTCTGTGCATGGGATGTGCATAAGCGCTTTGTGCCGCTCTGTATTGGAGTCTTTCATATTATAATGCTTTTGCGCAATGAAAGATTATTAATAGTCTTTCTTGTTCTGTCCTATCTATCATATGCTGCTGCCTTCATTACTGTGCTACACATTTAAAAGAAATGTATTTTAATTTTATAGTATATATTTATATATAAATGTATTTACTTGTTTTTTCATGAATGTATTTTACAACAATACAAAGAGCAATGTGTAACATTTTACCAGATTTAGTCCTACACTTATTCACTTTTATTTGTAAATAAAAATGTTTCACTAGATTGTATAAAATTGTGCACCCATGATTTTTCTAGAGTATCTCTTGCTGCTGAATTATCCACTAACCTAGTTTATAATAGTATTTTTGTCATAGATCATGATTATATATTTTTTCATTTTTTATTTTTCATTAAAATGAAGTTGTCTATATGTAGTAGATGAGTGGAAGGAAGGAAGGATAATGGAAGGAAGATGGCGGCGCGATCGATCGCTGCGGCTGCTCCGGGTCCCAAAGACGGTGCTTTTATGTCGTTTAATGTCGTCTGTTTGTCTCTAAATTATGTAAGTTTACCACTAACTCTTAAGGAAATCACCCCAGAATTCATCTATGATCGCCAAAGTCTTCTGGATATCAGCAACGCATACGAGCATCAACTCTCGCCGGCGGCTACTGAGAAGCTACGAGGCCTTTGTTTACTGCTGGAGCCGGACCTCGAGACCGCGGCCTCGCCTACTGACGCTACCCGCACAAGGCAGCGTCGCAAGCGGTGTGAGAGAGGACGGAAGCGCGGTAAGCGCGGAGGTATACGAGCTAGGCTAAGAGCTAACCCCTCAAGACCGGCTCTTCCAACACTCATGCTCTCAAACGCTCGCTCTCTGGAAAACAAACTGGACTTAATTCAACTCAGTCGATCTACACAGCATGAGGCAAGGGACAGTTGCGTGTTTGTTTTCACCGAAACATGGCTAAACGACAACATCCCGGACTCCGCCATTCAACTGCACGGGCTATCCAACTTCCGAGCGGACAGAGATTCATCACTGTCTGGTAAGACACGCGGAGGTGGCTTGTGTGTGTATATCAACAAAGACTGGTGTAACAATGCTGCGGTATTATCAAAACACTGTTCATCGCTGGTGGAGTTTATGGTTGTGAAGTGTCGACCGTTCTATCTGCCGCGGGAGTTCACGGCCATTGTTATCGTTGCGGTTTACATCCCCCCGTGTGCAAACGCTAAGGACGCGCTTCGTGAACTGTATAGCGCCATCAGTGAACAACAAACAAAAAACCCCGGCGGCTTTTTCATCATAGTCGGTGACTTCAACCACGCAAACTTAAAGACAGTTTTGCCAAAGTTCTACCAACATGTGAACTTTGCAACAAGGGGAAACAACACACTGGACCTTGTTTACACAACAGTTAAGAACTCTTACAAGGCTGAACCCCGCCCCCACCTCGGGTACTCAGACCACATCACTGTTATGCTAATCCCAGCATATAGACCACTTCTCAAACTCACCAAACCGGTTGAAAAGCAGATCACAGTATGGCCAGACAATGCCACCTCAGCACTGCAGGACTGCTTCCAGGACACAGACTGGAACATGTTTAAAGAGGCAGCCACCTACAACAACCACACAGACCTGAATGAGTACACTGAAACTGTGACTGCTTACATCAAAAAGTGCACTGATGATGTGACAGTCACCAAGACCATCACCACACGTGCCAACCAGAAGCCATGGATGACAGCAGAGGTTCGTGGGCTGCTAAAGACCAGAGATGAAGCATTCAGATCAGGAGATAAAGCAGCCCTCAAAACAGCAAGAGCCGATCTGTCCTGTGGCATCAAAAAAGCAAAACGGTCATATGCCCAAAAAAATCAACAACCACTTCACAGACAGCAGAGACACACGGAGCCTGTGGCAAGCCATTCAGACCATTACTGACTACAAGCCCCCGCCACAGGCCTGTGATGAGGACACATCCCTCCCCGATGCACTCAACCACTTTTATTCACGGTTTGAAATGCAGAATGACACACCTGCACAAAAACTGCCCACACCTCCCAACAACCGGGCGCTCTGTCTGTCTCCAGCCGACGTAAGGAAGACCCTATCTAGGATTAACCCACGCAAGGCTGCGGGTCCTGACAACATACCTGGCCTTGTTCTGAGAGACAGTGCTGCACAGCTGACAGATGTCCTAACAGATATCTTCAACACCTCGCTGAGCCAGGCAGTCGTCCCCACGTGTTTCAAATCCACAACAATCATACCGGTACCAAAGAAATCACCTGTGTCCTGTCTCAATGACTACCGTCCCATAGCACTGACTCCAATCATGATGAAGTGCTTTGAGAGGCTAGTCATGCATAACATCAAAATCAGCCTCCCCAACACACTCGACCCGCTCCAGTTTGCATACCGTCCAAACCGCTCTACGGACGATGCAATTTCCTCCACCCTCCACCACCCCCCACTGACCATCGACAAGGCACAACAGCGCCTACACGTTCTCCGCCGGCTGAAAAGAGCAAGTCTCCCTCCACCCATCCTTACCACATTCTACAGAGGCACCATTGAGAGTGTGCTGACCAGCTGCATCACTGTCTGGTACGGGAACTGCAGTGCTGCTGACCGCAAGACCCTCCAGCGGACAGTGAACACAGCTGCAAAGATCATCGGTGCCCCTCTCCCCTCCATCCTGGACATCTTCCTTACACGATGCTCCAGCAAAACCAACAGCATCGTGAAGGACTCCACCCATCCCTCCCACAGTCTCTTCCAGCTCCTACCATCAGGAAGACGGTACCGGAGCACCAGAGCCCGCTCCGCCAGACTGCTCAACAGCTTTTTCCCCCAGGCTGTGAGAGCCCTGAACTCAAACCACCCCACCCCCCTCTGAAACCCCATGCAAACCCCTACCTCCTGAACATGGACCACCCCCCACCCCAAACCTTACCACACCAAAGAAAAAAAAATTTATGGAACTTAAATTTTTTTTTATTTATTTTATTTTTATTTTTTGTGCAATTCAAGTGTGCTACACACAGGTGAGTGGGCCTGTACAAACCACCTGTAGTAACACACTCTCCTCTATGTGCACTATGGACACTTTACACTATGGACACTCTCCTCTATGTGCACTATGGACACTTTACACTATGGACACTCTCCTCTATGTGCACTATGGACACTTTACACTATGGACACTTACACTTTACACTATGTGCACAATGGACACTTACACACACTGCTGCGTGTGCACAATCTCACAAAAGACTCAGCAATATATGTATGTTTACATGCTCATGCACTACAAATCATCCTGCACTGTTCCCCAACCAGCTGCTGACTCAAATGTCTCTCTTTGCACATGTACAGTACTTGTGAAGCATTCGTATAGTTTGTATTTTTTATCTTCTATTTTTTAGTTTGTATAGGGTAATATTTATGTGAAGCATTTGTATAGTTGTATTTTTTATCCTTTATTCTTTTAGTTTGTATAGGGTAAATACTTATAGTATACTTATAGTTAAATCTGTCAGTAGGTTAGTAGTGTATAGGTTTATAGTGTTTTTTACTTTCGTTGTTGTATGTCTGTATTTATGTAGCACCGTGGTCCTGCGAGACACGACATTTCGTTCCACTGTATGTCCCCACATGTAGCGGAATGACAATAAAGCTCAACTTGAACTTGAACTTGAACTTGAGTGACGATCAGGTCAACACAGAGAAGTCAAGAAATTTTACATTGATAAAAAAAAAACTGGGTTGGTATCGGATTGGATCGGTATCGGCAGATACTCAGAATTTTCAGTATAGGAACGGTTCTGAAAAAATGGTATCGTTGCATCCCTAGTATTAATTATTGTATATTTTTTAATAAATTACATAATAAATTTTAAATACATAAAATTATATAACTAAAATAATATTTAAAAAAATATAATAACTATTATCTGAAAAAAAAAATCTAAAACAATAATAACATTAAATAAAAATAAATTCTATATAAATTAATATGTATATATATATAAACAATCATCAATATCATAATAATAATATTAATATTACATTTTATATTTTTACATTACTAATAAAAAATAATTTTAGCATTTAAATACGGATGTTGAAAGAGGGGCTGAGGGGAGACAGATTTCGAATGCGTTCCCTTCAGTCAATACTTATCTGTTACCTCGATGTAACCCTCCAGCCCAATTCCCATTACCCCTGAGAGGTGTACAAATCCAATTAAGCTATAGTGTCAAAGCTAAAAATACAATAACCCGTAGCATGCAATGAAGGCTGATTTGACAGGTGGCGAAATAAAATTGCAACACAGCAGGTTTATCCGGTTTTGTGATATTGTGCACATGCGGCCAACTATGGCTACACGAGACATGGTTGATTCTGAACGCGGGTAACAGGTCTGCTGCAGACGAGACTCTGCTGTGAAAGAGAATTCAAGAGAAGCCGAGGTCTGTTTGTGTCTTTTCAGCTCAGAATACAGTGGAGGGGTCCTTGTATCTGGTGAAAAGGGAGTTGAGGTCACTGTTCCATGGCATAATGAATTGTATACACACACAAACTCCTCAGCACAAATCCCTGAGAGCCTCTTCATGGACAGAAGTAAAAGAAGAACGCTGAGAGAGAGGGAATAAGCGAGGAGAGACAAACAGCGAAGTGAGAGTGAGGAAGAGAGAGAGAGAGAATAAAGATGGTTGAAAATCATTATAATGAGCTCATATAATCGGGCTACTGAAAGGACAGAAAGATCCAGATGCTGTTTTCTAAAGCAAACATGACTATTACTATTGCTTATGGTTAGTATTAAACTTTAGCGAGTAAAAAAAATCTACAAACAGAAGAGCATGGCTCTAGCAACACCAAGGTCGTGGGTTTGATTCCCAGGGAATGCATGAACTGATCAATGTATACCCTGAATCCAACATCGTCGCTTTCAATAAAAGTGTCTGCCAAATGCATAAATATAAATGAATTCATTTTCCAAGCCATCAAATTTATGTTTTCCCTGCTAGATGATGATAAGCTAAACAATCCCAATGACTGTAATTGAAAATGGTGCAATTGTATCATAAATTGTGTTTCTTGAAGGTGCAGTAAGCAATTTCTGGATTGGACTGAGCCCCCAAATCACACTTATAGCCAAACATCAGTAGGGGGCGTGGTTATTCATGATGTTGGAGTTGCCTATGTTGCATTGCAAGTTTGTGAATTTAGGGGCGGAGCTATCATGATAGGGATGTAATCCTTTTTGGAAAGGGTATGATTGTTCTGGTTATTTCAAATAACAACAGCATTTCTCAGAAATCGCTAACTGCACCTTTAAGAAACACAATATATAACACAATTGCTGTTGGATTAAATTCATAATGTGAAATAGCCTATGTTATTAAAAATAATTTACATTGCCGTATGATTTATTTAGAGAAATGTTCTAAACACTTTATTTTCAGGTGTCCTTGTTACATGTTACATTTAACCTACTTGCTATTATAATACTATAAATTATGCATAATTACATGCAAGAATTCCTAACCCTAACCATATAGTAAGTACATGTAGTTAATTAATATTACTCAGTACTTAAATGTATAATTACACACTAACAAGGTGTCATGAATCTGGCCTACGAACTTCCATTAACTCACCACCAGAGGTCACTCACTCATCACAGGGACACTTGCACTACACTAACTGTTGCACGCCACCTCAGACTACAATACCCATCATCCATTGCACTGATGACACACAACTGATTGCACTGATCACACACCCTACATAAAACATGGACTTCCTCTTCCTCTCTGCCGAGTATTGTTTAGCATATATCCTAGCGATAGCTACTCTACAGAGCCCTCACAGTTGTTATAGTTTTGCCTTGTTAGTTCTCTCGTGTTTGATACCTGCCCGTGTTTCCTGGATTAACCCTTTGCCTTGCCGTTCAGACTTTGTTTGCACCTCGTTTGGATTATTGCTGTGTATCTGGATTATCTCTCTTGCCTTGTCCCTGTTGGATATTGTTCGCCGATCGAAGACCCACACTTGCCCTAGAACTACTCTTTGTCTTGCCATTTATATACCTGTTTGCCAATACCCATGTCTGTTTGATGACCTTGCCTTTGAATAAATCTTGCAAATGGATCCACACATCTCACGTCTTGTTCGCCCCGTAAAACAAGGTCACTTTATAATAAAGTGTAACCGAAATGTTTTTGAAATAAATAGTTACATATTATTACACTGAAACACTAAAATTATATAATTATTTTAATATTGTATAATTGAAATATTTAACATTTTTAGATAATATTAATTTAACATTATATTAATAATTAACTAATTATTTTATTTTTTTAATTATTAGTGCAACTTCTATTATTAAAATAGTTTCTATTTGAATATTATTTTAAAATGTAAGTCAAATTTTAAGCATCATTACTCCAGTCTTCAGAGTCACATGATCCTTCAGAAGATGCTGCTCAAGAAACATTTTGTATTATCAATGTTGAAAACACAGACTGAACTGACTTGACTTTAGCTACATCTAGTAATAAGAATAGCATATAAACTTGTTACAAATTGTTTTTGATTTGGACTAGTAAGCTACCACCTTGCACGCCCAATATAGCAACCAACATGCTACAAACCAATTAGAATGCACTAGCAACACCCTCGCAACCAGCAAAAACAAGCATCATATTTGCAACTTTATTTTCCCACAGTCAAGGCAAAATTCACATTTTCTTCAAAAAATGTCCAAATCTAGATTGTATTACATTGTGCACACATGGGAAAACAACACAAGAGCTGGAGAAACAATGAAAGACCATGAAAGAATGACTAAAACATCAAACAGAGCAAGAGAGAGCGAGTGTGAAAGAGAAAAAAGATATCTGGTTGTGATCAGGCTCGATATGAAACCCAGGGGTACGAGGAAGCACAGAGGTGAGAATGATGGATGACATCAAGACAAGCTGAAGATACTTTACTCTTCCACGTTCACACACACACACACACACACACACACACACACTCTCTATCTCTCTCTTACTGTAGCCTTGAATGAACCCAACATGATACAACCTGCCTTTAATTCTCTCTCTCTCTCTTCTCATTCAGTGCCTCCAACCACTTCTCTTTCCTCTAACTCTCCCAACCCTCCAATCATCTCTGTCTCTCTCCCATGGGAAGCTCCAATATTCCCTAATTAAATCCCGAACTGTCACCCACTCACGCTCCTGCAGCTGCTTTTGAGGATATACTAACAGGATATCTGTTAAAGAGAAAATACCTATACGGCAGGAACGCTACTGATAAAAGGAAAAACCTTGTGATGCTCTCTGATCTCAAACGAGTCCCACATACATTTGTATTCACATCAGCTTCCATCGAAACGCACTGTGTGTGCTTATAGCAGAATTGATCTGGCAGAACAGACACTTCAAAAGCTGGGATCTAAAGACCACAGGCCTTGGTAGAGGATAGCGGGTCGGCTCGGATGAACACACTTGCTAACACAGCCAACCCAACAGAGACCAGTGGGCTACTCAGAAAAATTGCAGATTAACCTCTAGCCCTATTTGGACAGAACTAAGTCTTGAATCTTTAGGCAATTTAGCCTATTCTGTACGCTTATGATCAAGGCCTAAATATCCAGTATGCTTACATTTGATTTTAGCCGCAGTGTCTGCAGTAACACTGTTCATCATGTCCTATTTCTTGAGCTCTGACACCTGCAGCCTTCAGACTGGCATGTAATATTTACCAAGCAGGGCTCCAGACAAAAAAATCGAGTAAGGAGCCATTGGCTCCTATAAAAGAAAAACTTAGGCGCCAAATTATTTTTTTAGGTGCCACAGAATAAAAGTGGTTTATTTTATTATTATCATTTTATTTTTCCCCCCTATTTTAACATTTCAATCATTTTGTCATGTGTTTATGTCTTATCTTTTCTAGGCTTTATCAGCATTTTAATCCATCTTGTAGATGATCAGGTCAACCGAGGGACTAAGGTTCACTTAAAGTGTGAATTAAATGTCTTTTACAACTTTAAATATACAGTCACAAAGAATTGTTCGTTACACAGAATCTGTAGCAATATCATGGACCATAAGCATCACTTGGCAACTGAGTGCAGTGCATCCTATAAATGTTGTCATGTCTTTCACACATTCAGTCTGTTTTTCTTCATTAGTAAAATGCAATTTTATAGGAGGAGTTGAATCATGTACAACAGAATAAGTAAAAATATTAATATGCAACAGCGCATGAATATAGCAAAACGCTCCTCTTTATAGTTATTTTTCTAGCTGACTGATGAGTTTATGGACACTGAGTGGTTATTCTGAGGTAAATGTATTACAATGCAATGTTTACAAGCTTTATACATTTCCTCAGTTTGAAACAATGAGCTTTTACATAAAACATTTCAGTAAGTTGTACTATAGGCTTTCTTATTGCCTACCTTTTGATCATGTTCATTTCATACTATAGTAGTAAATCGAAATATATAATGGGTTCACTTACTGCTTTAACTGAGGTGCTAAAGAGATCGCGCCTGAGCATTAAGTGCGATACTCTCCGCTCGCGCGATCCGGACACATACACGGACCGTGTGGACGCGGGGTACTGGTGTTTATATTACCCAAAGTGTGCGCTTGTGGTCCGCATTAAAGAGCACACAAACCGCATAATTTGAATTTCGTAGCATTTTAAAGCTGATACTTTGTTTATTAAAAAGTAAGACAGCACAAAGCTTTTTGCGATTACTGGCAAGTGCGCTTCAAATAACAGGAAGTCCATGCATTAACAGAACACAGCATATAGACTAAGATCTCGATAAGAAGATCGACCGGACAAGTGTAAATGCATCTGGTTGTTGAAACCACATATGGTAATTTTACTCCTCCCATAATATTAAAATAATAGACGTGTGAGAGCGTTTTATAGGCTATATGGCATGTTATAGTCAGATATGACAGCGCAATGCAACAAGCATCACCGCGGATGAGTTGCGGAGTATTTCTTCAGCAAGCGACGCGCAAACTGATTATGAACCTGAAAGTAAGTCGCAGACGCTCAACACACAATCTTCTTCATTAAAAGTAGCGAGACTAGCCTATCGCGCGCTCTCTTGATATTGAAATTAGCTGATAATTAATAAAATTATCCATTGCTTTCATTGACGTGAACTCCGTTATATTTGCATATGAAGCGGGAATTGAAGAACGGATTTATATCCGTTTTGCGAAGACACATTTATGTGGTCAAGTGTAAATGGGGAAACGTTTTAACAAATCATATAGATATCCGATCAGAGAAAATGCATGAAGTGAGCAGGTGTAAACAGGCCCTTTCAGGTCTCTCTCACTGCGTTCAGAAGACTGTGTGCGGCAGAGACGAGGACTCTTTGAAACTCTTTTCAGTAAAACTTTGATGCGCATCGTCTTATGTAAGTTTAATACGTGAACATAACAAAAGATGTGAGCGCAAAACAATCGGGAAAAAAGTCCTTTCATGCAAATTATATATAGTCGCCAGTGGCGACCTCAGCAAAAACTTCACTCGCAAATTAATATTTTTGGTCGCAAATGCGACCATTTTAGTCGCAGTTTGGAGCCCTGATGATTTATATTTTTTCTGCATGTCTTGTGCAGGTCTCTGTATATATTTTTATCTCAATGTGACATTAAAGAAACATAGGTCGAAACCACAAGTGTTGCTCACACACAAGCACACACCACAGGACTGATGGCTGCTCTGTCAGTGTAGGTCTGAAGGATGGCATGAAGTGTCCAGAGACGGCGTGCTAATCAGCCCATTTGATGAAAAACGTCCCTTCCTGCACCATGCATCATCAGCACATCACTGAAAAACGCTACACAACCATACAAGCCATACAGAAGAGCACAAATCAAAAAGAGAGAGACTGTAAAATTTTACTTCCTCCAACAGACCTGCTTTCAATTACAATGCACTATGAATGCAATATGCCGTTGACCTCAAATCCACACGGATAAATGTTACAGCCACGCCATTCATCATCTGGTGAAACTGAGAAATACACAGCAACACATGATCCTATAAGGAATATGCATATGGGGAGCCAATGCCTGTGAGCAAGACCGAGCTATATGACCTCTATCAAACTTTACGCCGTAACATATGAGGTCATGTTAAGAAATGCAGGGTAGGCAAATAGCATCTTTTTCTGCTTCCTTAATTTATACACTCCATCAGCCTCAAGGAAAAAGTAGGTTGCGCCCACCCATATAAAGCTCACTTCAGTAGCCTGGAAAGTAAGTTAAGATGAATTGTAAAAGAAAACAGTAGATGATAGTCTATTATTATTCTAAAGGACTGCAGCAGCAAGACGACGCTAGGCTTGCTTTTAGACTTATGACCCAAACATAATTCTCACACTGCTTGCTTAATCAGATCTGTACTGATATTCTTTCCTTTTACTGGTACTTGCTAAGGAAAGCATAAAATGGCATAACACCCTAGCAAAAGTGTAAGTTGTGGGGAAGTCGTGGCCTAATGGTTAGAGAGTCGGTAAGTAACTCCTAAAGGTTGCGGGTTCGAGTCTCGGGCCGGCAGGGATTGTAGGTGGGTGGAGTGAATGTCCAGCGCTCTCTCCACCCTCAATACCACGAATGAGGTGACCTTGAGCAAGGCTCCGGGTGTGTGTTCACTGCTGTGTGTGCACTTTGGATGGGTTAATTGCAGAGCACAAATTCCGAGTATGGGTCACCATACTTGGCCTCACGTCACTTTCACTTCACTTTCAAACACCAGCACAACCTAGAATCACCTGTGTTTCAGAACAAAACAAACAAACAAGGTTTGTGCGTCATTTAGAATTGAATTGGGAAAAATGGGTTAACATAAACGTTTAATGTAATTTTACTAAGCCCTAAAGACAGACAGAACGAACAAAATGATAGACAGGTAGAACACACAAAGCCTCATTTGGCATTAAAAAACCACTGTCAGGATTTACTAAATACATGCAGTGGGAAATTAGCACTGAAAAGGTGTTGACAGTTATTTTTTCGACTCACCTTATTGCATACGCATTTGTAGGAGTTTCCATTTCGATCTGTAAATTTATGGGAGGAGAGTATTTAAATGAATCACGCAATGCGATTTACTAAGATTTGCGCTCATCAATTCACTGGTATTTGTGCCATTGTATGTTTATGCCCAAAAAAAGCATGTCTTAAAGCAGGCGGTAATTTGCACTGCTATTGGTAGATTGTGCTGGTCATTATGGAAATGAGATGTTGCGTTTCCCCTCCCATCAGCGCTTTTATTGAATTGGACTCTAAGGCAAATTTGCCCTGTTTAGTAAATCTGGTCCTATATAGCATTAAAGAGATAATGCATAAGCGATAAAACGTGAAAGCAATATACAGTATAATGTAAATGCGATAAAATAACAATGTTAAAGCAACAAACAATAGATATAACATTAAAAGTTAAAGCTATAAAAACTATAGACAGGTAAAATGAATTAATAAAAATTATCGTATTAAACAATATGATTAAAACAATAAAGCGATGAACTGGTAAAGCAACAAACGGATAGACCTAGATCAGAAAAGAGCGTTAAAACGAAAGAATGTTAAAGTGGTAAAAAATATAAAGAAATGTTAAATCGACAAAATTATAAAACAATAGACCGTTAAAGTGATAGACTGTTTCAGCGATAAAAACATTATATACCGTTAAAGCAATAGACAAAAGCAATAAAAAGAGCCTCTTGCTGATACAGTACATTTACGCTACATGCTAGGAGAGTAAACTATTGAAGCGCTCTCATATCATTCCTCTGCTGCGCATTTATCAAAGCAAAATACAACAGCAGCTGTAATTTTAAAACAAGCTTATATATGCTGAAAAATGTCGAGAGAGGAAAAACCTGTTATCCTGCAGTACTGGTTGTGGGCTGCACTCACTGCGCTACATCAAAGACTTTCATCATATGAAACACGGTTAAGGCCTAAACATATTAGATTCTCCTGCAGCTCTGAGAAAGATATGATCTCCAATATAGTTATAAACGACAAAGTGTGGTGAGCTGTCACACTGATACACTCCAGTCATCAATCCTGCTCCCTACATGTACAAGACGAGACTCTTGATTGGCCGGCTGTGAGGGTGCCCCAGTAAACAAGACTTCCTATTGGCTGCAGGAATGTTCTTCATTAAAAGATTTCGTGGATGAGGGGTTAACCTTAAATGGGCTGCAGAGCATTTTTATGATAAATAAGTATGAAAATATAAGCCCACCTTCCCCCAATATTCTGTTTTTTATAAAAAACAGAGAGGAAAAACAATGCAAGGAGGAAAATAGCTCACATATTTGGTATTAAGATGGGGAAGAAATATGGGTTAGAGAAAGTTGAGTGTCTTCTTAAAGGGATAGTTCACCCAAAAATGAAAACTGTATCATTCACAAACTCTTGTGTCATTTCAAACCTTTATTACATTTCAAACCCTTATGTTTCTTCTGTGCAACACTAAAAATGTCTCAGTTTTTTTTTCTCCATCCATACAGACAAGACAAAAAGTAACTTTTTTGTGTTGAAAGTCTTACAGGTTTGAAATGACATGAAGGTGAATAAATGATGATGTGACATTATACATTTACATTTAGTCATTTGGCAGACGCTTTTATCTAAAGCGACTTACAATTGGGGAATACAAAAAGTGATTCATCTTGAAGAGGCAATCAGACAGAGGAAGTGCTCGTAACAAGTCTCAGTCATTGTTCAAATAAGTACAGGGAGAGAAAGATAGAGGGAAAGAGTGTTTTTTTTTTTTTTTTGAGTTTAGGATGAAGTCAAGTACTGCCGAAAGAGATGAGTTTTCAGTTGTTGCTTGAAGATAACGTGACAATTGGTAACTTTTAAATCAACGCATTTTAATTTTTTCATTGTGGGATACTCTATACTCAACAGTTTGCTACAATTGTAGCATTCACACTACACATTTATTAATATAAATGTAGTATGTGATTTAATAAATTAATAATAAATAAAAAATATATCATATTAATGTTGTTATTAATAATCCAATTTCACGTTAATAATGCCATAACTTGACCCTCTCATAACAAAAATTAGTAAATAAAAAGATAAAATCATGGCTGAGATTATATACTTTTGGTTCACATTAGAAAGAAGGTTAAGTTTTAAAAGTTTGCTACAACTGTATAGTGCATATTTATTATGACAAATGTTAATAGGTAATTACAATATATAAAAATGTATAACATAAATACTGTTATTTGTAATCCAACTTGATGTTAATAATGTCATAGCTTTAGAGTTTCATAAAAACAAGTCAAGAAAAAATGAATTATTTAATGGTTTTGAATTATTAATTATTTAAGCACACTGCATTGTGGGATACTGCATACTGTGTAGTTTGCTACAGTTATATACCACACATGACAAATGTAGTAGGTCATCTTCGTATTTGTTCCATACAGAAGATTCACAAACTTTGCCCAGATTTCCAAACAGTTTAGAGATGCCTCCACTGAAGGCCTCGCTCTGAAGAGATTCCCAGTCCCTTGGGAAAGTGTCAATAACAGAATCAATCTGGGAGGTTTTGAGACAGAGTGTCTCTGGAGGGGGAAGTCACACCTGGAGGTACTGAAGCATCAGGAGACGATGCTGAGCTTGTGCCAGAAGCCTGCAGGGGTATCGAGACCCCATGTGGTGCCATCTTCATTTCACAATCACTCCCACACACATTCACAATGCTGGTGTTTTCTTACATGTTCTACACTGTGTGAAGCACTGTACGGGGCGGATGATAAAACAGTAAGATGAAATCCCATTCATTCCTTGTCTTGCACAAAACACTGCAGTCGGCATTTCTTACAAAAGCTTTGAAGCTCCTGTGAAATTTGTAACAGTGTTTAGAGGTGGCAATTAAACCTAGGGTGACCAGACGTCCCGAAAAATTCGGGACAGTCCCGAAATCTAAGCTGCTGTCCCGAATCCCGAATCCCGCTCTAATTGTCCCGAAAATTATACTGAAGCAAAATCTTAAATAGTTATTGTCTGATAAAACATAAAAAAACTGTCCGTGGAGCGAGGTTGAGTCATCCTGCAGCCTGGCAACCAGCCCCCGCCGGCTGGTCATTGGCTGCAGCATCTTGTTTTTTTTTTTTTTTTTGGTTCATCAACTTCAGTTTGAAGTATAAAAATAGCCTAACATTACTTCTATATTATATAAAATTATATGTATATGTAGGCTACTTATATTAATAAAAACATGATTGGTTCAGTCACTTTCGTTTGAAATTCATTATCTTTATTATTCATTATTCATTACCCCCCCGTCCCGAATTTCAACCAATCTCATCTGGTCACCCTAATTAAACCTCAGTGGACACCTTTGTAGAAAAGTCAATTTAGATATAAAAGGTAACCTCATGACACCTATCAAGAAAAGTCCAGGTCACATTTCAGCACAAAACCAAAATAAATAAATATTTTGCATAAAGAAATGTAATCTACTATAAAGACCCTTAGAATTTTACTGATATAGAGATATTAAAAAAACATCTTTATGCAAAATAAGATTTATTTTTCAGTATTTTTAATACACTTTTTTTATTAAATTTCTCAATTAATTTATAATCAAATAGTGGCACAATGAATATGATGTAAAAAAAAAAATACTTGTAAAATACATATATATATTATACGAATATATTTATTTCACATTACAGTAATAAGACCTGGGGGATGTGCTGAAAATAATGTCATAATGCAAAAAATCTAAAGAAAATCAAAAAATTTCACATTTTTATAATGCATATAATAATATTTCAAATATTATATTTTATTTATATATATGTTATTATTTTATATCATATTTATATTCTTGTAAGCATATAATAATTGTCACACTCTCTCTGGAACAGGGAAACGCGGAGGCGAGGAACTTCATAAACTTATAGTTTTATTGATCAGAACTCTCAGGGATCACAGGAAACACAGGTGAAGACGATCAGACCGGACAGGCAGGGAAACACAGGGCTTAAGAACACAGGGAAATCAAACGAGGAAGAACAGAAACAGGTGAGGAGTAAATAAACACAGGGCTGGGGACAAATGAACTAATGATGACAAACGAGGACAGGAACCGGAAAACCAAATATGGGCACGAGAGGAGGGGGAAACAAGACACAGGACTGACAATAATAAACTATAATAATATGATGATAAATGACTTTATATATAGTACACTTTCTTCAAACTTCAAATATTTTTTTTAATGCAAAATATATTTATTTTATTTATTTAAATGTATTTTGAGTTTGTGTAAAATGCGACCTTGAGATTCATCCAGAAGGACCAAAGCGATTGTGTTGCATAGCTCAATATTTTCACTCTCAGTGCTGACTGAAAAAGAAAGCAGTGTAATAGTGTATACCGTGGTATCCAGTGGTGTCCTGAGGTAACCTCAGTGGTTTGTGTGCTGTTACTGCACTCAGACAAGCCTAAAAGTCTCATGGAGGAATATGGAGCAGGATCTCTGTCTGCAGACACACTGACTCACTGAACCTCACCATGTAAGTGTGCTGGGCGTCTCTGTAATAAATCACACACAGAGGAGCATTCCCACACTATAGGAGATTGCTTTTAAGAGATAGTGTGTCTGTATCAGAGCGCATGTGAGTGTGGAGGAGAGGAATAGGGACATATCGCTTTCAAAGATCACAGCCTCAGATTGGCGAGATGCTGTGCAGAGCCTGAAGGTGACCTCCAAGCTCTAATAACCACACACACACACACACACACACACACACACACACTCAGTATCAGAGACTGTGAGGTCTGACAGCATTCTGTCTATGCATTCACAATACAACATGGTCTCAAGTGTCTTGCTTTTATAAAATGGGACATAAATAAACATACAGCAATATTAATCGAATTCCATGTTTCAGCTACAAGATATAATCCCTGACATTTAAACAACAACAGTGCTATACACAGTATCAAAGCAAATGGGCGATTTTTGTCATATGTTTCAAAAGCTAGTGCCCTGCCTTGCTGTCTTGTTGCCTATAGACAGCATTATAAATGAAAATGAGACTATTCTGGAACTAATTAGCAATATTTTTCATAGAAGGAAGAGGCTACTGTTTAAAGGTTTGGGGTCAGTAAGATTTTCTTCTTTTTTGATAGTAATTAATACATTTATTCAGCAAGCATGCATAAATGTGATTGATGCATAACACTTTCCACAAAAATATTAAGCAACTTGTCAGACTTGTGTTATGTCTTGTGTTCCCCATGTGCTCCATGCCCTTATTTGGTCTTTCCTGTTCCTGTCTTCGTTATTAGTTCATTAGTCTCCGTCTGTGTTTAATTACTCCTCACCTGTTTCGGTTCTTCCTCGTTTGATTTCCTAGTGTTCTTAAGCCCTGTGACTCACATCCGCTATTGTTTGTTTTCACCCTGCTCTGTAGTTGTCTTCCTGTGTTGGATTCCTAATGAACTGTATCATTAAAGACATTGTTATTTGAAAAATTCCTCGTTCCTTGCTCCAAGCGAAACGTGACTGTTTCTTGAGCAGCAAATTAACATCAGAATGATTAGAAGGACCATGTGACACTGAAGACTGGAGTAATGATGCTGAAAAGTTGTCATCACAGAAATAAATTACATTTTAAAATATATTAAAATAGAAAAGTTATATCAAATCACAGTAATATTCACATTATTCTTGTTTTTACTGTATTTTTGACCAAATAAATGCAGCCTTAGTGAGACACAGAAATATTGGGGGAAATGTTTGATTTTTAATTAGATTGGGCTATTCAATCAATAACTATTGGCACTAAATTAAATATTTATCTACATTTCACCAACTTGTTTGTTGCCTTGTTTCTACACTAAGCTTGTCGCAATGCATTGCTGGGAAATGCAATTAGAATTTTGTCAAAGCAAGGTATATAGAAAGCTGCATAATTTTGTTCTCATCAGAAGTGCATCTAGGATGCCTTAAAATGCTGTCTAAATAGGCAGCTCACTATAACTGAAAAGAGAGAGAAGTTAGTCTGCCTCTTATCTTCAAATCACTACACTCTATCCTGTAGGGTTGTAGACACTATCATTTCCTTATCACTATCTAAACTGGAGCGGAATTGGGTTCTCCTAGAAGATGAAAACCTTACACACACACACACACACACACACACACACACACAAACACACGTGCACATTGCCGATCTAAGCATTTCTGAAGCTGTTATATCCATGCACATGAATGGAAGCTCAATGAGAGAGAAAAGCGGTTGAACAGCATTTTAACATCAAGCTCACTGGCACTAGAAGATATGAGCATACCAAACCATGCACATAAACATCCATAACTACAAAACACGCATTCACTGCACACAATACATGGTTTACTTACAAATTACGAGGTACAAGACAAATACATTTTCAAATGCTATATTATTAAAGCTTAACGTGTTAAATCCAGAATACAAAACTGTGAACAGCAATCTCCCACAATGCAATCTGATCAGAATGAAGCGTTGTAAAATATAAACACCTCCGTATGAATGTCTGTCACCTCTAATTATAACACAATCATTCACATCTCTTACAGGACGGGTGAGAACTCCTCACAGCCAATAAATTAGCATAATTTTACATTCAATTACCATGAACAATTTAAAGCATTTATCCAGAGCGTCCAGCGCTTGTAATGTGATTAGGAAGAATCCCCCTGATATAATCTGTTATTTCTTTTCTCTGAGAACAGAAAAAGCTGAATATATTTTTAATGAAAAGTCCTAGTTTGTCCCCATCAAACGCAACAGAGATGCTGATCTACAACAGGGAGACAGACCCTTAAGGACACCACTCTTGATTAATATTTGATCAGTAGAACAGAACGGTCCTGATGCTTATTGATCTCCACTATTACCCCACGGTTATAATATTGACCAACGTTTGCAGGCGACTGCAGACACCTTCTCGATCTTGGAAGTTACTGTCAGTCAAAAATGTCATCAGACATTACTTTACATTACAGAAAGATTATGACATTATGGTACTCCAAACTCCCGTCCCACAACCTGCTAATTTGGTAAGAGCCCAGAGGCACGCCACCATTGAAGGGTCATAAAATGATAGGTTGGGAGAAGACTCTGATATCAAATGAGGACAACAGCAATTTCATAGTCAATGCATAAAATTAATAAATATACCCCCAAAATAAATTTTGAATGAATAACAAAAATATAAATACATTTTATATAAAATAAAGATATTTAAAATAGAGGTAGAAATAGAATAGAAATAAAATAAATAATAATAGAGGTAGAAATAGAATAGAAATAAAATAAATAATAAATTGTCCCATGTTAAACTATTATTATTATAATTGTTGTTAGTATTCATTTTTATTTCATAAAATTACTTTTGTAGATAATTTACTAATAATTTATTACTTTTAATAGTATTGTTATTATTAAATAATAATAATACTTTTGTAAATACATTTTATTTACAAAAGTGTTACAATATATAAAACAATATATATATATATATATATATATATATATATATATATATATATATATATATATATATATATATACATATATACACATACAGACACACAAAATTATTATATTAAATAATAATAATAGTTATTCAATCCATACTTGTATGTTTTGAATACTATATTTCTATAATAATAATAATAATAATAAAGAAAAAGTTGTAATTATTAGTAGTAGTAATAATATTGAAATATTTATAAACATTTGCACTATTATTATTATTATTATTAACAACATAATAATAAAAATAATATTGTGCCACTTGAAGTGAAGGCTTCAAGTGGCTCATCCTATATTAATGAAGAACTCTTCATTTTATAATAAAGCATTCACTGTGGAAAAATAATATGAGCAAATGTTAACCAATGCATCATTAAGGTCTGCGGTAGATTAAATCTAAGTGCATCAGAGCAGAGATAACATCTGTCATAGGAGTTTTTAATTATGCATTGTTTTTCGCTTGTATTTGCTAATGTTGTTGTGTGTTTGTACGATCGAATAACCAGACTCCCCATTCCTTTTTCTGCTGCTTTTCTGCTGTGGAGGGCTATTAATGGTTAAGATTACAACACCAGAACGTCCTTGAGCTCCCGACAAGACGGCACCTCCCCTCAGTGTGAAGACAAGCTCTTCTCAGCAAGAAAATGGCCTGGATTAAGACGAGGACATGACAGACCTGTTCTGCAGATCGGTGTGGCCAAAGCCCATTGTTAAAATCTCAGAGAACCCATTTGACCCTTCACCTCAAAGGGTTTTCTATTACAGATCTACAGGTATTGCAATGCAGTACTCACCAAATATACAGGTTTGGGCCATGCTATGATCATGTAAACCACTCTGGAGATGGTGGGTGGGTATTACGGCTTCATTTCACAGAGATTTTTGCTTAAGAGTTCAACATGGGTGTCAGCATTAGTATAGCATACTAGCACTTTCATGATTTGATTTGAAAGTGGGTGTTGAGGGCAAACATATATGTGCTCTCATTCACCCTAAGCAACATCCCACACATACACACCAACACATATATATCACATACTCATCATCACGCATGTAGTCAATAAACTAATCTCCACTGACCACGCAACAACACTAAGGTCACCTGAATCCACATCCAACATGATCTGTACATTTTCTAAAGAAAAAAAAAGGAATCTATCTATCTATCTATCTATCCATCCATCCATCCATCATTATCCTTCTATCTATCCATTCAACAGCATTGTTATTGTTAACTAAATCTAAAACTTAAATTTTTTTTTTTTTTTTTTGTTCATTGAAATAAAGCTGAAATAAAATATAAATAGTACATGGAAACTTAATAAAAATAAATAAATAAAGCTATCATCATTATCCTTCTATCTATCCATTCAACAGCATTGTTATTGTTAACTAAATCTAAAACTTAAAATTTTCTTTTTTTTTTTTGTTCATTGAAATAAAGCTGAAATAAAATATAAATAGTACATGGAAACTTAATAAAAATAAATAAATAAAGCTATATAGAAATATAAAAAATAAAAAAAAATGACAAAAGCACATGCAATTACTAAACCTTGAACTAAAATTAAATAAACAATAATTGTACAATAAATAAACAATTCTAAAATAACATTGATCTCTAAGGTCTATAAACCTTCAAACATCAGAGATTTAAAATTTTTCCAAGCAAACATTTACAGTTGTCTAAAACTTTGCTTTTCTAGTTAAAACAATTAGTTGAATTTGAATTTCAGTTACAGAAGGTGCATTTCTTGAATTTAATATTTGCGAAGTATGATGGAATTTGCGAATCCACCACACAATGGATTACCCGCAAAAGCCTGTACCTTAGTCAAAATCGTTAGTTCAGCTCTCAAAAGTATTTATGTCAATGAACATATCAGTGCCATCAGAATAAAAAGTCCTTTTGTCATTGCTCACAAACAAGATAATCAAAATGCTTAGTCATGTTGTCAATGTAACAGTGCACTCTGTTAGTATTACCTAATGTAAACTATATGGATGACAGTTACTGTACTGAAATGCAGAAGGGACTTCTTATGTATGCATAGAAATGTTTGAATTATTGAAGATATGGTCGATCTCCCAATATTTAGCTGCACCCTTTAGCCATTGTAAGGCCATGATTGACAACATGGTCCACAATAGTGGCCCTTATTTCATCTGATATGCGCCTATGTCCTTGGCCTCTTCTTCCTCTTCCTCTGTTTTGCTTCTGTACACTTCCATGTAGCCTTACTCCTCTTCTTCCTCTTGTCTGTTGACCCTGATCGTTTTCTGGATGTTCATCCATCGTCAGAATTTGTAACTTTTGTGTTGTCCTCTGTCCATATATGCTTTCCAATTGAAGGTTCATGAGATGCACCTTTGAGCTATTTCAGAGAACTGCTTATAATTGGTTGATCTACACTCACCAGCCACTTTATTAGGTACAGCTGTTCAATTGCTTGGTAACACAAATCGCTAATCAGCCAATCACATGGCAGCAACTCAATGCATTTAGGCATCTAGATGTGGTGAAGACGACTTGCTGAAGTTCAAACCGAGCATCAGAATGGGGAAGAAAGGGGATTTAAGTGACTTTGAACGTGGAATGGTTGTTGGTGCCAGACGGGCTGGTCTGAGTATTTCAAAAACTGCTGATCTACTGGGATTTTCACGCACAACCATCTCTAGGGTTTACAGAGAATGGTCCGAAAAAGAGAAAATATCCAGTGAGCGGCAGTTGTGTGGACGAAAATGCCTTGTTGATGTCAGAGGTCAGAGGAGAATGGGCAGACTGGTTAGAGATGATAGAAAGGCAACAGTAACTCAAATAACCACTCGTTACAACCAAGGTATGCAGAATACCATCTCTGAACGCACAACACGTAGAACCCTGAAGCAGATGGGCTACAGCAGCAGAAGACCACACCGGATGCCGCTCCTGTCAGCTAAGAACAGGAAACGGAGGCTCACCAAAATTGTACAATAGAAGATTGGAAAAACGTTGCCTGGTCTGATGAGTCTCGATTTCTGCTGCGACATTCAGACGGTAAGGCCAGAATTTGGCGAAAAGAACATGAAAGCATGGATCATTCCTGCCTTGTCTCAACGGTTCAGGCTGGTGGTGGTGGTGTAATGGTGTGGGGGATATTTTATTGGCACACTTTGGGCCCCTTAGTACCAATTGAGCATCGTTTAAACACCACAGCCTACCTGAGTATTGTTGCTGACCATGCCCATCCCTTTATGACTACAGAGTACCCATCTTCTGATGGTTACTTCCAGCAGGATAATGCACCATGTCACAAAGCTCAAATCATCTCAGACTGGTTTCTTGAACATGACAATGAGTTCACTTTACTCAAATGACCTCCACAGTCACCAGATCTCAATCCAATAGAGCACCTTTGGGATGTGGAGGAATGGGAGATTCACATCATGGATGTGCAGCCGACAAATCTGCAGCAACTGCGTGATGCTATCATGTCAATATGGACCAAAATCTCTGAGGAATGTTTCCAACACCTTGTTGAATCTATGCCACAAAGAATTAAGGCAGTTCTGAAGGCAAAAGGGGGTCCAACCCGGTACTAGCAAGGTGTACCTAATAAAGTGGCCAGTGTGTATATTCTCTTCATTAGTGAAAGTCAAGATTCACTTGCACAATTTATGGCAAATTTACAAAAATTCTAATAGAAATGTGTAGAAAATATGTTTGACAACTAAATCAACCATTTTGCATTTAACGACTTATACGATGAACTAATGACTAGATGTTTTGAGGGGTAAGACAATTGCACAGTGAACTATATAATACATATTGAGCATTGAGCAACATGACATTATTAACTGATAATGTAGGAAACCGCAGTCAAATGTACATAATCAGTTGCATGAATGTACCAAAGCAATCGCAATTTGTTCAAAACAATGAGAAACTGCTCTTATGATGTGCACAAGTGATGTGGAGGTTGAACAAGTAGTTTTGAAAATTTCATTTCTGATCTGAGAAATGCACCAAAGCGACTGAGAAAAACTGTAATTACCATTACATTCATATCTGAAATCTGGCATCCTATTTGCTACCTCAATTCAAATTCAAGAATTCTAAAAGGCATTCTCAGTTAAATTCTGCATGCCGCACAAACCATATCTATAATAAAAGCCCATCTCTATAATATTCTGGTCTCTAGATATGGCATACGTCTATGGGAAATGTTACTTAGTTAAGATCTCAAAACAGTAATATCAATTAGAAAGGAATACACTTGATTCCCAGTGGAAAACGAACGGGTTTGTTTGTGCATGTTATGACAAATTAGATCATATCAAATCTGCAATTAATTTGAATCATTAGCAATTCATCACACCAGCACTCAAAATAAACATTTAAATGGAAAAGCAGATAAATTGGCTTTGAGTATCCAGAGAAACACTCATTTATCCCCGATCACAACAACTATAAATCTCGAATTGTTCAAAAGTATGAGTATCCTGCTAATACACAATCAAATTCAATAAACCATATGGCGAAGGAACCAACTGTGGACATGTTGGGCGGAAATCAAGGGTCTTCAGGCAACAGCGCCAATGGCCAGACAGAGGCGCTCAAGGCTGTGATCAATAGCAGCAGAATGTGAATATTGATTACGTGTGTGTTTTACGAGGAGCAGGGTTACAAGCCGTTGGGGGTTGGAGGTAATGAGAATAGAATGGAGCTCATGTGAAGGCAGTACAGGGTTACTGTAGCTAATTAATCCCCCGTGTGTTGTCTTTTGACTGCTCCATATGTGATATTTCCAGTTACTCGCTCTCATCTGGGGAAATTCCATCAATTATGGGATTTGGGTGGGGGAGAAGGCCCCAGGGAGAGGGATTCTGGGTGAAGCATGCCAGAGGAGATCACGTACACACGCACAGATGCTCTACAGGAGGAATGGACTGGATGAAAGTAAGTGAACAGGGAACACCTGCCAAGAGGCAACTGGAATTTGGATCAGGTTAGAGAGGTTACAGGTGCTTTATGAAGTAAAACTCAAACTCACGCTCTGAGTTCAAGCAAAGGTTTGCTGATCATTTTGCAGATTATGTGCATGGCCTACATGCAATAATCCTGACCAGTTTTTGGCAAAATGTCCGTTTTGATTATAGACAGCATAAACCGGTATTCACAACACATTTAGCTTCTAGAATGTGACATATTTCAAAGTGAAACTGAATATTTAGCGGGCAAAAAAAATTACAGGCATGCAAAACCAGCTCGACAAAGGACATTGTATCCGCATATCATTCAAAAGTTTGGACTTTTGTTTTTATTTAGTTATTTTATTTATTTGACAGTAAAATAAAACATTTACAGTGATACAAAAAAAAAAAAATGCTGTTTGTTTGAACTTTCGATTCATCAAACAGTTTTGGGGAAAAAAAATTAAAATATTAACCAGTACAATTGTTTTCATCAATGAAAATAAGACGACATGTTACCTGTGCAGCAAATCAATTTATTAGAATGATTTCTGAAGAATCATGTGACACTGAAGAGTTATGATGCTGAAAATTCACCTTTGCATCACAGGAACAAGTTACATTAAAATGTATTAAATTAACAGTTATTTAAAATTATATTAACATCTCAAGATAATTGTTTGTTTTTTTTTCTAAACTTTTCTTTTGAACAAATAAATGCAGCCTTGGTGAGCATAAGAGAATTCTTTCAAAAAAAATATTTTTAAATGTTTATATATAAAACTCTAACCCTACTTCACTAATCTTTCTGCGTCAAACCGTTCCCTACTATTTTTCCTCATTCACATGGTCACATCAGAATAAAATACATTATTTCAAAGGCAAAGTATTCATTTTTGTAGCAATGTAGATTACATTTTTTATATTTCTTCCCATTAATGAACAATAAGACCGCAAACACAAGAAATTAAAGTGCCAATTTTGTTTGTCTTTAACAAGAACAGACTGAGTGAACCAAGCATTACATTTCCCCAGTCTAGGGACGGGAAGGAGTAATAAAGAAAATGGTGGAGGAATTGAGGGAGTTTTTCGCGTCTACTGACTCACACGCAACACCGTAATCGGTACAAAACAAAAGACTTATTGAACACAAGCAAACATAACTTCAGGAGGGGTCAAGACCGACATAAACAGAACATAGTAACTCTCAAAAGCAAAATTTACCTAAAAAAAAAAAAAAAAAAAAAAAAAAAATACTACCCTACCTCCCTTGCTATCCTTAAACAGGAGAAAAAGTATAGACAAAATAAATGGCAACCACCTCCCTACAGCTTCCCACAAAGAGAAAAAAAAAAAGAAAACAAATCTTGGTCTTAATAATAATAATAATAATAAAAAAAAAAAGTACAAATCTCACATGTTTGGGCTAAATGAAACCTCCCACAAGAGGATTAAAACGCTTTTAACACTTTTGTCAACAACACATTAACCATAAACACAAGTCAGTAGACACAACTCTTGCTCCAAGCCTCCACACTCCAGACATCTCTGCTCTGCCTTTTATCTCCCAAACATTTCATCTGATGGACCAATCAGGAGAGTGCAGTCATCAACAAAGTCATCTACTAATTGAACTCCACCTGTTAATCCTTGTCAACCTTAGAGAGAGAGAGAGAGAAAGAGAGAGAGAGAGAGAGAGAGAGAGAGAGAGAGAGAGAGAGAGAGAGAGAGAGAGAGCGAGAGAGCGAGAGAGAGAGAGAGAGTGTGAGAGAGTGAGAGTGTGTGAGAGAGAGAGTGTGAGTGTGAGAGAGTGTGAGTGTGTGAGAGAGAGAGAGAGAGAGAGACTTTTTTTTTTACTTTTAACACACTTTATTACATTTGAAAATCAACCTTGTATTACACATCCAACTCCTTGCATTGCAATATTATCAAGAAAAATAGACAGAGAAAAAAATAAATAAATAAATAAATAAAAAATAAAAAAAATATAAAAATAAACAACCCCTCACTTTACATCACCAGTTAAATATTATTTCCCCATCCTCACAAAGAGACAGCAAAACATCATTTACACACCATTTGAACTCAAAATCATGCAAATTGTCAGTCATTTGAGAGAATCTATATTCCACTCTTATCCTGAACTCCATCAAGGCAGTGAAATATCGAAGAACATTTATATTTTGCCCTTCAGCAGCCAATCTACGAGACTTCCAAATGGCTAGTTCGGCTTGTCCCATGATAAAACTGGCTAAGACACACTGTTGACTGTACTCTCGAATATTAACATCCAAAAACAAACAGTGTCTTGCTAAAAACAAAGCCCAAACCTCCAATTTATCTTTCGAGCAGTGTAAACATTGGGGCTAATCTAAAACATTCAGTAAAAGCATGGAAAACAGATTCAGATGAAGAACAGAAATAACAGGATGGAGAAACATTCCAATTAAATTTGGAAACATGAGAATTAGTAGGCAGAGTACAATGTAACAGCCTCCACTGTAGATCCCCAGAACGTTTAGGAAGAGGGCCCTTGTACAAAATCCTCCAAGAAGGAGAAAGCTCAGCAGGGACTGTTAAAAAATCCCTCCATTTTGTGTCAATTCTATCTTTAATTTGTTCAAAATAGACTGTCTTAACACATATATGGTAGAGGTCTCCCTTTCCGGCCACCTGAAAATTGAGCTCTTGCAGCCTGTTAAAGAACAGCAACTTTCCTTCCTGATCCTTATGAAAACAAACATCGGGAGACACAAATAACTTGGGAAAAGAAACTCTGGATGGACCCCCTAACAGAAAACAATTAATAAACAGGAGAAGTGTGGAGGGAAGAGCTGCTTTCAGCCCACCTACGAACCGTTCTATAGTTCTAACTGACTTAAAACCGGCCTGGCTACAGATGTCTACCACTGACCTCCATGCTTTAGAAGAATTGTCAACTAGATCTGAGAGTTTAGTCATTCCTTTTTCCATAAAGGATTTCACAAGTGCATTAGAAGAGTTAGTATTATAATCTAGTAGAGAGTTATAGAACAGTGGTTCTTCCAGGCCAAAGTGATTGCTCTCATCTCTACCCAATTTAAAAATGGACCAAGAGTTTAGCACAGAGTTATAAAACATTACATCTGGTGAAAAATTCCCGCTAAGAGTAGACATTAAAAACAACTGCCTATCGAGACCAAAACAACCAAAAGTTCTGAGCAGAGCTAATCCAAATGAAATCCACGGCCTAAAGACCACAGGGTAAAGTTTGAACAGCCTCAGAGAATTGACTTTTGCCACCAAATCAATCAGCCCTTGTCCCCCTTCTTTAACTGGCAAGTAAAGATATGCAGGAGGAAGCCAGTGATAGCCATCCCAAAAGAAGTCAACAAACATTTTCTGTAAGCGCTGCAATAAAGCTTTTGATGGGTCAAGAACACTCAAGCGATGCCACATCATAGAGGCTGCCAGATTGTTAATAATAAGCACCCTGCCTCTATAAGACAATTGAGGCAGAATCCACCTCCATCTATTTAACCGACCAGAAATTTTCTCAAAAAAACCATCCCAGTTTTTCAGAATAAACTGATCAGTCCCGAGAAAGACTCCCAACACTTTAAACCCATCCAGATTCCAGGAACAGTTCTGAGGAAGTGTCGGAGGACCTCCATTCTCCCAATCACCCAATAAAAAGGAGGCACTCTTCTGCCAGTTAATTCGCGATGAGGAGGCTTTCTGATAGATCTCCAGGGATTCACTTAAGTTTACAACGTCCCGAGCAGATCTAATAAAAACAGTAACATCATCTGCATAGGCGCTCAGTTTCACAGTTACTGAATCTGAAGTGGAAGGAAACACTGAAGATATACCACACATCCTTTTCTTTTCATTATAAAAGCAAATACTCTAGGCCATTCTTCAGTATCTTCTTTTGTGCTCTGCCAAAGACAGAAAAACAAAGGTTTGGAGGGACATGAATCAAAAGTAAATAATGACAAAATCTGAATTTTTAGGTCAACCATTCTTTTAACATATCCATATACATTTGCAACATCTAATGTATTTTTAAGTCCCATGTCTACTCTATATTTCTATTCTTGGTCACTAACACAGGTGGAACGGCTTTTAACAGAAGGACTTTAATGGATTTACCCATAAATGCCTCATTCTAGACACAGGAATCAATAAGTGCTTTTCAAGCCCGTCTGCAACATGAGTATCTGGCCCTCAGGTGCGACCTCTCAAGGTTCCCACTCATTCACATTCACACAAATACACACACACTCCCACCTCAGCAGAGGTGCATTATAATGCTGCACGTCTCTCAGGTAGAACAGAGGCCAATGGGTAATTAGATGATGGCAAAGATCATCTAAGTAAATAAAATGAGCATGCAAAATTAAATATCCTAAAATCGGCTCAACCTTAGAATGTGGAATAAAATAGATGTTAGTGAGGAATATGCCTTGTGTTTTTTTGTTAAATCGACGGGTCCAAAACAAAGACTGTTATTGCCCATTGTATGGAAAAAAATAGTTAAAAGATTCTTCAAAATATCTTCTGTGGTGCTCTGCAGAAGAAGAAAGAGTAATGAGGGTGAGTAAATGACGACATAATTGTAATTTTTTTGAGTGAACAACCCTTTCAAATTTAAGCATTTAGTTTTGAACCGGACAAAAGTGAAAATGTTGTTAAAAACACCAAACAACACAGGAGATTTATGTTATTCCAGCACAAGGATCAATTTTTATAACAATGTAGAAAATCTATAAGGATTTCATACAGCGGAGTGAGAAAACAAGTAACCACTTTTCCATTAGGCTTGAGGATGGCCAGCGAAGCCTGTGCCATTGCTCAATGTCACCTCGGCAAACCCATTTACCGAAGCCCTGAAGGAAACTGTGGCTCGACATTTTTTACACAACATGTGTCACATCACACACGTACATGCCACCCTGACCTAGACCAACAACTGCAGGTTATCTGTGAAGTGCCTTTCCGTGTTCTCCTTTGTCCCTGTGCTTGTCTGTAGCTTTGCCGATTAGGATTCAGTGCTCAAACCACTCTTCCAAGCGGTGGCAGAAACGTGATTCTCCGGCTTTACACTGCAGGTTACAGATGGCTAGAGAGGGAAAAGAAGCCTTTATCCTTCGTTATCGGCAGGAAAGCTCCTAGAGTGTAAAATGGAATTTTGATGAGATCATATGCTGTGCCAGAGCCGAGGGAGGACATTAGGGAAGAGTTTGGGAAGTGGATGAGGGCTTAAAGGAGAATACTGAAGCAGGAACCATATATCTGCAGCGGAGCAGCCCCCTGCGCGAGAGACTGAAGATAACAGCCTTAAAAACAGCTTCCAGGCACTTTGGGAAGGCAGTTAATTCGCGTGCTGATGTGGGGAGAACTGGTAGTCGCCTCAGGCGTGTTTGGGCGGATGTGCCGTGAATGAATGACAGAATGTATGGCTATTTGTCTCCGTGCACAAAATCTCATACATTGTGTCATCTGGATGCTAGTCACAAAGGTCTTACAATAAATTAAAATTGGGAATCTCATAAGCAGATTATGGGTCTAATAATCTATTTGGAGTGTGAAAATACAATTTGGATTTAAGATGTGGTCTCATATGGACTTCTTAGTTTCTTATTTAGTCATTCACACTGGACAAATAAACATTTTTGTACTGCGTAACCACACGACTATCAGTAAGGCTCTTCATACTAAAATTACAAAATCATTTATCATTATTATGAAAATGATTCCAATGATTCACTTTCTAAACCAAAATAAAAATCAATACTGTGGGGAAAAACACACCAAAGCAGCTTCCTTTTTAAAGAGACACCTGAGCTTTTGTGTCTCTGACAAGTTTTGACAGCTCTGGGGAAACTTTATTTGTGAAAACCCTAACAGCGAATTTATTCCTAAATGAAATTCTCAAGGAATGTTTGGCAAAAGTAAAGTTTTTTGCACTGCAATTTTTTTTTTCAAAGCTTGACAAGAATGCAACATGACCCACAAGTGAATAGACTGTCGCAAAATGAGTTGCAATACAGATTTACTGGACAAAAGCAAATCAAAATTTGTCCAAGTATCTCCTACATTCACTGCCATTCAAAAGTTTATGGTTAGTACAATTTCTTTTTTGTAATTTATACATTTATTCAGCATTCAATTGATCATAAATGACAGTAAAGACATTTATAATGTTAAAAAAATATTTTTATTTCAAATAAATGCTGTTAGTTTTATCTTACTGTTCATTGAATAATGCTGAAAATGATTATGGTTTCCACAAAAAATTAATAAATATCTAAATATTATCATAATTTTAATACTGATAAGAAACTTAATTTTCAAATCAGCATATTAGATTGTTTTCTAAAGGAACATTGAAGACTGGAGTAATGGATACTGAAAATTCAGATTTGCCATCACAGGAATAATTAAAATAATTAATAATTAATAATTTTAAAATATATTAAAAATAACAGCATATATATATATATATATATATATATTAGTGTTGTCACGATACTGGAATTTCTAACTTCGATACGATACCTTGAAAAATATCGATATTCGATACCATTTTCGATACCACAGAGAAAAAAACTGCCACAATATTAAGGGGGTAATTTTTTTAAATTTAAAGATAAATGTAACAAGTCGAGAACATGCAGTATATTTTACATGAACAAAAAAATGTCTTGAGGTACTGCATTTGTTGATTTATTTATTAATCTTTTATTAATCTTAGTTAAATGTTAATTGAAACGTTTACTAATACATGTACTAATTAAAATCCAAAGTTCTATTTGTTGATATTCTCATTTGCTTCGTAACCAAAATATTTCCAGATATAGGGCCCTATGAAATCCGTTTTATTTTTCCCCAAATTTCGTTTAATTTTTTTCTACATTCAATTTTTTCCATTTTAATTTTTTTGGATTCCGTTTTTTTCCCGTTTTAATTTTTCTGGACTCTTTTTTTTTTTTAATGGTCACATTAAATGCTATTAATCTAAAAGCATGTCTAATTCATTAAAATCATGAAAATTATACAATTTAACATTTAATTTATTAAAAGTGTAACAAAAATGACACGTTTAGGGCCGTATGAAATGTTTTATTTTTTTCTCACCTTATGTTTTATTGTTACCAAATTCTGCGTTTTAGCATGTCTATTATTTGAATGCATACAAACAATTTTTCTTACAGTAGCCTTATGAAATGTGAGACCCTCAGAAATTCTGTGTTGTGTATTTAAATTTTACTGGATATCAGATGAAGGCATAAAACAATTTTATTTCATTTATATTTGAATTAATGAAAATTAAACATTTACATTTTTGGTAAATGAACGGGATTTACTATTAAAATTAAAATATTTTGTGATTGTTTATTTTAAAAAAATTAACAGTAGTAGTAAGTAGTAGTATTATGTACATTCTACTAAATAATAATAGTAATATAGCCTATTTCTGGCACACGGTCTTTAATAGGCTGTTAAACTGAACTTTTATTTTGACGGGTTGCCGTGAATACTTCTAAAGTTCTGTGTGTGTATGATATGAGGCTAGTTTTACTCAAATTAAATGGTAAAATGCTCGTAAAGTGGCTTTCAGATCAGTTCTGGAGATATTGTTGATGTATTTATGTCCTCATTGAGACGGCAGACGCTGAAATCACCGCGAGCGCCACATTAGTAAACACAACCGCACGTGCAACACATTCACACAGAGACGCGCAGAACATGCAGGATTCATATTTAAATCCACTTTTGCAGCTTAATATTTACAGATACTAGTCCATATCGCGATTTGATTTAAGTGTAATGACCTACTTTTGATAAATTCATCCAAACTTTGACAAATTCCGTGACATTCCGCGTTAAACTGTAAATTCCGTGTTTATGACTGGATTCCGTGCGCGTTCTCTGCATCGCGGAGATCATAGATCTCTACAGATAGCGCTCCTGCTGTGTTCTTTAACAACCAGAGCAGTCATATTTCTATTCACTTCACTTTTGCTATTTAACCAGAGCGAAGGAGACGAGTGCGGTCACATGGTGCTTGTCCACGCGCCTTTGGAGAGAAGTGAAAGTGACAGCTCGGCTAGTATCGGTGTATCGATACTTTGGGAAATTAATATTGGTACCGTTCAGATATTTCAGTATCGATATTTATCGAAATATCGATATTTTTGACAACACTAATATATATATATATATATTTCTATATTCTATACGACTGGGGGAAGTCGTGGCCTAATGGTTAGAGAGTCGGACTCGTAATCGAAAGGTTGCGAGTTCGAGCCCCCGGCCGGCAGGAATTGTAGGTGGGGGGAGGGAATGTCCAGCGCTCTCTCCACCCTCAATACCACGACTGAGGTGCCCTTGAGCAAGGCACCGAACCCCCAATTGCTCCCCGGGCGCTGCAGCATGGCTGCCCACTGCTCCGGGTGTGTGTTCACGGTGTGTGTGTGTGTGTGTGGATTTGTTCACTACTCACTGCTGTGTGTGTGCACTTGGATGGGTTAAACGCAGAGCACCAATTTCGAGTATGGGTCACCATACTTGACAATACGTCACGACTTTACTTTTTACTTTACTTATATTAGATATAAAAAATATTAAAATAGAAAAAATAGACAACAATTGTAATAATAAATTGTAATAATACTTCAGAATATTATTGTTTTACTGTATTTCTGATCAAATAAATGCAGCCTTGGTGAGTTCTTTCAAACAAACGTTACACAAAATCTTGGAGGTTGGAAATCACTGGAATAGTTGTATTCTTGTTTGCACACAGAGCTTTATTACGATTCTGGTTTAATAAAATATATTTTCTTCATAACATGTACTTTAAATATGAATGGTGTTTGCCAACTCTCAGAAATGAAGCTAAGGTGTTGCCAGGACATTGCAATGCGATTGTTAGGTTTTCTAAATGCAGTTGCTGGTTTTAGCAACGACCACTAATAACCATGATCTGTATAAAATACTACAAGACTGCATTATTTCTGTGTATGACACCCCAGACAGGTACAGCAAGTAATGCCGACCACAATCCATACAAACTATATCTCATAAATTCTACATGGATTCTCTACAGAAAGTGGACATGGTTTATCCAGAGTCTATAGTTCATGCCATCTTAAAGGTATTGTAATGTGCTGATTATGGACATACAGATGGCATATGACAATCTGATTAATCCTGTAAGAACATGCATGGCTTGTCAAGTCCATTATGTGACTCCAGTATCCATTATGTCCAAACGATGGCTCAAATCAGTGGCTTATAGCAGCACTGTGAGACTCTTGTAGGTTGCATCCAAGATCTAAGCGCTAGTGTAGTTTAATTAAAAGACATACACGAGATCTACAGATACAAGACTGCTCATGCTCAGCTTCAACCTTCCAACTGGGCCTGACCACCTGTCCCCTCCCACCCGTCCCTCCGTGAGCAAGAAGAGGGGACTGACAGATGGTGCTTCAGGGCCTCAGAGAGTCAGAAGCTGGTTTTTCCACCCTCCACCCTCCATCACATTCAACGGCTCATCAGTACCACCTGCCCTGACCAAAAAAAACACTTTCCCTGCATTGACATTGTTCATGGAGAATCCAACAGACCAGAATGAAAGGTCTACTGCACTTCAAAATTCAAGACAAAAATGCCCCTGCATGAGGTTTTTGTCTTATTTATCAAATGATAAAGTTAAGCAATATCACACAAGCAAGAGTGTGGTTTTTCCCAAATTGATTGCGGTAGCAAATATGATACTGATTTTATAAAACAGTTCAGTAAACAAGTTGTTAATATTGTGAGTTAGATTTTAGACAATAATGTCAATAGTTTTTGCTCAATGTCAATTTCCAAAATAATCCACAATAGAACTGTTGTGCATTTTAACAGTGCAAAGATGAATTTTGCTGATACGGATTTAATTTGATCGGTAATAAACTTACAGTGTCTCATTAGTCTACAATTAATTGATTGGTTAAATGTAAGCATTTTACTTTACGCATTAGAGGTTTAAAAAAATCGGAGTGTCTATTTACACTAAGTGCACATAGCCCGCCTTATTGGCAAAAGCTATTTATCACCCTGCAGCCCAAGACTGGTTGCCCACTGAAGCTAAGCAGGGTTGAGCCTGGTCAGTACCTGGATGGGAGACCTCCTGGGAAAACTAGGTTGCTGTTGGAAGAGGTGTAAGTGAGGCCAGCAGGGGGTGCTCGCCCTGTGGTCTGTGACGGGGACACTATACTGTCAAAAAAGCACCATCTTTCAGATGAAACGTTAAACCTAGGTCCTGACTCTCTGTGGTCATTAAAAATCCCATAGCACTTCTCGTAAAGAGTAGGGATGTAACCCCTATATGTAAATAGCATATTGTTAAAAAATACTGCAATTTTCACTTGGTGTAAATAGAATTTGTCGCTATTTGCACTTAGTGTAAATAGTATCTAACGCTAAGAAAATATGCTATACTCTTAGTGCAAATAGCCGCTGCCTAAAATTGTCCCCGTAAAATGTAAAAATGCCCCTGGAAATCAATTTAGGAGGGAAAATATCGCTTAGAAAAGTTAATTTCTGTCACTGCTGTAAACTAACCACCACTCAGAATAAGATTAATATGGAAAGCTTCTGGAGTCATTCGCTTTATGTGCAAAATCCAAGAAAATATATAGCGTTATTGATATACTACACAATAGCATTGGCTCTCATATGTTTTCATGGGGTGAACCACTTCAAAGCCAAAAATGTGGACTATATTTCCCCCAAATCCATGCAAAACAACAACCTACTTATTTCTAAAAGTTACAAATTATTCCTAGTTTCAACAACCACAGTTTGACCAATTCACCAATTCAGTTTTACCAATTCATAATATCACCAACTAGGTTAACCTGTGAAATTATGAATTCAGTTTACCAATTCATAAATTCACGAGATTGCTGTTTTTCTCTCATTATATTGAAATAAACTTGACTGCTCTTAGTGGATGAAGCTTCTGTAAATAAACTAACTATTCTCCAGTTAAGAAGTTGGACCAAATCCTTACATATGCAGTTACATCAGTGAACTGAGACAAATGAAATCCTTTTAAAAATTATATTTACACAGTAAGTGCATGTAATGTTACAGACTCATTAATCAGCCGCACATTGGTGTTTCTGATCAATTTGTAATTATATATTCTAGTCTACATTTTAAAATCAGCCAATCAAATGGCAAACAACTTAAAATCCTATAAAGATTTTTTCTTAAGGATCCTAAAGTAAATTATATATTATACTGTACTACTGTATCTACTGTATTTTGCAATACAATACTTACAAAAATTCTGCAAACAGCAACCTGCTGGAATTAAATTCTATTTAGGCACCAAAAATCTAAAGAAATTCCCACTAAATTCTGCTGTGGGTTTAATATAGTTCACTATGCTGTACTTTACAACTCTACAATATGACTGAACTACGCTATACTATATTATACAACAAACTGTAGTATACTAAACCATCTCCTAACTATACTATAAAAAATTTCACTACAATACAATACAAACCATTGCACTACTATCCAATACTCTGATCATAATACAGAGGCCGGTACTGTCATCATCAGTCAGAAACCTTATGTCTCCTCTCAGAGAGTAAGACCTTCCTCTACAGATGAGCAGTTCCTCGCAGGAGTTATTGAGATGAATTGTCAAAGAGGTGTAAAAAGAGAGAGCCAAGCACACAGTTCTTCTCATCTCCAGTGGAGAAACTCTGGCGGGGGGAAGGGGAGGAAAACCTGATTACGTTGATAATGGCTGGCTGTAAATAAAGAGGCTGTGACAGTCATTTTTCAATGAGCTTTCCTGCCTCACTGATATTATGTCCAATTAGACTCAGATATTTCTAGAATGGGCCAGTGGCAAATGATCAATCAAGGCTGTCAGCGGTCTCTCTCTCTCTCTCTCTTTGCATCTCTGGGAAGGAGGCCAACATTACTAAATAAAGGATGCACAGACATATACTGTTCAAAATGGCAATTAGTGTCTTTGATGCCGTTTTAGCACTCCAGTTAAATCTGTAACAGCCAGAAGATTACTGCCAATACACTTAAATAATTACAGAACATTTTAAGGATAGAGATATCGCTTGTTTGGCATGCACATGCAATACAATACAACACCATGCAAAACCGACATTTATTCCAGGAGAAAACAAAAAGTTGATTGAATATTTATACTGAATCATGACTTGATGAAAAACCTTAGAAGGCTCTTTCCATAAGTGTATTCATCTCTCATCATCTCTCAACATTTTTGCAAATATAGCCATTGACAGAGGATTTCAAAGACCCATGAGAAGATGCTGAAAATGAGGAGAAAAAAAAACTTTACTAAATGCTTTTTTTTTTTTTTTTTACTTTTGCCAAAGTTAACATGTTAATTAAATACGAAATTTTTGAATTAATATTAATTCTAAAATTAATAGGTTATTTTAATATTTTTAAAATAATATTATCAAACTGAATACATTTAATCCATTTTAACAGGTCAGGTATCTTTCTTTCTTTCTTTTTTTTTCCATTTGAAAACCATACGATAAATCATGACACTTGTATGCTATTTACAAACTATTTTATTCTAACTAAGCCAGTATTCTCTGTAAAGCTGTTTTTCCTGATTTTTTATATTTTGCTTTCATTTTTGTGAATTAACTATTTATTTATTTTTTTAAAAACTACTTTTAAATAAAATATTGAATTTAGGAAACAACATGTTTTTGTAATAGGACATGTAATGTAATATTATATATTTAATTTATGTTTTTGATAATAATATTTAATCAAACTAACAATATTAATAATATTAACAAAATAGTTCACAGCATAAATGGGCCTGTATAAATAAAAATAGTAATACGTGGTCATCAGTGGATGAGAGATCATCATATTTGGGGTCATATGGCATCAAAAAATTTTAAAGCATGCCATTATTCTCTATTTACTGTCAAAATGATCCCAAAGAGTATCGATATCAAAGGCAGCGGCCTTAATAAGTCAAAACACACATGCACTTTAACACTTCAACACTTCACACCATATGACATAAAGTGAAGAAGATCAAAACAAACAGTCTCTCAGCTCAAGCACAAACACACAAAGGCTTCTCATCCTAATGAGAGCAATCTGATGTCCAAGATGTCACAGCCAAACAGTTTGATTTACAATTAGCGTCACTCTCCTATTGCCAATAGCACAGGAAATCTCTCCAGACATGTTTCAGAAGAAACAGTTTCTCTCGACAGGGAATCACACGCAACTGCTGATCTGTGTCAAAGCTTTTGCCCTGATCTAGACCTCCCATTGCAAAGAGATTGCAACTGAAATACAATTAAAAATGCATTCATATTTTTTTCACCTGTTAACATCTCGCAACATGTACAAACAGCATTTTGTTCCTTTTAATAAGATGTGCGATATTAATCTGTGTCTTCAGGCAAAATACTGAAGGAAATTTAATAGCACTTGTAGGCTCTGTCTGTTTCCACTATGTGTGGCCTCAATAAACACAGTCTAATGTACACTACTGACACAGTAGCCACGTCAACCAAGAGGAGTTAAAATTTCAAAAGCAGACCAATTCAACATTTAAAATCAGCTCTTTTTATGCAAACATTAATAAACGACCACAGTTTTTTGTGTTGGCTTTTGAAAGGGATAGGTTATGAATCAACAGGGCAGAAATGGTGAAAAGAATAAAAGCATTCTTCTGAGAACTGGCTGTTTGTGTTAGTAACTAACCATCGCTTAAGAAAAGAGCTCAGGTTCTTCAGCAGTCAGAGAGTCGGTAAGTTTCAGCAGTTGATAAAACAAGCAAAAGACGAACCTGAGATTTTAAAAAACCTGTAATTTCACTGAGATTGTTTCTTTTACTTTCTAAATTAAAAAATCAAAGTAAGAGGAAAAATAAAAAGTAGGCAAGTATAAATACATTAAAGCATGATCTGTTATTTAGCTAGGCTAATGTAAAAAGCAAGGGTAAAGGCATGGGGGTCTTAAAGGGGTCATATGACGTTGCTTAAAAGAACATTATTTTATGTATTTGTTTTAATGCAAAGTGTTTAAGGTTTAATGTTAAAAAACACATTATTTTCCACATACTGTACTAGGGATGCGCGGTATACCGGTATATATTATAAACGGTACGATACCATAATTTTGCTCAATTTGGTATTTCATACACTGCTGTTGCGAAGTACACTTGTAGGTGGCAGTGCTTCCCAAATTGCTGCGCAACCGGGAAATGTGACAACAGAACGAATGGATCGAACAGATGAAACACTATCAACGCACCCGAAATTAATAAAGAGAACAGTAGAAGTGAAATATGGCATAATCTGCTTACAAAACAGATGACAAAGGTGAACGAACTGACATTAATGCACCTGTATGCAAGCGTTGTCACAGGAGGCAACACATCAAACCTTTTTAAGCATTTGTTGCTTGCTCATCCTGATCTTTTTCAGATAATTAAGAGATGCATCATTCATAAATTCAGATTTAATTTGAACTTTTATTTACAACTGATCACCGCACATACAGATGCGACACAATAAGCTCAAACGTGCGTGTGTGACACGCTAGAACCAGTGAAGTTTTGGTCACGTAATATATGCACTTGCATTTCAAACAATCGAATATTAATTGAAATTGAATTAAGACCGCTAATATGAATCAAGCGAGAGAGAGCGAGAGAGTGAGATTTATATTTAATGCTTTTTCTTTGGCTATCTGAGTCTGAAATCTGAAAACAATCTGAGAGAGAGAAATAATAACGTGATTTTGAATATTAGTTTGACTGTTAGAATAACACTTTACAATAAAGCAACATTCGTTGCTAATTAATTGCTTGTTACTTCAGCTGTATTTTTTTTCTGCAAACTCAGTCAAAATGTAACCTATGTTCCCGGTAGGTTTTTTATTACATGTGTTTGCACTGAAAAGATAAGAAGATTTGAATATATTTTCATTGCATTACTTCAGTTATTTAATTATTTTTTTTCAAAAATGTTTCTCCAACATCAAAATGTAACCTATGTTCCCTGTAGGTTTTAGTTTGATTCAAAGGTATTAAGATATGAATCTGTTTTTATTATTTTTATTTTAATAAAATTGTTTTCAATTCACTTATCTTTTGAGGCTGATTATTTGTCATCTATGGTATCGATTTAGTATCGATACCGAGGTATTACATTACCGTACTGAAGCCAAAATTATGGTTTCAAGCCATCCTTATACTGTACATTATTTTTGCTCCTCTAAAATAGACGCCCTGCCTTCCTGAAATGCGTCTATTTTTACAAAGCTCATCGTTCTGAGAAGCGAGGCATGCTCTGATTGGCCAGCTATCTAGTGCGTTGTGATTGGCCGAATACCTCAAGCGTGAGATGGAAATATTACGCCCCTTACCGTAATGTGATGCCGTGTCCCAGCGCGACGACACAAAAACAACAAAACCCATTATAAACGAGGCATTTGTTGCATCCAGTGGGAACAAAATTACTAATTATTAGGGGTGGGCGATATGGAAAAAATATAAGATCACAATTTTTTTTTTAAATATCACAATTCACGATTTTATCACGGTTCTTTGTCATGTTGGTTTTACTATTTTGGTTTTACAAGTTGTCTGAGCATTACAGCCAAACTAGAAAGACAAAGCCTTTCAAGGTAACAAAAAAAAAGACATGGCAGATATTTAGGCCAAAGTGGGCAAAGAGTCTTTGTCATTATTTTATCTTTCTTATTAAAAAATAAGAAAGATACACATTACAAATACATATAATATACAAATAAAACAAACAGTGCTTTATTTTCAGGTACAATAGGTGTATTTAGCAGGAGCATTCGATGAAATTAAATGAACAAGTATAAAAATAAAACACTAAATAGATTGATTCCTAAAGCAACTGTATTAAAGTTTTTCAGTCAAGAATAGTGAGTGATTTTTCTCTTTGCGTTTTGTTGTTTTGTTAACGTTACATGACTAGTTCCCCCAAAAATAAATATTCTGTCATCTGTCTGTCAATTCTGTCATAATGTTTTATTTTTATGCCATCATTTACTCAAAAGTTGTTTTAAACCTGAATGAGTTTCTTTCTTCTGCTGAACATAAATGCTATTTTGAAGAAGGTGGAAAACCAAACAGTTGCTGGTCCTCAGTGACTTCCATAGGATTTTTCTTTCCTGCTATCAAAGTCAATGTAGACCAGCAACTGTTTGGTTGCCCATTCTTGCTCATTCTTCAAAATATCTTATTTTGGGTTCAGCACAAGAAATTAATAGAGGTTTGGGACAACATGTGAGTGAGTAAATAATGACAGAAATTAAATTTTAGGGTGAACTATCCCTTTAATGACAGGCGACAGCATGTTTAGTGTCCTGTCTAACATACAGGCACGCATCCGTTTCTCTCTTAACTATTTACTTTTAGTTTAGAGATAACCACCTGAGTCTGTATATAAACCTTGTGTGTTTTGACAGTATTAGATTTAGCACAAAAGATCATTTAGTAATCAGGCGCTGTTAGACAGGATTTTTTGTGTGAATTAAACATTTAACCAGCAAGGCTTGTGTGCAAATAATGTACTTTTGCGATCGCGAATAAGTGCAGTGTCCTGTCAGAGTAACTCTACTGCTGTATGTCGTGTTGTACAGTATATAGAGACGGAGGCGACAGAACTGTATTTGACAATGTGCGCTGTAGCACGATACTACGATGTTTCTTCAAAAGCAGATCGTGGAGACATTTTTATCGTCCACGATCAAAAATCGTCATATCGCACACCCCTACTGATTATAATGACTTATACTGTCTTTTTACACATCGCGTTACGTCGCGCCGCATAAACATTAACATGTCTGCATTTGTGATCAGAGAAACAACAAACAACAAGCACTACGCTACACTGCTCAAAACTCGCGTTTGATTCGTCAGTGGCAAATTCTTTAAATAAGAAAACGTACTTACAGGCTGTGAGTCAGAAGCGCCAGACCGTCCTTGCAAAGTTAGAATTGCCCCACTTTATAGAAACAGCCTTTGTGCAAGCCAGCATTGTAGGCTACTCCCAGGTTCAGGAAATAGTCCTCTGTAAAATATATACACACTCTAATATTTGCGTTGTACTGTTCTGGAACAACTTAACCACTGATTTCTAGTTGTGTCCTCTTTTGGAAGCCCAAACAAAGCACTTTTGCTTTCACAACGAAACACAGCGTCTCCAGGACATGGCTCCGGCGGCAGCAACAATACTACAGCGAGAATAATAGTTCCGCCTTCTTTCTTTGCATAAACGTTTGGGCGGTGTTTTGCAAATCTTCCCACACCGTGACGTAGACATGTGGGGACGTGTTTGAATGAGCCGTTTTAGGGGGGCGTGGCAGAGTCTTAACTTTGATAAAGAATATCTTATCTATGCACAAACAGCTTGCAACACTCCAAAGAGAAAGGAAAACTTGAAATCGCATCATATGACCCCTTTAAAAATAAATAGTCATAATTTTTCAAATATACCTATTTCATTCATGTTTTATTCAGCCTCTTCATTGATTCACCCTTCCTGCTGTCAATGAACAGAGAACAGGAGTTCACTAGCTCTTTGTCATTACCAGGCCCTAATCTAAAATTCATAGCTTCAGATTGAAAAAAAAAATGATGTAAGCTTCACATCAACGAGCAATTCCACAATGAAGTGCGTTACCTGCTTCTCTCCCAGGAAATGTCATTTGATGAACACACGTAATCAAAAAATCAGGCCGAATAGTGGGAGAAAATCCAATTAACCAAAGCAGGAGCAGCTCTCTCAGGAAAATCTATATAACATGAGGTAATTGGGAAACACCTAGCGTCAGATCCAGGGAGACCCCTGTTATTCCACAAACAATAGACCATATACTAGCAGACGGATAGACCTATTCAAAACCACTGGTTTCAGTTGGCAGAGACTATTGTGCAAAACAAATTACAGCGCCACGTTTAAAATGAACAAATAACTGATTCATATCATCCTTTTGATAACTTGAATATGGAATTAGTGACTTGAATTTTGGCTTTTATGTCAACAATCTTCTTTATGTCACGGTGTGTGTTCGTCTTAGCGAAGTGTCCTAACAAGAGTTCATCATGCTGGAAAATTGGAAAACAGCAGCTGTGCGTTTTGCTACTTTAATTAATTTATGTTCTACTAAAATCCCAGGTGATCAATTTTGCATATCTAATCAACTCAAACCAAAGAGGATGATGGAAAAAAGCCCATCCACCAAGACTTTCAGCAAAATGAGTCTGTATATTTTAATAGTCCTCCAAGACTCTCCTTTAAGTCTGGGCGAGAAACCAAAATGCCCCTGAAGGATCCAGCTGGGCAACCAGGAAGCCCAAGCCTCATCTACTCGCTTCATGCTAGGATTTACACCAAGCAAAACATGTCATACTTGGACAGGCAAGCAAATGGGTATCCGTTTACATGTAAAATCAGATTCCCAAAGACGGAAGTGAAACATGGGCCTTGAGGAATCTCTAAGCCAATTAGTTCGGCTCTTGAAAGCAGAATACGCCTGAAACTGGATCGGATGCAAAGAACGCCTAGGTTTGTGATGCCTGCCCTGAAGTTATTCTGAATTACCAGTTGTTTATTTTATTATAAAACTCGCATGAGTGATAATCTGCACTGAGAGGCTTAGGATTTGCTTTCAAATAAAACTAAACTAAGCAAATCACACTCTTACATTAACACCAAGACTCTGGCATCATTTTTCTCATGCTTCACTGTAATAGTCTAAAATTACCCACAAGCTTTGTGGTCAGCACATGCATTTGCAAGCAGTCATAAAGTAGACACACAAATCTCAGCACAAGTCAATTAAGCAGCCATTGCACCTGGTGCTATGCTATTGGGCCATATGCCAAGGGACGACCGGCCTCAGCTGACCATAAATCAGTGGATAACGTGCAGCATGGCCAAGGTGAAAATGTTCCAATTTTCTACTTTAGCATGAAAATAAAACTCTAAAAATATTAAAACGCTGCAAACAGCAGTTGAGGCAACAAATCCTGACACAATTATGTTTGGAAGCTGAAATGTTTGAAAGCAAATTAGGGGTGTTTAAGAAAAGATTAAGCATCAAATTTAGGAAATGCTCTAGTTTTACGCAAGGTATGATGCAATCTACCATCTCAAATCAAAGCACTAACCTTCTTCTGATCTTCCAGACCATGAATCACCTGCTTCTGCTTTGTGGACTGAGATGTAGACGCCTCGGCTCCCTTATCAGACATCTTCCAAAAACACTCCTTGAAGTATCCACTGCACAAATCCAACGCTCTCCGACCGGTTCCTGTATTCCCAAATCCAAAGTCCCTATGCAACCGAGCTAATTCCCTTTGCCACAGTAATGTCCATTCATTCGTGTGATTCATTGAGTCTGGGGTAGGACAGACGTGTGATCACACCATGATGCATCCCTTCAGATGAAGCCCAGCACGACTGCAATGTGACAGGCATCGAGAAGGGGGGAAGGGCCCCTGTGACCAGCGACCCCAACTTCATAATTACACATTTCTGTATTCACAAAGTAATTTTCCCGATGATCTGAAAACTTGCAAATGACAAAGCAGCATGTTCTTGCAGCTTTACATCACAGCCGGGTCTTGTAAAATCCTCAAAAAGCACAAATCCAGAGATGGTACTTTTGCTCCAGGATTGGTCTTCTTTACATAAACCGGTGCATGTGGGTCTGAAGGAAACAAAACGAAGCAAACTTCATTTCATTTTAATAAAAAATGACAAAGGGAGGGCAAAATAACACGCTATAAAAGTAACTTAACACTAAATACAGCATAAGCAATATGTCATATTGTCAGATATACATGGAAATGCCTTATTTTTACAACTTTAATTTGCATACATTTATTTATTATAGTTATATATTATAGTATATCACAAAATAAGCAAAAAAGTGTTGACCTCAATAAACTTTCCTCATTAAAATACAAATTATGCAGTTGCCATATTGCGCAAGTTTGATTTCGATAAATATTAGCTCATACGTCAGCGACACACAAATAACGATTTGTTTTCAAATACTTTAAAACATTATTCCGACTTTTGGCATTTTATATGCATGAATATGGATAGAAACTATCAGTTTAAGTAATTATATCTCTGCCATGCAGCCCGTCCTTCATAACACTAGCATTGTAGTCGAAATCCTTTAGTTCTTCCGATATTCAATATAAAAAAATATTATATTGAACAACAATTCAGACCGCAACGCTAATAGATAAGGTGTGATAAAGCATATTTAACTCCGAAGCGCTTATTTAATGACAAATAAGAGACAACTCACCCAAACAACAGCAGCAGTGAGCGCAGCGGCTTCAATCCATCACACACCGGCGACCGTCTCCATGGAAACATCCACAGCGAATGCGCACAGTGGCACCTAGCGGCAGACACCGGAAGTGTCGCTAGAGATCATCTGACAATGTGCTGCAAGAAAAACATGATTGGGCTAGGTTCGTTTAATATTTAATAGTTACATATCATACAGTTCAGTGCGAGAAAAGATGGGGGGTAATGTAATGTAAATTTTCGATCTATTTCTCACATGATCATCAGAAATCATTCTAATATGCATTTATTCTAACATTTATTATTATTATCAATGTTGAAAACAGTTGTGCTGCTATACATTTTTATGGAAACCATGATACACTAGCATTCAATAGTTTGGGGTAAGATAAACAATAAAAAAATAAAAATGTAAAAAATATTCAGCTAGCATGCATTAAATTGGTTAAAAAATTATAATGTTACAGAATATTTCTATTTAAAATGAATGTTCTTTTGACATTTTTATTTATCAAAGGATCTTCGGGGAAAGTGTTACCACAGTTATTTATTTATGTGCTTTAAACAGAAATAAATAAATTATTGAGTACCAAATCAGCATATTATACTGATCCGCGTGCCACTGAAGAGTGGTGAAAATTTAGCTTAAAATAAATTACATTTTAAAGTATAATCATATAGAAAACAGATTATATTTCACAATTTTATTGTATTTTTAAACAAATAAATACAGACTTGGTGAGCATAAGAGGATTCTTTCCAAAACATTTAAAAAAAAACTATATTTCAAACTTTTGACCACCCACATTGGATGTTTTTAAGAGCTAAAATGAAAAAAAATATATATATAATAAACTTTCAATAAAACTGAATACCTGTCAAAACACATTTTCTCTCATTTGAGTCTTCTGAAATAAGTAGGGAGTGGACAAACTGCTGTTTTTACTGTGAAGTTTCTACTAGGACCACTTTACCCCCTTGACCTGCAGTGGAAGACTGGCTCCGCCTCCAGTCTGGGTTCCTCCAGCTGTGATTGGCGGAGAGGCGAGAGGAGGCGGAGCGGAGTCCAGCGCGCTGTGTCCAGTATCTAGGCGGGATAAATGGTCAGACTGATCAAATAAAAACTTTTTTACTCACTAAGAAACGGCCACAAACAACTTTTCCTCAGCTATGCATCAAAAGCTATTTGAATTCTCTTTTTTACTCATTTTCGGTTACTTAAATACGACTTTTAATTATTAAAAGTTAGTTTACAGAAGTGTTGTATCCGGTATTATTGGAGCCCTGGAACTGTATATGTTACCTGTAACAGTTACAGTATTCCTACGGATTTATGGGCACGACTGATGTCGACTATTATGTGAAAGTGGTACGTTTCTCTGTTTGGGTGAGTAGCTTTTATATTTTATCATGTTTTTGCAGTTTTGCTCTATGTACGTTAGACTGGGGAGAAGTGTAATGTTATGTGGTTGGCTTTAAGCTAAGGCTGAGCTAACGTTAGCTGGTTTCAGGCTTGTTTTGGCTTAACATATCCGCTTTAGTTAATAAAAATTGATCGACAGATCATATTTGTCCGTATTACATAAAACATACGTTAATTTCATTCAACATCATACATTTAGGACTTAGGTAAGGCTCTTGGTGAGTTAGTTTTGAACCCGCGCTAACTAACTGTGAAACCACTAATAGTTTTGTAGTGTTGTGAGCCAACATGACTACAATCTTGATATAAATTCGTACGTATATTTATATAATTAGTTCCTGAGCGATAATTATGTACTTTATACTAAATAAAGATATTATACAGCACGTAAGCGACTCTGCTGGTAATTTTAAAAACTGCTTAATAGTTTACGAAGACTGTTTGAGTTATTCAAGGTGCACGACCATCGGCAGCTAAATGAATTGTTTTAAAGTTAGTAACTTCCGGATTAAATCTTTTGCAATCGGCGAGATTCCGCGCCAAGATTTCAAAAAGTGTGTAGGCGCGCGGGGCGAGGTGAAGTCCCGCCTCCTAGCGCCGCGCTTATTGGCTGCTGTCAGTTGGGGACGTGTTTTCGTACGAGTTCTCCGCAGCCATTCGATGGAACGCTTGTCAGTTATTGCTAAGCGCAAAAAACAACACTGTAATTTGAAATCATAATACTTTTTAATTTATGCACATTGAGTGGCATCTGTTAAGTTTTAAAAATCAGTTTTAGCTGAGTGAGAAATTGTTGACTGATCTTCACAATGTTGTCTCCAAGAATGTATAATGCTGTAAAGAAACGGTAGGGCTGCTTTATTATATGTAGCACTAACGTTAAATAATAATAATTGAACGTTGATTATTTTAACGTTGCCTCGTGTGTTTTTTCTTTAGGTGGAAAATGTCCAGTACATTATCAGAAGGTCAAAAGCTAATCAGGAAACCTTTAAGAAGTCCATTCAAGGAAAGATCAGAAAATGACAAGGTCAGTTATAAATATTTTACCTTGGCTTGGATTTTATTGTCAGCAAAAGAGTGATTTGAAGAATCTAATCTACAGTAAACGTGTCATACTATGCCCAAACTAGGGCCTCCAGGACAGTGGGTCTTTGTTGACCTTTGATTTGTCTTGTCATATCATATCACATGAGGAAGGGAAAAATAAACCATTGAAGCATATCTTCATTTCTAATTTATCTTTCTGTCTTGACATTTTATTCTTTTTATTTAAATGTAAAGAATAAAAATGTCTTAATATGATATAGTTGGATATAATGGAACAATTACTTTGCCTTTGTCGAGTTTTGTTTTTGGCCCTTTGTAGTAAAAGGTTTAGGAAACTCTGCTCTTGAAGCATTTCTTGAAAAACAGCATGATTGTGATCAATAAGATCTAATGTTTTTCTGTGACATAGGGGCATGTTTTTGTGGAGCCACAAACACCACTAAAAAACTCAAGTAAGGCTTCAGAAGCTGCGTTACTGGAGAGCCATAAGAACATGGGGCCCCTGACAACACCTACTAAGGGCCTTGATGCACCGTCAAGCGATCCCTGGACACCTACCTCCAACCTGAAGATGCTCATCAGTGCGGCCAGTCCTGAGATTCGCAACCGCGAGAAAGAGCGAGCCGTAGACAGCGGCGAATCGGAAAACTCACAGGTATCGATAAAAGTCTGCGTGCATTTACTGATTTAGTGTCTTTATTGCTAAAAAATGTTTTGATATATGTGTGTGTTTTCCATTGTCGTGCCACACAGGAGCCTGAACAAGGGGAAGAAGTAGAAAAGCTCCAGATAAGCCGTAAAGACAAAAGCCTGGGTTTGCTGTGTTACAAATTTCTTGCAAGGTACCCAAACTACCCCAATCCTGCTGTAAACAACGATATCAGCCTCGATGATGTGGCGACAGAACTAAGTAAGTTGTTCAATGATCAAACAAAACTACTTATTTCAGTCACCAAATCATGCGTTTCATCAATCCTAAATGCTTCCATTCTCACTAACCTGTCAGGTGTGGAGCGACGTCGCATCTACGATATCATGAACGTTCTCGAGAGCCTAAACATGGTCAGCCGACTGGCTAAGAACCGCTACACGTGGCATGGCCGAGTGAAACTTGCACAGACACTTGCCATGCTGAAACGGGCCGGCAAAGAGAACCGCTATAACCAACTGATGCAACAGATCCGTCAAAGAAGCCTAGAGCGAGAAGAGAGAGAGTTTTACTTGGACGGAGAGGAGAAGGAGAATGAAGAAATGTCCATATTTGTCCATAAGAAATGTTTTGATATAGATGGAGACTCTAGTCAAGCAGAGCTTTCAGGAGCAGATCCTAAAGCAGGTAACGTCATGTCTGACCATCTGCTTAAGGCAGTACCCTATTATTTAAGATGTATTTATCTATGCATGATATAAAGACATTAGGTTGCATTTACAAATAATTGTGTGGATTATTTTGTATTTGTACAAATAGAAGAGAGTTGATAAAATGTAAAAAGTGTAACTTGAATGCAATGTAAGTCGCTTTGGATAAAAGCGTCTGCTAAATGCATAAATGTAAATGTAATAAATGTAGAAGAATTTCTCATGAAAAAAATTCATTACACATGCATACACGCGTGAATTTGTTCTTAATTTCATTGTAATGTTAATGTTTTATTCTTGAAATTAAAAAAGGTGCATATAAGTCACGTTATTAGAATGTTCAGAAATAATGTAAAAATTGGTAAATAAACCTAAACATTACAAACATGTTCCCTCTCTATAACAATTCCTATAAATTTAACAGCAAATCTGAAACTGCCGATGTGGGGGAAACACACTGAACAAATATACTTGGTTCTCACATACTTTTTTTTATCTGGAAGAAATCTAAATGCGAGCGCTTTGCGCATGTTTTGCAAGCCTGACAATAATTGCATTATATTTCACTTTGCATTGTAATTGCAGCACATTTCAGTTGATAAAAACTTGTTTTAAATGCATTTTTATGCAGACAAACCTTGCAACTCATTCTATAATTATTCTTTACTGAAATATATTTAAAACTTAACAGGATTATAAAGCCACAGAGAGTATGTGATTTTTAAGTTTGTGTGATTTCAATTAATCCTACTTTTTTTGTAAATGTAGAATATATGTTAGTATGAAAGTTATCAGTGAATCACGATTTGTACGCATATTTAACTGAGACCCATTGACCTTGCTTTTTAAACTACAGCTTCGGCAAACAGTCGTAAAGACAAATCTCTGAGAGTGATGAGTCAGAAGTTCGTCATGTTGTTCCTGGTGTCCAGCCCTCCTGTGGTCAGTCTCGAAATAGCTGCCAAGATCCTCATCGGTGAAGATCAAGTTGTGGATCAGGACAAAAACAAGTTCAAAAGTGAGTGCTGTTCTCATCGTACATATTAAAACCACTTTGAATCATTATAGTGGATGGCACATTTGTTATCCTTTTCAGCGGACAGATACAAATCTTGCAAAAGTGCATTATCAAGTGTACTCACCCAATAAATCCTGCTTTGAAGAAACTATTTTTTCAATGCTTGAGTCTAATATGCATCTGCATTTTAACGGTCTGCTCAGTAAAGATGGATTGATTATCTAAATTATCTCTTTTTTTTGTTGGCAGCTAAGATCCGCAGACTTTATGACATTGCAAATGTTTTGAGCAGCCTAGAGCTGATAAAGAAAGTGCATGTGACTGAGGATAGAGGAAGAAAGCCTGCTTTTAAGTGGACTGGGCCAGAAGACTTACCATCTCCAAAGGGTAAGTGTTGCATATTTCGCATGAAATTGCTCATAATCCTATTTATAGTATTTATTTTAAGCTGTCTGTATATGTTCACTTCTTATATTGTGTTGTTATTGCTTATGTTTGTTTTATAGATCTGGGGACGTCAGCTTCATCAGCAGCATCACAGCCTCTGGAGTCTCGTTCCTCTGTTGACAACTGTGCCAAAAATCTCTTTTCCTCACCCGGAACAAAGCGAGGTTTTACTCGACATCATTCCTTAGTCAAGCTGGTCAAGAGCATACAAGATGACCGTAGAAAAATCAACTCTGCTCCTTCTAGTCCGATTAAAATGACAGGTGAGCCATAACTGTTTTTTCATCATAAGAAAGCAACCAACTAATGATCTTTTGGGATTTTCTACTTTAAGGTCAGTCATTATTATTAATAGTACCAACCTCTCTTCTGCCTTCCATCTTGAGATTGCCTTTTTGAAATCTGACCACACAAACTAAATTATTTTTGGGGCGCTTTGTGTTGCAATTAAAAGCCTGAAATAGAATATGTGATGTTGAAGACTGGAGCAATTGCTGAAAGTTATTTGCCATCACAGGAATAAATTATACTTTAAAAAAATATATTAAAATACATAGCAGTTATTTTAAATTGTGATAATATTTCAGTTTTTACTGTATGTTTGATAAAATAATTAGCATATTGAGATTTCTTTAAAAATAAAAACGGTAGTTTATCTATTTCTTCTATTATACATCCCTAGACTTTTACTACACCTGAAAACTAATGTCCCATTTTGTTTTACAGGTGATTCTGCAAACGGCGAGTTCTACACAAACAAAATGGCTCATCTGGCTGCTATCTGCAAAAAGCAACTAGATGAACAATCAACGTAAGTAAACTTTCTGTGTTTCTTAGAACAAAAAAGACAATGCCATTTCAGATATAACAGCCATGATTTGTCTTCCAGGGGCCATCGTATTCAGCCTAAGAATGAGGTGACAGACACTCTGAATGGAAGCACTTCACAAGTATCTGAACTACCTGAATCCACGTCTGCTATCAATCATCAGTCTCATGGGCCTTTGGGAATGCAGATCCCAGTTCTTCCCGCAGGGGCGATTCCTTACCTTTCTAAGTGTTCACCCATCATCCCGGTTCTGATACCCCAGCACCAGGCAGGCGGATCATATGCTGTTTACATGCACCCCACTTCTCTCAGACCGAAGCCCACTAGCCTAGCAGTCCGTTCAATGACATTTGAGAGCCCAGGAAGTGCAAACACAAAGACATCACCGGTTGCCACAGCTAGCAGTAACCAAACCAACCAACCATCATTACACGGTAAAGAGCCGACGAGTCCCTCAACCCTTAAACGACCATGTGGAGAAAAGAGCTTAGCAGGAAGTCCATCTAAACTCCAGCGGATAGAGTCAAAGGTGAGGTTATGTACAGAATATAGGGCATGGTATATTTACTATTGGTGTCAAAATTAGCGTGTTAACGCAGGCGATTAATTTTTTCAGTTTAACACGCAGGAGCGGGGGTTGGCCATCCCACTCATAACTGCTAATTGTGTCTCTTTTTTCTTGACAAGAAGTGCATTTACTCAGTCACAGAACGTCTTTACGTCACAGAGGTTTTTTCAGATGCGCGCTTCAACTTCACTTCAGCGTCAGGCGCGGAAACTGTACTGTGCTTGCAGCACGTGCTCTTCAATACACGCACAAAGGTGCCGGCGCTTGCATAGCCTGTATCATTTCATATCAAATCACGAAAGAAACTACGAGCATGCAACGTCGTGATCAGTTAAGTCATGAAGTTACCAAAAAGGCAATTAAAACTGCCATAAAACTGCATGCATGTAATATGTTATATATGAGTTACATTAAGAACATGTCTCTGAAATGGTTTTCAAAACTGTCCTGGAGCATCCTAGCACTGTCTCCCTCATCTAACACACTCGAATCAACTCGTCAGCTCATTAGAAGAGACTGAAATGGGTCCGACCTGAAGTGGGTCAGAAAAGGTAAAGAGATTTGAGAGAAAATACGATGTGTGTCTGATCTGCGCCACGTTCAGCAGTGACATCTCTTAAAGAAATAGCTGCCAAAATAGCCTAATAACCAGCTACTGTGATGTCTGTTCATCAAGAACAAAAGAAAAAAAGGAAATCAATAACTTTTATAGTTTTAAGGATTCATCTGTATTTAGTTTAGAATTTAGTGTTTGAAAACTTTATTCAATTTCTGTATATTTCTGCTGAGGGGCACAGGTAGATAAATATGACATTTATTATAATGGGTTTATGTGAAGATTGTTTCAAGTTCACTTAAAATTAGAAGTTATTTTTAAAGTCTAATAAATGTTAAAATTGATAGCTCTTAATTATAATGTAAAGTTGAATGTCTATAGTCAATGGTTAAAGCTACAGTCCGTAACTTTTTTTAAAACGGGTAGAAAGTTACGGACTGCAGCTTTAAATATCAGGGGGAAATATTTTTATAGGAAATTCACACAAAAAAAAACTAATTTGAAAAACATTCATCTCTTTTCAAGAAATAAATAAATGAATGAAAACATGCTTTTTTATGTTTAGTAAAAATGTGTAGGTAAATATAATAAAAAGAAAATGAACAGTAATTACTAATTACAGACATTAACTTTTTTTATGCATAAATTAAATGTTTGAACTTAATTTAAGTCTGCCTTAATTGTCTTAAATTAACTGCTCAGTACCTGCAATTTATGTGCTTACAGTACATGGAGTAACAGTTTTAACCTTCTGGTGTGTTTCCTTGTAAGAGCGTTTCACCAAAGCTGTGTGAGATACTGCAAGCTCGTCTAAAGGCCCATAGAGGGACTTTTGCCTCCAACCGGCCTTACCCGAGAGCCCTGCACCTGGAGTTCTCCAAACCCACTGAGAACTCACTAATCACAAGCACAGCGCCTCTGGAGCACAGCGTGGATACCTTCCTGGAGAAGGAGGAGAAGGTCCAGACCTCAGACAATGAGGCTGGACGGACGCCTGTCAGACCACCACAATCACAGGCCCAGAAGCTCAGCGTTCAGGACATGGTGTTGCCATCTGGACCCATACATACAGAGGTAGGAAAACTATTTACTACACTCCATGCGTGCAGGAATACTACATGTTTGCACCTTGTCTGTCTGATCCTCAATATTCCTAATTTTGGAATGATCCAAATTGTTTTTAGGTGTTTTTATTTTCACACGAGTTTCAGTCTTGACTCTAAATTATTTTTATTTTTTTTTGCATCAGACTTTGATCCCAGCAGGTTATTTGATTCCGATCTCCCAGCAGTCCATCATGAACTTCAGAGATCCACAATGCTGCACTGGAGAAAGCTCCAAAGCCTCCACACCAACATACAATGTCTATCACACCCCAACTGCAGGTATGCCAATACCCAAGGATTTACTATAGGATTGGGGAAAAAAGTACATTTTTCTAGCTATGCTTTCTAGTTGACCAAATTTCTTTTGCCATATATTGATTTTAGGTAGAGTAGAACTTAATTGTGAGATTTGATTTGTGAGTAAATTGTTTTGGGGGGGGCATTTTCAACTTTTTTTATGCGTTTTGGCTATTTATTACATGTTAAACGCATTTGGGAGCCTAAAAGTGTAAACATTTGATAATGGGTTTCATAGTACAAGTTTTTAAAAATGTGTCTGTAAACTACAAAAAAGCAAATTCGTGAAATATGGCAATTCATAAGCACTATTCATGAAATACAGTTAAACATGCACGTAACGAATTGAACAATCACTGATGTATCTGTTCTTTCCAGGTTCCAGGCATCCACTTCCTCAAGAAGTCACCCCCACCCGGCTCCCTCTCCAGCGGATACCGTCCGTCTCTCCCTTCCCTTCTCAAGGGCATCGCATCCACAGCCTCAGTCCTTCCATTCTCAACTTCACCCTGCAGAACCTGGGCCTTATCCCCGGCTCCAGCACACCAAACTCCACTCCTGAGCAGGCCAGCACGCTCCCTCCACATAGCATGATCTTTGTGAAGCCCATCTCACCTGCCCAAGCTCTGCAGCCGGCCTCCATACACGGGCAGCCCGTCACCCTCATCAGCATACCACAGGTACAGCCGCTACAGCTATGAAACAATATGGTAAAAAAAAGTAAAGCATAAGGGATAATAATAAATAAATAAATAATAAATGCAGCCTTGGTGAGCATAAGACACTTAAAAATGATTTATATATTTTTTTTTAATCTTACAGACTCCTTGCGTTTTTCTTGGAGCCTCCTTGGGTTTGTGCGAATAGTCCTTTGTTGTTTAAAACAGTCATTTGCATATTTACTCTCTTTCTCCTGCAGCCTTTAGTAACCACACCTAAAGGTGCCTGTCAACACCTCCAGCAGAGTTTCTTTCACACACCCGTCTCCTTCCCTACTGTAACCAACACCACAGCTCCCAAAAACATCTACATCCCTCAGAGAAAGCTTGATGTGAGTCCAGAGGACAGCTAAGACCTTCACACTGATGATCATCAAACCTGCAGTCCTTACACTGGTAAAAACCACTGTTCTGTTTGAGCCATTGTGTGTGCTTATTATTTGTCTTTGAGTGTTTTTTATGTTTTCCTTTTTTATATTGTTACTTTACTGTAGGGTCTGCATTAACATCATGTGAATCTGTGGTGCTTAATGCTTTTTACTGCTGAGGCTCTTGAGGAAAGCAGGACAGCGAACATGGTGCTATGCTATTTACCAAGACAGCTGAGGGTATATTTGCAAAATAAAAGCACAATTCAGGGTTTTCTTTAAATATGCTGTAAATTTAGGGTTAAAAAAGGAAGAATGAGCAAAAATGGTCAAATGTTAAAGAGAAATCTAATTTCAGGGATTGTAGGAATTGCCCGATTTTAACGATTGTTTTCAATTGTCTTGAGTGACATCGCCTCAAAGTGTTAAAGTACCACAGTATATTAAATTGCCATAACTTGGCATTGTGTTACGATGTATTAATATGGGAGAATGTTAGAATAAGGGTGTTATTAAATATTGTAGATGTATTTTATGTTAATGAAATCTAGTAATATTACTATCTGCACATCATTTATTTGAACTGCCTTTACAATCTGATTTCAATGTAATAAAGATAAATGTATGTGCTCCACTCTTGTGTTTATTTAATTGTTGGTGAAATGTTGAAAAAAAACGCCTTATCCATTAGGCCACGAGGCCGGTTGATATAGCACTGATGTTTATGCAGTTTGGACAGCATTTAAGCGAGTACACCCACATCTTTACAGAGTTTCACATCTATTTCAGTTTTGTAATAAATGTATTAAATTAAAAAACGTATTAATAGTGTATAGTCACCATATATTAATCCATATATTCTTCAAAATCCAGCCTTTTATTTTTTATTGAAGTACAAAATAAAGTAAACAAATCTACATATGTCTCGTTACTTAAAGGGCAATCAGCGCAATATTTTCAGTGAAAGACGAGTTTAAAGCCTGTAGGCCCTGTAACTTCCTCACATATCTATTATAGATAGCTATTGAAGACTTTGGAATATTGTGCATGAATATAAAACTAATGGGTTTTTGTATATTTGCTGTATATTCCATTCATTGTCTTTATATGCCAAAGAGCATATCCGTAATTTTGGCTAATAATTCCATTCATATTCCACTGATTTAAAAAAAGAAAGAAAAAAGACAATTGAATTAGGTTAAATAATAAATTAAATGGAGTGTCTATTTACACTAAGTGTAAATAGCCCGCCTTGTTGGAAATGGCAAAGGCTATTTACACTAACTCCGCCCATTGACATGTGATTGGGATAGTCAAGATTGCAAAAGAGCAGCTTAGCTTAGATGGTGAGGCTTGAGCTTTTTGATGCGATCTACCCGAGTTCGAACCCACTTTTTGCCTAACTTTTTTCTACCTTTTCAAATCTCATATGGCATCGGAAAGGCATTTATTTTCAATAAAAATTAAGAAAATAATCAAAAAGCTGTAAATAAAGTATCGGGTAGGTGTAGGGATAAATATTGTCCCAATAAGCTGGCATCCATTTAATAATTTGAATTAAAATTATAATTTACACTCAATACGTTATTGCGTACTGTTTTATAATTACTACAATACTGAGGTGCAGATAAATGCCACTATTTGCAATAGGTAGTATAAATAGCAGAAAATCTTGCTATTTTAACACAGTGTAAATAGAATCCATTGCTATTTGCACTTATTATTTCTCTATAATTTAATTTAACCTAATTTAATTTAGGCAGCGGCTGTTTGCACTAAGTGCAAATAGCTGCTGCCTAAGTTAAATTAGGTTAAATTAAATTATAGAGAAATAATGTTACTAATAAGGATTAAGTCTAAACGTTATAATTTTTTAGACTATGTGCTGCATCAGATACAAAGTAGATAGAAAATATGCTTGTAATGTACAGTCTGTTTTTTTTTTTGGATAATCATCCAAAGCATAGAATAACCACAATTAGGCAGAGAAGTGATTACCAAAAAAAAAAGAATAGTTTTAATATTCAGTCATCCAGAACATTTAATGTACATGTACATCTCGATAAATTAGAATGTCGTGAACAAGTTCATTTTTTCTTGTAAGTTATTTCAAAAAGTGAACCTTTCATATATTTTAGATTCATTGCATGTAAAGTAAAACATTTCAAAAGTTTTTTTGTCAAAAATCAGTATCTCAAAGCATTAGAATATTTACATTTGAGTTTCAATAAATGACCATCTCTACAGTATAAATTCCGGGTATCTCTTGTTCTTTGAAACCACAATAATGGGGAAGACTGCTGACTTGGCAATGGTCCAGAAGTCGAAAATTGACACTCTCCACAAAGAGGGTAAATCACAGAGGGTCATTACTGAAAGGTGTGGCTGTTTACAGAGTGCTGTATCAAAGCATATTAAATGCAAAGTTGACTGGAAGGAAGAAATTGGGTAGGAAAAGGTGCACAAGCAACAGGGATGACCGCAAGCTTGAGAATACTGTCAAGAAAAGCTGATTCAAGCACTTGGGAGAGCTTCACAAGGAGAGGACTGAAGCTGGAGTCAGTGCATCAAGAGTCACCACGCTCAGACGTCTTCAGGAAAAGGGCTACCAAGCCACTTCTGCACCAGAGACAACATCAGAAGCGTCTTGCCTGGGCTGTGGAGAAAAAGAACTGGATTGTTGCTCAGTGGTCCAAAGTCCTCTTTTCAGATTAAAGTAAATTTCGCATTTCATTTGGAAATCAAGGTCCCAGAGTCTGGAGGAAGAGTGGAGAGGCACAGAATCCATGTTGCGTGAGGTCCAGTGTGAAGTTTCCACAGTCAGTGATGATTTGAGCTGCCATGTCATCTGCTGGTGTTGGTCCACTGTGTTTTCTGAAGTCCACAGTCAACGCAGCCGTCTACCAGGAAATTTTAGAGCACTTCATGCATCCTTCTGCTGACAAGCTTTATGGAGATGCTGATTTCATTTTCCAGCAGGACTTGGCACCTGCCCACACTGCCAAAGGTACTAAAAGCTGGTTCAGTGACCATGGTGTTACTGTGCTTGATTGGCCAGCAAACTCGCCTGACCTGAACCCCATACAGAATCTATGGGGTACTGTCAAGAGGAAGATGAGAGACACCAGACCCAACAATGCAGATGACCTGAAGGCTGCTATCAAAGCAACCTGGGCTACCATACCACCTGAGCAGTGCCACAGGCTGATTGACTCCATGCCACGCCGCATTGATGCAGTAATTCATGCAAAAGGAGGCTCAACTAAGTATTGAGTACATATACAGTAAATGAACATACTTTCCAGAGGTTCAATAATTAACTAAGGGTTTTTGTTAAATGTGAGCCTAAATCATCACAAATAAAAGAACCAAAGACTTAAACTGCTTCAGTCTGTGTGCATTGAATTTATTTCATACACGAGTTTCACAATTTGAGTCGAATTACTGAAATACTATATTATAATATAATACTAATACTATAAATACTATAATAACTTTTCTACGACATTCTAATTTATTGAGATGCACCTGTATATGCAGCCTATATGAATTTTCCCAATATTTAGACTATTCAGCCTGTGAACTTGTCACACTTTGCACAGTTGTTAAATTGATTTGAGCACTTTAAAACGCTGAACAAATGCTGCAGAGCTTGTACAATATTTGAGCTCAGGACTGGAGGCCACTGAAACTGCATTGCATCTGTGTATTGTCAGCAGTTAATTTAGGAAGATGGACTCATTTGAATGTCAGCACAGCCTCCTGGTCCTCTTGAAATTATGAGTGAGTGAGTATGGTGGTGAGGGAGTGATGCCCAGTATATAAAGATCCACCAAAGAGGGTCAGAAATGGACATCATCAGGACCCTGAGCTGGACAGAGGTGAAAGCAGAATTTCCAGAAAAAGATTTCTTGTATAACGTAAGTAGAATTTAAACATTTGCATTTTTAGGTTTATCCATGGCTTCATCATTTGTGCTGTAATGCTATTGGAAATATTTTACATACAAATATTCACTGGAAATAAGAAATACTGTAAAAAGTGATTTTAGAAGAATTCATAAGGTTTTATTTGAGTAATGATGACTGGGTAACTTATGACTTTCATCAATAAAACCAACAAAAGTAAACAAAACAAAAAACAGGTAATAATACATTCACATCATGTAACAAATATATTTACATTTGAATGTACATCAAATGATTATGCTCTGTTAATGACTTTAATGAAAGTTAATTTTATTGTCTGTTATGTGAAAGAGTTACTAATTAATATTGCTTCAATAGCCGTAGCATTACTAAACCTTTCCTTCTTACAAAGTAGAACGTGTAAAGAGAATACCAATATGAGATTAATAAAGTTACACTACATTAAAAGTATGGGCTTTTATCATTTGAAAGAAATGACTGTCATTCAGAAAGGAAGCTTTCTATTCATCAAAGGATTATGTAAAACTATCTTGGTTTCCACAAAAATATTAAGCAGCACAACTGCTTTCAAATGTCTCTTGAACAGCAAATCAGCATATTAGGATGATTTCTGAAGGATACTGTGACACTGAAGTCTGGAGTAATGATGCTGAAAATTCAACTTTACCATCACAGGGATAAATTACATTTTAAAATATATAGCCTAAAACAGTTCATATAAAACACAATATTACTGTTTTTACTGCATTTTCAATCAAATAAATGCATCCTTGGTGAACATAAGAGACTTGGTCATGTAAATATTCAAACAGATCTTTACAGAATTGTAGTCTTTTAGTCACACTACAGAGTAGTCATTACTTGTAAGCTGACAGTGGCTCTAATAAAAGTTCTATTTCTGGACCGTTATCATTGCATTCCACACTAGTGAGGTGATATTCTGCTGCTCAAAGAGACGAGATGGAAAGAGACATATTACTTTGAGATAGGATACATCTATTTTTAAATCTAACCAGTCACATGAAGCTTTTGTCAGTGTTTAACAAATGGTAAAGATTTCAACTGTGTTAGTTAACTCTTTTTAACACTCATTCTTTCTAGTTGTTGGCAGTTTTGCATTGATTGTCTCTTTTTGTGAATATCAGAGCCTGTGCCCGAGCCGAAGATGCCAAATTGGGGTGGAGGAGCCAAGTGTGCGGCCTGTGAGAAGACAGTTTACCATGCTGAGGAGATCCAGTGCAACAGCCGGAGCTTCCACAAAACCTGCTTCATCTGCAGTAAGTCCACAAAGCATTAATAAACTGAATATTAATCTTACACTGAAAGTTCAAGTTCGGAGGATTTTCCTTGTGGGTTTGAAACATTTTAAAATAGATGACATCACCAGACACGTCTTTCAGGTAACCAGGTACCAAATAATAAAAATAAAAGCATTGTGAATAGAGTAGTTTTAGCTAGAAAAAATAAAAAATACACACAAACATAAAGAAAACAAAACCAAAAAAAAACCAGTGGGATAAAGAAGAACAAAATGTAAAACCAAACTAAATTAACATACAAATATGTGCATCCTTTGGCTCTTGGGTCCATTAGTATGTTTGCCAAACATATTTATCTTTAAGTTTTATATTGAACTTTCAAATGTTTAGTTCAATAGCATCAGCATTTTAGGATGAAGCAATAAGCTCCCAGGAGTGTTATTTTAATATCACTACTACTATAATTTTTTGAATTAGATTTTATTTTTGTATTTTCGTTTCGAGTTAGTTTTAGAAATTTTGTCATGTTTTTGTCATTTTTATGGTGTAAGTTTTAGTTTATGATAACCCTAGCCCATTTATTGTGCTTCTTCTCCATGTATCTGGTTATGTCAGAATATTTAATATATAGTTAATATATTTAAATATAGAGCTGATGATGATGATGGGGGGTTTGGGGAACTAATATGCCATCAAAAGCAAAAGTGCTCTTTGAAATGTGTCCCAGTGAGCAGCAGGTTTCAGTGGCGTAAACGCTTGAGTCATGCCAGAAAGGGTGGTGATAGTCAGTCTGAGACTGGTATCACAAACACCCCTGCACTTCACCACCATTCAAGGGCCTGTTTCCATCTGCTTTGGTCTCCCAGAGCCTCTTGTTCATCCAGCCCAAAATTAGACACAAAGACAAGCTCCCATGAGCCTCTTGAGCCGTCCTGGCTGAAAGTGCAGCAGCTGACGATCGCAGACAGGAGATGACAGCCCTCTGGAGGAGCCGTGAGATCACGCTCCAACTCTACTCCCTCTGTCTCTCCCAGATTCAATAAGAGATTTTAAATTGCAAAAATGTTTCTATTTCAAATAAATGTTGTCCTTTTGAACTTTCTATTCATCACATAATGCTAAAAAACAAAATGCATCCAAACAGTCCAAATGTTTTCAACATTGATAATAAAAAGAAATGTTTCTTGAGCAGCAAATCAGCATATTATGCTGAAAATTAAATTTATAATAAATATAATTAAAATGCATTTTATATTGTTACTTAAATTGGAATAATATTTCATAATATTACTCTTTTCAATGCATTTCTATAAAATAAATGCAGCCTTGAGCCACAGAGACTGAAATGTTTGAATTGTGTGCATTTATAATTTTAAACTTTTTATACTTTGTGTCTTTACAGTCAAAAAACAGTAGTCTTTCTGTCCTTTAGTGACTTGTCGTAAAGGTTTGGACAGCACTACAGTTGCTGCACATGAGTCTGAGATTTACTGCAAATCCTGCTACGGCAAGAAATATGGTCCAAAAGGTTATGGATACGGCCAGGGCGCCGGAGCTTTGAGTTCTGATCCCGTCAATAATGAAGAACTTCAGCCTCAAGAGTATGTCCTGGAAATATCTTTCTTAAAGGAACAGTTCACCTAAAAATGTAAATTTGCAGAAAATCTACTCATCCTCAGACTATCCAAGATCTAGAGGAGTTCTTCATCAGAACAGATTTGGAAAAATTTAGCATCACATCATTTGCTCACCAATGGATCCTCTGCAGTGAATGGGTGCCGTCAGAGTCCAAACAGCTGATTAAAACATCACAATAATCTACAAGTAATCCATATGACTCCAGTCCATTACTTAGCATCTTATGAAGTGAAAAGCTGTTTGTTATAAAAATAAAACATCAGAAAGGTGTTTTAACTTTATTTCTGTCAGTAATACAGAATAACGTGATTAGAAATGTTTTAGACTCCTTTTGCTTGTAAACAGTACTTGATCTGTGCATATTTCTCTCCTGATTCGGATGAGATTACTTTTTCATTGGAAAAAGCAATATTATGGATAGAGGACTTGTATTTTAGCCAGAAGCAATGGTTTAAAAAGCCTTAATGATGGATTTCTTTCTTACAAACTAATTCAAAACATGGATTATTGTGATGTTTTTATCAGCTGTTTGGACTCTGTTCTGACGGCACCCATTCACTGCAGAAGATCCATTGGCGTCCATGGATCCATGTAATTCAAAATTTCTTCAAATCTGTTCTCATGAAGAAACTCATCTACATCTTGGATGGCCTGAGGGAGAGTAAATTTAAATTTTTGTGTGAACAATTCCTTTAAACATAGAATATCACTTTAATTAATAGCATTTAGAAGAAGTTAGAAGAGTTATTGTTGTTTTGTGATTCTTATGCATATATTTTTATGTTAAGGCCCAAAGCTCCCCATCCTGCATCTGCTAACTCAAACCCAAACAAGTTTGCACAGAAGTTTGGGAGTACAGATCGCTGTCCTCGCTGCTCTAAAGCCGTTTACGCAGCAGAGAAAGTCATGGGCGCTGGAAAGGTAAAACTACAGCTAAAATTAAAGCAAGAAGCTGACTCAGAGTTTTGACACATTATACTGTATTATGATATGAAATATATTAATATTAAACCATTAAAACAGAAATATAAGCATATTTTGAGAACGTTTTCCCTTCTCAGCACTTCTGCAATGTGCTGCTGTCACAGGTCAGCGCTGTGTAAAGCACATTTCACTGTAGTAATTTATCAGACTGTGACTGGTTCTGATCCAACAGCCCTGGCACAAAACCTGCTTCCGCTGTTTATTGTGTGGGAAGAGCCTGGAATCCACCACGGTGACGGATAAAGATGGAGAGCTCTATTGTAAAGGTACAATCAATCAAACGAAGCCGCATGATCTCTGCCAGCTCAATCTCATTAATATCACTTAACCAATCAATAGATACTCTGTTTCAGACAGACCCAGTTATTGTTCGACAGCCATTACAAGTCAACTGATGCAATCAAGAGCACAGATATTGCAGTGATTAAAGCCCGAATGATGATTATTTAATCAGTTGTATTATGCTGAGTGTTTTTGATGCTAACAAAAATTTACGGAAGCTTGTTTCCACCACAGAACAAAAAAAAAGCAAAAAAGGTGATTGCGGTTTGAATCGCACAATTAAAACTTTCTTGCAATTTTGAGAAAAAAATTAAAAATGCATCTCAGATTTGCTAGAGAAAAAATTCAAGTCGTAATCAGAATTGTGAGATCTAGTCATAAATAACTTTGTTTTAATTCCATGGTGAAAACAAAAAACAATTGCAAAGACGTAAAAAAAAAAGTTGGGATTGCGAAATGTGATATGTAAACTCATGATTGTTAGGAGGGAGTGTTGTTATGTTTATTTCTCAAAATTGTGAAATTATCTCTCGGAATTCTGAGAAAAAGTCAGAATTTGTGAGATAAAAGGTTGCAAGTACATTTTTATGTTTTGTTCCATGGCAGAAATGGGCTTCCATAGAAATTTGCATTAATAATTAAAATAAAAAAAATAACAAGTGTTTTAAAAAATATTGCTGAATACTACATTCTCAGAAAAAGAGTACAAAAAGGTACATCTTTGTACCTTATTTCCCAGACGGTAACCCCCCCCCCAAAAAGAGACAGTTTTATACCTTTTATCCTGAGAGTGTAATAAATGTTAGCCCTGACGTATTTTATTATTCAGAACTAAGATTTGTCAACAGATTTCTCTTTTTTTATTTTTTTCCAGTTTGCTATGCCAAAAACTTCGGTCCAAAGGGGCGTGGCCTGGGGAACCTGGGTGTGGTTGAGGAGAATGATTGACAAGTTTAGTCCAACCCAGTGAAGCTGCTTTTTCACAGCACACATCTGAATAGGACTGCACCCAAGTGGCCCCTCTAAACATGCACCATCTATGGTGGAATGAATAAAAGAGTACAACAATGTAATTAATGAATTAACTACGCATTTTTACGTTTTAATGGATTCAAAGCTCAATTTGGATCAGAAAATTCCACTTTCCTTAGGAAATGAATGACTTATGGTCAATCAAATGCTGTTTGTTGTGTGCAGTGAAAAGGCAGCTTTACGTAAGCTGAAGTGTGTCAGTTCCAAACAGAATTGCACTTTCCTCCCAAACACTTTACTTTTTGCCATAGATCAGATCACCGTTGGTTGAACCAGTGTTCTGGTGTGGTTAAGCAGTATTATGTTGTGATGGTGCAAAATGTTTTACCTCATCTGCTTTACTTATCCCTTCATGTTAAGTTGGGGCAGGGGAAAGTATTTTAAGATAAAAAATGTACACACTTCAGCTTGAAACTTAATCTTATGTTGATGCTATGCTGCATAAAACAAATGTAATACAATTAACAATCCTATCTACTGTAACTGTATATCATATGTCATAGCATAAAAACAAAACTAAAGAGTAAATAAAGGATAAAAGATGTGTCATTCAACATTGATTCAAGACAATCAGTAACTAGGAAAATAAACTAAAATGAGCATATTTAATGATTTCTGAAGTATCATGTGACACTCAAGACTGGAGTAATGATGCTAAAAATTCAGCTTTGCATCACAAGAATACATTATATTACAAAATTAATCAAATAGAAAACAGTTATTAGAAATTGAAGTAATATTTAACAGTTTTTACTGTATTGTTTGATCAAGTTCCAGCACTTGTAAGCTTAAGAGACTTAATTCAAAAATTATATATTTATACTTTTTATATATTTATACATCTCCAAAACTCCTTCACTACTAGCTAATAGTGGCTGTAATGCAAGTTACTCAACAATAATTGGCTTTTTTTTTTACCAAGGATTTTTTTGTTGTGGTTGTTAGATCAGCAACAAATATACCTTTTACCTGGAGAAACACTCTGACCAGCAAATTACAAAAGTGGTCTGATTTATTCCAAAGCACAGAGCAGGATTCAAGAACAGCACTTTTCCCTTATTATGACATACAGAAGAACAGAAGAGCGAGCTGATGCTCTCAGGCACAGCCCTGTACTACACAGTGGTTATTAAAGGCATAAATAAAAGATCAATTGCCTTTGAAAACATTACTGATTAAAGATAACATGATACTAATAAAATATATGATTCGTCTTGCACGTATAATGCTATAAATGCTGTGGTGGTAATGCATCTGATCCTAGCGTGAAAGTCATTTCAAATGCGTTTTGACTCATCAAGGGATGTACAGATCTCGAAATCCCTCTAAATCAGCTTTTTTGGTTGAAATAAAATTGCTCTGATTTACAAATCTTTTCACAAAGAGCATACATATAGTGGTCACTTCCTGTAAAAGGAGTAAAAACCAAAAGGTGATCTTACCGTACCTTACAAAATATTTCTGTTCAAAATATATCAGTGTGCTTATAAACATGTATTCATACTTATGTACAACTTAAGCTAGAAGGCAAAATCTAACCTTGAACGCACATCACATATACTATATTTCCCTCAAATACAAAAGGTGGATGTTCTTGCAAATAGAACAAATGATTATCCAAATTAGCATTCAGTTTGTTCTTCATTTCCATCACTAAAAAGGCATTAATATCAAACCAATGGCTCCAGAACTGAGGACGTCGCTCTCCCTGAGTGGGCGACTGATCGCTGGGGGTCAAACAGCATCGGGGCCGCTGAACATGGGATGGTCTCTGCTGAGACCCATGGGATACTGCTGAGTCCAGTCCAGCACCATTGGCTTACAGAGACCACAGCACCGCCACTGGAAGAAGTTCACCAGGTTCCTCACCACTCCAAGACTGTGAGAGAAGAGACACCATTAAAATGAGAACTTGAGTGTTATCAAGCCTACACTAATGAAAACGTCCTTACTTGAATGGGTTTTGCCTGAGAGAGAAGGCTTGAGGGAGTTTTCTCCCTCTGTGCATCAGGTTCGCTCTCTCTGCTGTCGTCAACCCGAGAAACGCGATCTGTGAGGAAACAAAGCAAACCATGAAGAGTCTGTGCATGCATTTGTGTGAAATCAAAAGACATACAGTCCTCCACTTTAAGACTTTCCACTATTAACCACTATGCTAGTGTGAGAACATGTTCCTAACGCCTTAATCATGTGAGAAATGCAATCTCCTCTGAAAACACTACAGACATACGAGGTCATTATTAACACATTTTAATAGATTTACACACTTTTTAAACTTGATTTTAATTTAAAACTTACACTACTCCATTTAGTGTTATATTAGTGTCATTTACATTCTATTATAGAATTTATTAATGTTTTGAATTAGCTTTTATTTTATCATTTCAGTTTTCATTAAGTTGAGCAATGTTAACTTTATTTTATTTCAGTTGTAGTTTTAAGGAAAATGTTCCATCTTAAGTCTTAACTTGACAAGGCAACATTACTCATGTGTTTAAGTTTAAGATTTCATTTAATATTTATATTTTATTTCAGCTTTATTTCAATTAGCAAAAATGGCCTTTAAAGTTTTAGTGTAAGTTAACAATACCAACACTTTTAATAATTTTAATATAATTTCATAAGACTGCTTATCAGTGTTCGCACTTTGTTCAAAGCTGCGGTTATATTTTTGTAGAAAGAGGCTGCAAGATATTGATGACTTTTTTCTTTATTACAAGTATTGGTCTGATTGAGTTGATGTTAGGTAAATAAAATATCAGGGCATGATTCAAAAAGCGTACTAGGTTTCTATGTACCATACATATCATAATTATTCAAACATGACTGATTTCATGTTGTGCAAAATTCTAGGCAAAGGAGTGAAGAAATGCATCATGTCGTCAGCCATAGCACAAAAATAATGACAGCTGTTCACTCTGGTTCTTATGTCCTAATATACAGTATTTGGCCAGAAGGGCTGATATCTAGCTGGGATGTTTCACAGTTTATAGCACATCATTATGTCATTCACCTGGTAGAGCTGCACCAAAAGCAGGATGGAGGCCCAGGAAGCATTTAAGAAAGCAAAGCAGAAGATGTAGAGCACCCAGGGAGAGCAGCCCGTCAGAGTGGTCACCACCCCCCAGATGCCCTCCTCTGTGTAGTGCGATGGACAGTGTTCGGACCAGTCTACACACAGAAAAAATATGTTTTTAAATGAACATATTCTTCTGGAGAGACTGAAAATGCAAGATGTAGTATCTTACAGACATCGGCTATTCATTTGGGAACTTTCTGTTCATCAGATAATCTGAAAAATCATGGTTTCCACAAAAATATGCAACATAACCGTTTTCAACATTGATAATAATGAGATTGATTTTTCTTGAGCTACAAATCAGCATATTTGAATGATTTCTGAAGGATCATGTGACACTAAAGACTGGAGTATGATGCTGAAAATTCAGCTTTGCGTCACAGATTTTAATTAAATTTGAAAATATATTAAAACAGAAAGCAGTTATTTTCAATTGTAACAATATCTCACAATATTATTTAATAAAATAAATCAAATAAAATGCGGTCTTGGTGAGCAAAAGAGACTTCATCCAAAAACATAAATTGTACTGACCACAAACTTTTGAATGGTAGTGTACATTCGAGTTCAAGTGGTGACTTACACGTGATACTGCCGTATAACATCCATATGCAGAGGATGTTCAGAGCAACCAGGAAAAGCACAAAGTACGGGTGATTTCTGGCCCCTGTAAAAGGAGGTCAGCATTGGCGATTCATAATGAGAGCAAAAAATGAGAGAGAAGGAAGTCTATGCTATAAAACATCCTAGTTCGTGCATGTTACCTATGCAGCCATTGATCCAAATGGAGTGGTGGTCCTGTTTAGCGACACAGGCGTTACAGGAAAAGCAGTGATTTGCTCTCATTGGCTTCCTCATCTGCAAAAACAAGATTTTAAGCTCTATAGGAAACTCTGAAGAATGTTTACAATACATGCTCCTGTCAGTACTACGGTAAAACCATGCAGATTTCCAAACCATGGCCTTAGTGCACATGCTTGGACTCATTTGGTCATCATGCTTTGAGAAGGTAACAAGTCTGAATTCATCTTGCATCATTTCCCAATCCAATTTTCTTTTCATCATTTGCCTTCTCTATCTAGTCACTGAAAAGAGATAACTTACCATACATGAAGTACAAAATATCCTGGGATCCAGACAGCCTGCCTCTGCCAGAACCACAATATTCTACAGAGAGACAGATGAACCGGTTTAAGTCGGCCAAGTGACTAGAAAGAGTATAAGAACCTAAAGGAATCATTATGCCAAACAATGCAACCGACTCCTCCAATTCAAATGGTCAATATAAATCAGAAAAAGCTGATCGCAACAAGCACATATCAAGAGCAAGAATATTAACATTGTTTTTTACTTAAACATTTAAAAAACAAAAAATATTTACATTTGCTTATTTAAATTAAAATTTTTAGTTCTTTAAAAAATCTAAATAATTAAAATCAGTACTGCACAAACTATACAAAATAATATGTATAAATAAATAAATGTTATTCATACAGTGCCTTGCGAAAGTATTCATACCCCTTTATTTTTTTCACGTTTTGTTATGTTGCAGCCTTATGTTAAACTGCTTTAAAGTACTTTTTTTTCCACATCAACCTACACAAAACAGGTTTGTAACATCTTTGCAAATTGATTAGAAATAAAAAACTGAAATGATTCCATTGCATAAGTATTCATACCCTTTTCTGGGACACTTGAAATTTAGCTCAGGAGCACTCATATCACTTGTAGATGTTACTACTCTTCGAGTTGAGTTAAACTGTGGCAAATTCATTTGAATTAGTATGATTTGGACAGTCAAACTTCTCAGAAAATATTTGACAGCTGATAATGCATATCAGAGCAAAAACCAAGCCCTGGGTTCAAAAGAACTGCCTGTAGAGCTCAGAAACAGGTTTCAGTCAAGTCATACACCTGAGGAAGAACTCTGCTGCATTGAAAGTTCACAGAAGCATGTAGCCTCCACTATCCATAATGGAAGAAGTTTGAAACAACCAGGATTCTTCTTAGAGCTAGCCTCCTGGCCAAACTGAGCAATTGATGGAGAAGGGGCTTGGTTATACTGGTGACCAAGAACCTGATGGTCACTCTAGTTGAGCTCCATAGTCATATGTGGAGATAGGAGAACTTTACAGAAGGACAAACATCACTGCAACACTCCACCGAACTGGGCTTTATGGTGGTGTGTCTAAACTCAGTCCTCTCCTCAGTGAAGACACATGAAAACACACTTGGAATTTGCAAAAAAAAAAGCACCTAAAGGACCCTCAGACTGTGAGAAACAAGATTCTCTGGTCTGATGAACCTCAATTCCAAGCATCATGTTTGAAGGAAACCAGCATTGCTCATCACCTGCAGAGTACCATCCCAAAAGTAAAGTGTGCTGGTAGCAGCCTCATGCTATGCAAGGCAAGGCAAGGCAAGTTTATTTATATAGCACATTTCATACACAGTGGTAATTCAAAGTGCTTTACATAAAAGAAAGTGAAATAGACATTAAAATCAATAAAAACATGGAAATAAAAATAATAAAAACAAGGAATTTTAAAATGATACAGAAAATGATTTAAAATAAATTTAAAGAAAATGATTATACATAAAATATGCGGCTGTTTTTCAGTGACAGGGACTGAGGGACTCGTCAGAGTAGAAGAAAAGCTCAAAGCACAAAAAATATTGAGATAGCCTTACTGAAAAAAACCCAGTCCAGAGCATTCAGAACCTCAGACTGGGCAGAAGGTTCACTTTCTAACAGGACAATGACCCTACGCACACAGAAGGAGTGGCTTATAGACAACTCTGTGAATGTCCTTGAGTGGCCCAGCCACAGCTTGGGTTTGAACCCAATAAAATATTTCTGGAGAAATACTGAGTTAAGGGTATGAATACTTATTTCAGTGTTTTATTTTTAATAAATTTGCAAAGTTGTCACAAATCTGTTTTTTGCTTTGTCATTATGGTGTATGGAGTGTAAATTGATGTGGGGATAAAAGTCATTTAAAGCAGTTTAACATAAGGTTGCAACATGACAAAATGTGAAAAAAAATAAAGGGGTATGAATAGTTTCGCAAGGCACTGTATATATTATCTAGATTTGCTGTATTGATTTTAATTTATGCTATACATGTTATTAATGGATATTTATAAATATATTTATTGCTGTACTGATTTTAATTTATACAAATTTTATTTGTTCTCTTAATTATTAATATTATAATTTCCTTTAGAATTTTTTAAGTTGATTCTATAAATAAGTTCATTAAAATAAGAATATACATATACATATATATTAGAAAACAAAGCCTATTTTTAGGGACATACTGTGTCATTTTCTGCCCCAAAATTGAAAGAAAAAAAGTAATAAAAATTCTACATAAAAAAAAAAAAAAAAAAGTTACACCGGCTTTTTTTTCCCATTACATTCACCCCATATATTTCATAAAAAATAATATTAGATAATCACCGATACATCTAGTTTGAGTTACAAGTTAGCAGTTTTCTAAAGTTGATTCAAGTCAAACCAGCAAGAATCTCACAAAAGCAGCATCCAGACCATCCAGTCAGAATCTCACCACAAGTAACTGGTACATGTATTAATCAATCAGACAGCGGCACCATGCCAGCCAATCACATCCAGAGTCTTACCTTCTTCTTCTCCTCTTCGGTTGCCTTGACGATGCCAGGGTCTGTCCTGCAGGAGCGGAGGTAGTAATACAGTAAGGCTGTGATGTTGATAGTGAAGAGCATCTGAACCGTAGCGCTCGGGTCATGTGAACGACGCATGTTAAGGCATTTACAAACACCCAACACATACAACTATAACAACTCTGGGCTGAACATGAGCTGGATATATAAAACCCATCCTGACTGGTATAAACACATCTGCATGAAAGTTATGATCAGTTTCAAATGTCTGGGTATTATACAAGGATATCAGGCAGAAACCACAAGCCCCAGGTGACCACCATCCAGAAGACAGAAGCCATGAGACCTGTGGAGGGAATCAAAGACCGGACCGCCACAGTCGCCAACTGCCTACAGAAACAAACCACATGAATGGGATAGCATTGTTAGGACACTTTCAATACTAAGAACAACAAATCTTCTTCTAAATTCTATATTTTTGTTCTAACCTCTTACTCTGCCTGTGTACCGCAGATATTTATGTTGCCATTTCAGGCTAAACCACTAGTTTTCAGTCCTGGGGACTCACCGCTCTTACCTGAGAGACATACAATGGAGTGGTGGGTCTCCAGGACCAGAACTGAAAACCACTGGGCTAAACAGGGATGTTTTACTGAGCTTACAGTGCCCTCGTGAGGAAGTTAATATTATTGCACACATAGTTATTCTGTTCACAGATTTGCATTATGTGCAATGGCATTGCCCTTCATACCAAGACATACTGACAAATAAAAATCATTTCAATACCAAACAATTTATAAAGCATTTTTTTCTGAGAACGTGGAGTATTCAGAATTATTTACTTAAAAAATCTGAAATTATATATACATTTTTTTTTTAATATTTAAATATATTTATATTGTAAAAAATATACTAAAATCAGTATCATTAAAAATAATTAAAATCAGTAACAACAAAATCTACATGATCTATATGTCCGTCTATCTATAGATAGATAGATAAATACAACGGTACAACAAAATCTACATTATCTATCTATAAAGAATTTTTTCTGAGAATGTGCAGTATTCAGAATTATTAAATATATTTAAAATTATATAAAAAAATATTTATGCATCCATCCATTTATATATATAAAATATTTATTTTGTTGTACTGATTATAATTGATATTTTTGTTTTACTATTATACTATTTTATATACATATAATGCATAATAAAATATAGCATTCTTTTATCAGATTACATATTTAAAAAATGTGTTTCTTGATTTCTTAGTGCAAGAGAGTGTACATAGTTTGTTGCAAATGTTATATTTTATGTATAATATACAAAGGAATAAATTTGTTGTGATAGTGATATTGTAGAAACAGGGCCTTTTAAATCCATATGTATGACAAGTCAGTGTGTTTGTTGATGCTTAAACCTTGAAGTGAGGTTGATCACAGCTATGACGCAGGCAAGCAGCACACCCTTCAGTAACCAGGACTCCGTCTTCATGTCTAATATGGAACCGATGGCTCCGACCACAACAACACAGAACACAGACAGCAGACAGACCTGAAACACACACAGTCTCACACTCACAGTGAATAATGAAGTCTTTTCAACTGCGATGAAAAATCAGGGTTACAGCAGAGGAATGTGGGTCAGAGAATAAGTGGAATGTTATTTTCTTGTTTAATAAAAGCCTAAAAGTGGAGAATTCTCCAGGGCCAAACACATTATGTGAGAAATTGGCTGCTTTTGTTTCTGAAAGCTTAATTCAAGGTTAAATACAGCCCTGGGATTTCAAGAACTCGCCTCACATCTTTAATAAGGTTAGTGAGAGCGGCGTGTGTGTGTTTGTGAGTTGGCCTGGAACAATTGTTACAAATCCAACCATTAAAACTGGCATTCATATGCAATGAAACTCAATTTTTACTATTAATGTTTCCCATTTTCTTAAGAAACTGTTATTTACTTTATTCATTCATTAATACCTGAATTATCTGAATAATACTCCAGATTTTAGTGCATTAAATCTACATTACAAAGTAAATCTTTTTTTGGATCTTAATGTGTCTGAGCGTGAGAGTACCTTGTATCTGTTGAGCAGTTTGAGACACGTGGAGTTGGCTTTCATTCGCTCTGTCTTCACCACACTGAGCATGTGAATGAGCAGAGGGCTGTGCACCTGGTGTGCCAGGTCAATGGGAGTGTGACCCTGAAAATAACATAAAAACAGCAGTTAAACTTTCAAACCGAACGGCCAGGTGAGTGAAGGGCACTGCTTTGGAACCAGTTTTACAGCTATGGAGAAACACTACTCTTTTGTTCTGCCGTTTTAAACTGCATCATTACAGCTTTGAAATTAGTGACTGGACATTTAATTAGTTGAGTTTTCATAACCTCATAATTTTTCATAAATCATCTAAAAAGTAATACAATTTTCTTCTGACATAAGCAAGGTTAAAGGGATAGTTCACCCAACAATTAAAATTCTGACATCATTTACTCAACATCACATTGTTCCAAACCTGCATGACTCTCTTTTTTCTGCAAACCACCAAAAAAGGCCCAACAGTTTTAGGTCCCATTGACTTCCATTATATTTTTTGTCCAAACTATGGAAGTTATTTGGGAACCAAAACCATTTGCTTAGCAATATTCTTCAAAATATCACAGAAGTAGTCTTACAGGTTTGGAACAACATGACGGGGAGTAAATAATAACATAATTAAACTTTTTGGATGAACTGTCTCTTTAAAGTGCCCCTATTATGGATTTTTGAAAATGTCCTTTCATGCAGTGTGTAACACAGCTCTAAGTGAATGAAAACATCCTGCAAAGTTTTAAATCTGAAAGTACACCGTGTATAAAGTTATTGTCTCTCAAAAGAAAGAGTCGACTCTGAATCATGAGTCGTTTTTACAACGAATCCCAAGCCGTTTCATGTTGATGTCAACATGAAGCATTAACATATTGCCCAGCCACTTGTTGGTCTTTTCGTGTTGGTCTGAATGAAAATGCAAATTCATTCTTTGCCACTAGGTGCCTCTTTTGGAGCAGTTAAAATAGCGGTTTCCCCAGTAACGCTGTACAAAAAGCAAGATTAGCATCACGCAAAGGAGGGGTTTGGAAAAATTAGTCGTTGAGCGAATGGTTGAGCAAGTAAGGTAAAAATAAATGCATATTATAAGACAATGAGAGCCTTTTTTGACCTTGCATGCATGTAAAATTGTTGTTGGGGACTCCCAAAACCAAAATATGAACATTTCATTACCCATAAGAGGGGCACTTTAAGGGCTTATGTGCCTACTTACATTGGCATTCTCTAGGTCGACGCTGGCTCCAGCCTCCAGCAGGATGTGGACTGCATCAACATTGCCGGCAAGCACAGCGCAGTGCAGAGGTGAGTTTCTGTTCACTTTATCAACCGCATTCACTGAAGCGTTGCACTTTATCAGGAAGTTTGTGGGCTCAGGTCTGTGTTTAAAAAAAAAAAAAAACAAGGTGTGAGAAGAGGACAGGAAAGTGTCTAACCACAAAATGACTTAAATCTGCAATACTTTTGATATCTGAGCTAGACGTTTTGAGTAAAGACTCCAAAATAAATATAAATACAAAAATAAATTAGTGATTGGCAATAAATTAGTGTGTGAAAATCCCAGTAGATCAGCAGTTTTTGAAATACTCAGACCAGCCCGTCTGGCACCAACAACCATTCCACGTTCAAAGTCACTTAAATTTCCTTTCTTCCCCATTCTGATGCTCGGTTTGAACTTCAGCAAGTCGTCTTCACCACATCTAGATGCCTAAATGCATTGAGTTGCTGCCATGTGATTGGCTGATTAGCAGTTTGTGTTACCAAGCAATTGAACAGGTGTACCTAATAAAGCGGCTGCTGAGTGTAGTGTAATATATATATATATGTGATGTGATAAATTTAAAAAACAGTTTCATAGTTGCTTAATAATTGTCAGATATAAAAACACTAAACTCCAAAGCCTTATTGAGTCGATTGGTCATCTTACCCAATGATTTTTTGTGCTGCCAACATTAGTGGTGTTTGTCCATTTATATCCGGCAAATCCACTTCCTACAACACAGGAACAAGAATAGCATTTAACTGCATTACTCAGTATTCAAACCCACCATCGTTATTTAAAATGTCACTTTGTTCTTGTGTCACACCTGTCCTTTGGCCATAAGGTACGCAGCGATGGGCATATGCTGGAAGAGCACAGCCAGATGGAGACCCCGATACCCTTCAGCATCTGCTAATGATGAATCGGCTCCATATCGCATCAGCTGAATGACCATAGACAAATGACCCTGTCTGTTCAGGGGTGACAAAGAACAACATCAGCAGATATAAAACATGGTCAAGTGCCACTTGTAAGCAAATACTGCTAGAACCAACATTTTACAAAGCCATTTTTGCACTGGTTTTAACCGACTGTGTTTTGGTGATTTGAGTAGATGTATGAAGGCAGATGTCAGTTCTTCAAGATCACACAGGTGCAGTTCACTACATTTACTAGGACATGTTCTACTACGTAAGGTCATTGCAAATTTATTGCTGTATATATCTAAAACGTACCGTATGGCCCAGTGGAGTGGTGTTGAATTCAGGTCACCGCCTAGCTGGTCTATGACGGCTCCTTTAGATATGTAGTATCTATGAAACACAGTAGAACATACGCAAATACAAATAAGAATAGGTTTAATAAGTGAAGTGATTTAGGTATTGCAACTGTTTAATTGTAGTGTACACTGGCAGCCAATAGTTGGGAATAATTAACTTTTTCAAATGTTTTTGAAAGAAGTCTCTTATGCTCACCAAGACTGTATTTATTTGATCAAAAATACAGTTTAAAAATAACTTTTCTATTTGCATATATTTTAAAATGTAACTTATTCCTGTCATGGCGAAGCAGAGATTTCAAATAAATACTGTTCAATAAACTTTTTATTCATCCAATAATCCTGAACAAAAATGTATCACGGTTTCCACAGCAAAAACGGTTTTCAATATTGATAATAATATGATTATTAACCGAGCACTAATAATAATCATTGTGCACAAAACCATCAAATTAGCATGATTTCTGAATGATCATGTGACACTGAATACTGGGGTAATGATGCTGATAATTCAGCTTTGCATCACAGGAATAAAATTACATATTAAAATATTTATGATGAAATAAAAGCAGTCTTAGTGAACATAAGAGGTTATTTCAAAAACATTTAAAAATCTTAAATATTTCAAAATGAGAACTGCATGAAAAGAAAAAAAACATGAAAACAACAGAAACACACATCTTACTTAACAATATCTGCTCGATTATTGATGGTGGCCCAATGGAGCAGTGTAACATTCTCTTTGTCAGGCAGCCTGACGTCGTAACCAGCTTCAAGAAGTTCTTTACACCTCTCAAGAGCACCAAACCTACAATTTAAAACAAACAAGAGAAAGAAAGATGCGGGTGTTTTTTTTTTTTTTAATCAGAATTGACTTGATTGAACATGTATACCCACATATAATGCAGGTTTTCTGCATGAACAAGTGATAAAAACATCTGCATCGTCTAATAGAAATGAACTATTTGAGCAGTGTGAAGCATGCAGGTGAGACAACAGATATGGACGCCGCTTGAGTTAATAGAAAGCCAGATATTACTACAGCACAATAGTATTATGTATTTGTATTGTCTGCTTCTGTACAAAGGGAAGGTGAATGATCTGTTAACAATCTTTTTACTCACTACTGAACAGCTAGATCTCAGAGTAAGATCAAGAACATATGTGAAATATTTACTGGACGCTTGAAATATCCCTAGAGTGTTTAACTCTCAACAACACTTTCAGGACCATTATGAGGTTTCGCATAGTAAATTAAGCACATTTCAACTCCAATAATCTTTATTGCATTACAAAAAAATCCTCTAAAACAGTGAATGCAAAATCTGGGAGAAAAAATAAGTATTAACAGACACTACCATTCAAAAGTTTAGGGATCAGTATGATTATATGAGTAACTTTCTGTTTTTAAAATAAATTATGACAAAGTACATCACATTTTCCAAGAAATTATTAAGCAGCACAACTGTCATTAACATTGATGATAATAAGAAATGTTTCTTGAGCAGCAAATCAGCATATTATTATATGATTTCTGAACGATCTGCTGAAATTTTAAAATTGCATTTTAAATTATATTAAAACAGAAAATTGTTAAAGTAATTATTGCAATAATATATTACTGTTATTACTGTATTTTTGATCAAATAAATGCAGACTTGATGAGCATAAGAGACTTCTTTCAAAAACATTAAAAACGCATACTGACCCCAAACTTTTGAACAGTATGTCAAATATATAACAAAATATGTTTTCAATTATAAAGACACACAATGGCAAAATTTGTAATACTATTTTTATGCAAACTTTTAAAAAAGTAACAACTAAACAATTATACAATATTTTATAGTTTTTTATTTGTTGAATTTGTTTAATTGTCAAGCAAACATTGTCACAAATCACAAAATTGGCCAAATCTTTCTCAAAAAATTTTCCTAAAAAAAAATGTTATTATTATTTTTTAGTAGTAAGATGTGACCTGAGCATCAATTTTGTGAGATTTACACTTGAACTAATTCCTATAATCACACAAATACTTTCAGTATACAGCGGTGACAAAATCTCCAGGGCATCTTAATAACTTAACCAGCAGCTAAATATTCCGCTCTGATTATTAAGTGGAATCCCATTGTGTTTATTGCACGTCAAGGGAATAAGTCTCACTGTGTTGCTTTGACGATATCCCAGGAACTGCTGTCCTCCGGGTGCGAGACCTTCCTCGGCTGCTGCGTGGGATCAAAAGGTCCCGGGACCATCTGGCCGTGAAAGCCACCAAATCCAGGTCCTCCATGACCGTGGGAGTGGCCTCCGCCGTGTCCATGGCAACTGTCACCCATGTGACCATGGGAGTGGCACTGTAAAATATTACAACACAAGTTATTTCTGACTAATTTTGAGGTTAACATCAAATGCGCCTGATTTTGAAAATTAACAAATTGGATTTATTTTCTACACACATGCACTGACAGATGTGTGTAGAAACGTATTACTATTATTAATATTAGTGGTAATGGTTGTAGTAACAACACTAATAACACTAGTCTGCTAAATGACAAAAGTAAGTAAGTAGTAACAAGTGCATGTCATGTGACTTCAACATGGCAGTGCCCACGAGGGAGACCCTCTCCATGTAAAATAAAACGCCAAATTATATTTAATTATTTAAAAATAATCAATTTTTAAATGTATTATTTTTAAAATTAACAAACAATATCGAGTGCATATTTAAAAAACAAAACAGAGATTTAGTTCAGTTCTAGTAAACATCTGATTTGCTTCCTTGTAGTGATGGTTTGAACTTTGAATATGCTAATATTTCTGAAAACTGTAGCTGGCCCATAGCCATGTTCAATATTTGTCCCATATTTATGGTCAGTTATTGCCAATTAAAGGCAATAATCATGGCTGGGCTTGTTTTCAAGGTCTAATGAAACAATTAGATGTATAAAATGTACAGTACGAATTGAGTCGATCAGCACGTAGACACAGGTGATCAGTTAGCAATTGATGCTAAATTAGCTTAACCCGTCTTATGAATCCATTTAACGACGAAACAAAAGAGAATATAAAACATTTTCTCTCTTACTTCGTCTCCTTCTGACCAGTCCATCACTTCCGTGCGAGGTTATAAGTAATTGATCATGAAGAATTTACGCTGATAAAGACTGAAGTCCTCCACTTCCTGGATACGAGGGACAACTCCTGCGCTCTGATTGGCCGCTTTGTCTCAGTGACGTTGCTTTTGATTGCCTTTTTTGTATTTACTTTCGAACAAGAGCGCTTTCCTGTCCACCGACAGAGATAAGAGCCACCGAATAAAATTAATTAATTAATTAATAAAAAAAAAGAAGAGTGTCCGAAGTCAGAAATGCAGATTATTGTTACATCAAGTTTTACAATGTGCGTCGGTCATATACTGTTCAGTTTGTGAAACACTGTGAAAACCAAAACGTTGGTTTTTATTCAAATTAATCTAATCACAATATTCCAGGTTTCTGCAGGGCTAACAAAAACATCCTTGGTAATAGCCTACTACATGATATCATTCCTGGACAAACCCTAACACTAGGCTACTCCTAGAAAACTTGTATTCTTTTATTATTATTAATGAAACAAAGTAGGCTACAGTTGTCCTTTTTATGAATCATTTTTTTTAAATGTGTAGCCTAGGCTATATGTCCCCAAAGTATAAACTTACATATAGAGACGCATATATTTGACTACATTTTACATAGGCCTATGCATCACATGTGCATTTGCATTGTCGTTGGAAAAGGCACAAAAAAAATGTAAATACAAGATTTGAAGTATTATCCTATGCTGACTGAATCTAGATGATATTGTAGCTTATATCATAGTCTAGCAGTGTGGCAGATTATTTTGCGCATCAAACCCGTTATAAACCACAACACCTTTTTTAAAAGGTCTTCAGAAACATTTATCACGAACTGATCATTCATTAAATCACTGATTTGGAGATCATATAACCACAGTAGGAGTTTGAAGTACATACAATGCTATTTTTGAACAACTGGATATAATAAAATGTAGTTGAACTCCTTCCTGGGACCTAAAATTTTAAAAATAAAGGTTAAAATATTAAATATGAAGTTCCATAGAACTTTTCCATTGCACAAAGGTTCACTGATATATTTAACTTTTGGAAGCTTTATTTTTATGAGTGTATATAGTGATCACCAGATGGCAGCATATCCTGTAAATTACTAATGGATGCTCCTCAGCCAGGAAAAACCCCTCAGCATTTTGTTGCCAGTACAGAACTATTGATCATGTAACATGTTGCCACAGATCAATCAAAGCCTGAAGATATCCATCACTTCACACTCCTCTGAATTACTGTCTCCAAACCACACTCAACTGGACCTGAACCAGAGACAGAGATATTACACAATCACAGACACGTACCTAAAGACAGAGACTCTATCCATCCATCCATCCATCCATCCATCCATCCATCCATCCATCTATCTATCTATCTATCTATCTATCTATCTATCTATCTATCTATCTATCTATCTATCTATCTATCTATCTATCTATCTATCTATCTATCTATCTATCTATCTATCTATCTATCTATCTATCTATCTATCTATCTATCTATCTATCTATCTATCTATCTCGGTTTGTTCTTATATAAATGCAAAATGTATTGATATTTAAATTGTTGAAACTAATTTAAACAATGAACTGTTGAATTATAGGCATCTTCAGAAACCTGTTTATGAGGTTTATTTCGGAGCTGGAGTAAGAATAGTAGTCACTTTACATATATACAGCTCATTAATACCTATGGGAGACCAACAGTTTATTAGCATAATTAATTTAATCAGCAGGGGCTCCATGTAATCTCTCTCTTTTTTATTCCAGGGCTGAGAGAACATAATTACATTGATGAGATTGATGTATTTACATTGTTCTCCAGCCTCATTAACGGTAATGTATGCGACCCAGCGCTCAAACCATTGTGAAATATCTCTGAAGTCAAGGCCCTTTTGTCATAAAGGAAATATGTATTATGGATTTATGAGAGCCTTAGGAGAGCAGCCGTATTGAAGTGACAAAACACACAAGTATGGGTGACATAGCTACTCACAACTCGTGTACAAGGCCTATTGCAAAACCATATTAGTTTCCTGCAGCAGACATATTCCTCGTCCTCACACTCTTCCAATCCCCACAAAACCAGCACAGCTCATCTGATCTCATTAGTATGTAATGGCAGTACAGAGGGGTTAAAGATGTCTGCAGGCATGATGCTGAGTTTTTGTCTCCATCTGTCTCATGTGTGTTTAGCGCTCTTACATGAGCATGTCGCGCTGGCCGACATCATGAACTAATGAGCTAAAAAACGGTGGGCCGCCACACTTTGAACTTCCTGTATTCCACCACACATTTCACTGTAAGCTTACAAAATATGCTTGATATTAATTTGCATGCATGATAAAATATACATTGGACAGTAAGGATTACTCTTTGTTGATATTTTTCCAACTGAATGCAAGAGAAAATCTTGAGCTTGAGTTATATATAATAAGACACTCGGCTATCAGAGGGGATTTGTTTTTTATTTATGAGAGGCTCATGTAAACAAACAAACCAATGAACAAACAGATATACGTGCATGCACACAAAACGATCCGTCTCGGCTTAGTGTTTGTGTGCATCTGTATCCTCGATGGCTGATGTATCATCCCTCTTCATTCATATTTCACCATAATCAGCCCGGTTATCCATTTTATGTGGAATGGAGTTTTGTGTGGGTTGTGCTGGTTTGATAAAAGGGGACACACATAACTCTGGGCAATTTGCCCAGACATTAAAATCAATATTTGAAGGCCATTTGCTATGGACTTGAAAATAAAGAATGTCAAGGCCTCCCAAAGCTGCAATAAGGTTTCAAGTGAGTTTCCTTCTACCAAGTTCTTCTCAAGTTCAAAAGCTTTTTTTGTTGTTGTTTGGTTAAAAATGCAGATGTTCCTGATGACTCCTGCACTCATTAACACAACATAAGATAAACTGATTATCATATTTACACATGGGGAGTTAAGATCACCTCAAGACCAAACTAATACATACTGAATCTACGGAGGAAAAAAATCATAATAACCAGAAACATGCCCTGTTTCTGCCTGAGATATTGTCAAATAGATAAATAAATTAAATAAAGGCAACAAGAATTCTTATAAATATTCATAAGAAAGTATAGTATGTATAGTACACACAAAAAATATAATGCACTTGCTTAGTGCATAATAAAAACTAATGGCAAATAATGCAAATTTTATTTTAATAATTGTTTTGTACACTGTAATTAACTATTTTCCTAGCAGAAGCTTTAACAAAATATAGAGGTGATTTTTAATTTTACAGGCAAAATTATGAGTTAATTTCAACAAAAAAAATTACATATACGTACATCTATCTATCTATCTATCTATCTATCTATCTATCTATCTATCTATCTATCTATCTATCTATCTATCTATCTATCTATCTATCTATCTATCTATCTATCTATCTATCTATCTATCTATCTATCTGTCTTCTGACTCTATCTATCTATCTATCTATCTATCTATCTATCTATCTATCTATCTATCTATCTATCTATCTATCTATCTATCTATCTATCTATCTATCTATCTATCTGTCTTCTGACTCTATCTATCTATCTATCTATCTATCTATCTATCTATCTATCTATCTATCTATCTATCTATCTATCTATCTATCTATCTATCTATCTATCTATCTATCTATCTATCTATCTATCAACTGGCTCCCATTTAAAATTGTAAAAGATATTCTGTTTTTTATGAGGTCATTCCTTCAATGTAAATCTAATTATTTTAAAAGTAAGACTGCACATCTTCTCAACAATTTTGATGCAGGATGAGTTATACGCTAAACTGTGATACTTCAGGATAGGGCTTTGTTCGCACCCTAAACCCCAAACACCCCTAATAAGAAACATATCCAGCTGAATGTTAAATGAATGAATGTATACCATCAGCATTCACCGCTATCTAGACATGCTTGTGTGGAGAAGGGCAGTAAAGCTCATTCATCAATCCATTAAAGAAGGTAGTATTCCCTGGTATTTCAGCATGTCCGTCAAGAAGACATCAACTCCCAGAGGATGACCGCTCTCTCTCTCTCTCCTCACGAGGGAAGGAGCCCTTGACTCTTAAAGGTTCCAGTATGCCAAAAATTACTATTGACATTTCAATTTGGGCTAGATTTTTCAGTCCGGCCCCCACAACCTCCCACTCTCCTCCACACCCCCAGAGAAAGGAAGGAAATTTACATCTGAATAAGCCAGACAAAACATGAAAAGACATTTGCGTGTGCGGCACTTTGGGCCGTCCATTCATCAGCTGCAATCTCTGACTGTCAGTGTCAGGAATATCGATGCCTAAGCATCACTATGCTATGCTAAGTGTGTTGTGCTATTTCTTCTCTTCTATCTGTCACAAAATTGTATATTTTCCACATTTGTTTGCATGTGGAGAAGCAGCAAAAGCACTGTAAAAGCAGTTAAGCAACATGAAAAATCAACATGAAAAATCTTTGTTGAAAGGATCACATTAGTGAAGCTAAAAGAAAGAAAATAAATCCCCCAGTACGCTAAAATGACATTTTTGCCAATATTTATTCCCGTATTGATTTGAAGTACAACTGAGTGCGTTTTCTGAGCTTTTATTGTGAAAAAAAGCCTCAGCAAGACATGCAAATTGTCTGCTACGAGACCTCTTTGGTGTGAGGGATGTTAGCTAGGATGATAAAAAAGAAACTTTGATATTTGGGTGAAATGTCACATTAACAGTTTTTGAAATTTTAAGTCAAAGCATATAAGAAAAAATTGGGAGGGATACACAGACTTTCATTTGGTAGCTTTAGGAACAGAAATTACATTTAGTCATTTAGCAGATGCTTTTATTGAAAGCGACTTACAAATGAGACATCACAAGAAATCAATATAACACAGAACATCATATGGGTTTGGAATAAATTATGACAGACGTTTAGATGAATGCTACTTTGTGATTTGACTTGATTTTAAGTCCTTGTTCTTTTGTATCTTTGTGAATATTCATAAAAAATATTTACGATAAAGTGGTGGACGTATTTACTTATTCACTAACACTTTGATTCCCAATAGATTTAAACCCTTTAACCAAATGAAAATATGCCTACAGTAAAGTACACTCGAATGAGGTAAGGCCTCTTTGCCAAAGCTAACAGGCTTTCATGCATGCTAATATGGAACGGCTATGGGATGTTAGCCTGCTAAACCACAGGACACACTCGCTTGATTCAGACACCTGTTTAAATAATACATAACAGCTAATGCCTACTTAATCTCCTTGTGGATTCTAGACATAAAGTTCACAAAGTTCTTCACACTGAATTTCTCCTTCTCATGCCCTGGCCAAGGGTGGCCAATGATGCCAACGCTAGTTAAACTTTCATGCATCTTCACTGATGCTGTTCTCCTGATACTTCAGTACAAAATGTGAAGAAACTCATGTTATGCATTCAGTATACTAGACTGAAAAAAGTTCAGTTTTAGTAGATTTATTCATTTTAAAAAATGCATGATTTAGCTTGATGATACAGGCCTATTATATGAACATTGTATTTTAACAGCTAAGTGAAGTGAGAAAATCCTGGCCACATGGGGCTGCAAGTTAAAGACTCAAAATAGTTGCTTGCATATCTTACAACTGAATGCACATGTGGAATGTTAAAATGACCAAATGTATAATTAGCTGTAATCTTTCAGGTTTAATGATTCATAAGTAAAAGTTCATAAATAACCGACAGATGCAATTTCTCAGAGAGCATTTCAGCATGTTTAATACAAGTGTGCAATATGTTTCTTATGATCACCAAGGCTGCATTTGATCAAAAATACAGTAACAACAGCAATATCGTGAATTATTATTGCAATTTAAAATAACTGTTTCCTATTTGAATGTTTTTTTAAAATGTAACTCACTCCTGTGACGCAAAGCTGAATTTCAGCATCATTACTCCAGTCCTCAGAGTCACATGATCCTTCAGAAATAATTCTAATATGCTGATTTGCTGCTCAATAAACATTTCATCTTATTATTAATGTTAAAAACAGTTGTGCTGCTTAAAAGTTTTGAGGAAACATATGTGATGCTTTTTTCCCCCAAGATTTTTTAATGAAAATTCACAGCATTTATTTAAAACAGAAATATTTACTGTCACTTTTGATCAATTCGATGCATCTTTGATGCATAAATATATTAATTTCATCAAAAAGAAATCCTAACAACTCCAAACTTTTGAATGGTAGCTTATAGATAGATGTATAGATAGATGTTACCATTCGCAGAAGCCAGAGCCACAAAGACAGGGGGAAAAAAAGGAAAGAGCAGTGATCTTTCGAGTTTTACACACCATCTCGAGGTTTAAAGTGCTTCTTTTCCATTATAAGCTGCATTAATGCTCTGCGTTTGGGTAATTAGCAGAAAGTCAATTCCCATTACTGGTTACGCACATTGACCAGCTGCTTACTTTAATAAAAAGGCATGTCCCCTACATTTAGAGTGGGAAAGAATCAATACCCAGGATGCATTAAAATAACCTGCCTCCTGACAACAGGGCAAAATAAAAAAATTGCAACCCATAGCACAAGAACCTAGCACTCGCAGAGATTCATCTATTCAAAACTCACCTCTCGTCTTCTGAGGAAGTGAACTCTCCACTCAGGCTTTCATGAATTCATTTCTTTTCCTTTTTTATTTTTTTATTTTTCTTGTTTTTCTTTACTTCAAACTCTTTTGAAAAGCAGGTGTTCAAGAAGTCAAGAGGCATTTTGCATTAGGATGCAAAAACATGAAGATAATGCCATAAAAACTGCATGGATTGGATTGGATTGAAATGCAAAAATACATTCAGTGTGAACAGGCTTTTTTCATAAAATAATCAAATCCAGAAATAAAGTCCTTCATACCTTACAACTCTATAAAGAATGATAAAACTTAATTAGATAGGTGGATAAACCATGTTTTCTGTGTACTCATCTTCATATGAAGGGAAAGCAGGTGCACATATCCTCACATGTGAAGTGTGCCTCTCAGTCTGGATTGTGAGTGTGTTTCAATTCACTCTTTATCTTTTATCTGCCACACAGGTCTGTGGACACTGGATTACAGCTTTGAGATCTGCCAACTTTTTTTACTGCCTGTCTGTGGCTCAAGCATTTCTGATTCTCTGCCTCCTCCAAAATTTTTACATGTATTTTCTCCCTCCCTCTCTTTCCCTCTGGAATCAGACGATATATGCGGCTGTCTTCCTCTGATTATAGTGATCCAGTGGAACGGAGAGATAGCTGCAGGGATGAAGAGAGGGGGAGGAGGGGAGAGATGTATCAGTGTGAGAAAAACATCAGACCCAGAGTGTCTTCATATGCACTCTGTGTTCAAAAGTGAAGATGACTCTGAGGAACTGTGGCCAAAAGGATTGTGGGGGCTAAGATTAATCTCTGAAAGACTCACATGTGGTCTCTTTGTGTCAAAGCCAGAACATGCAGTCATTAAAGCTTGAGTGTGTAATCAAAATGATTGTTTTAAAACGGGTTTCCCTTCATCTATACCATTGGTCGGGCAACTAGATAGTCCTAGATAGTTGGTTGTTTGAGGCAATGTTGCAGTGTTGGCATATTGAATGCATTAAAAGTGTCACAGAGCCACAGTTTTTGCATCTAGAGAGATTCAGTATAATTGTCTCTACATATTAGAATGAGTATGGAAAACTTGTTTTGCTCAAAAATAAAAATAAAGAAATCATATATACAAAATGCATGTTTTCTCGTATTAATAATAAAAAGACAATTTTGGCTCATCACTACTACAGTAAAAAGATCCCCAGAATATGTCTGAATATATATATATATCTTTTGGACTTTAAAATCTTTGGAAAACTTGTTTTTTTAATTTTCTTGAAATATTATTTTCAATTACGTCTTTATATATTCATACTATTTACATTGACATTTCTGTCCAAAATTCTCATTATTGTAATGCCAATAAAAGATGACATTTTTGAAATGATGAAAGTTTTTATATGTAACTGAACTACATTTAATTTATTCCAATTCAAATCAAGTGTATTGTATTACAGTACAATAAAGAATAAGGAGAATCTACCACAGGGAAAAACAAACACATGTCTGATGCATCAAAATAATGTGAATTTGGGGAGAATTTGTGTATAATTGTGCTTAATTGTTATGAGGAATTGTAACAATGCAAATAAATAAATGACAATATTATAAATATTTCTGAATATTATAAATAACTAGTGCAAAATATATTATTTCTTTTGATTTTGTAGTGAAATAATCTTTACTTCTGTACTGTACTTCATGAATGCACCATGCATCTGATATTTAAAAAAATAATAAATAAATAAAAATCAGATTTACATGTTTACTGTCAGACTTGTGTCCCTGTGTCCTGTGTTTTTCCTCCCTCTTGTTTCCTCATGCTCTTATTTGGTCTTCCTGCTCCTGTCCTCGTTTGGTGTCATCATTAGTTCATTATGCTGCGTTCCAGGCAACTTGTAACCCGTATTTTTCCAACCTTCTACCTGTGAAAGTGCACTGGAACGGCAGTCAAACCCGTGACTTCCCACCCGTGGACTCGTACTAGATCAACATTATCCCAGTTCCGCGCTCTGACGTCATACAGCCCGCGAAACAACAATGGCAGCTCCTATGGATATACAAATAACATAAAATAAAAGGTGTAACAGCTTCTCTTGCCTTATGTGCCGTTTTTCCTCCTCCGTTTCCCTCAAATAAACAAGGAGTAAGCACCACACCAATTTACAATAATTGTAGAAATTATTGTAAATGAGCATAAGCTGGTTTGTTTACATCTAGCAACCATAATTCCGTGCGCTCAGTCAGTTTGGCGTGACTTGCCTGGAATGCTACAAAGTTGTGAGTCGTGGTTTGAAGTTGCGACTTACGGGCTCAGAAACCTGCCTGGAACGCAGCATTAGTCTCTGTCTGTGTTTGATTACTCCTCACCTGTTTCAGTTCTTCCTCGTTTGATTTCCCAGTGTTCTTAAGCCACAAATCATCGCCCTTGCCTGTCGAGACCTCCTGTTCTATGAATATGCCGGGGAATTCTGCAAGCTTGGCGCGGCGATGGCGTGGGATGATGCCACCCTCAATCATCTGTTCTGGCTCAGGGCCAATTTCCATCACTCTGTGGACCTCCCAGACACCACGGGAAGTGTCCAGGCTCAAGCCAGAACCAGCCCGCCGCCGTCCGCGGCCAACGCAAGTCAGCCGCCCGTGGCCAACGCAAGCCCGCCGCCGTCCACGGCTCTTCTAAGCCCACCGTCCGCGGGGGAGGCAACGCGGCCATCTGCGGCTCTCCCAAGCCCGCCGGCGGTTCGTATGGCAACCCTGCCGGTCGCTGTTCCTTCCAAGCCAGTGCCGGCACCTCGAAAGCGCCCTCCAGTGCCCACCTCTCCAGGGCCCGCCTCTCCAGGGCCAGTTCCTCTAGTGCCCGCCTCTCCAGGGCCCGTTCCTCTAGAGTCTGCAGTTCCAGAGCGCCCCCAAGAGTCCTTGCCTCCAGAGCACCCCCAAGTGCCCGCTCCTCCAGAACGCCAGCCAGATCAAGCCCCTACTTCCCCCAAGGAATTTTTTCTGACCCGCCATGGCCTCCCGAGTCCCCTGACCTGCCTATGTGCACGACTTACCAGTGTGTACTTACCTCTAGATCTACTGACGATTCTCCAACTATTCTGCAGCATAGTACTCCTTCGTTCCTGGTCTCCGATCTCCTACGAACCTGCAAAGAAACCACTCATCAGCATACAGCTAAGAACCATTGAACTGATCATAGTGTTTGATACTCACCTGCCATTGCTCATCACGATCTGCTTCCACAAGCCTGTCAATAAACCTGCCTGTGTTTCACTTACCGGGTTTGTCTCTGGCTCAATCTGTGAGACAGTAATGCAGCAGTAATGCAGCTACATTTTTGCATTCAGCCCGATCTCATGGCAATTCGTACATATTTTACGAGGTGGCTAATTCGTACGAATACGTACGACCTCACTCGTACAAATTTACGTATTTTACAAGTTAGCAATTCGTATGAATTTGTACGAATGCCCTACACATAACCCCGCCCCTAAACCTACCCATCACTGGGGTTTAGACAAATCGTACGAATTAGCCACCTCGTAAAATATATACGAATTGGTCGTGAGATAACGTTGTTAAAGTGCTTTTAGTATTTCTGCAAACTTGTTTTGAAGTTGTAACATTCATTTAAAGAGAGTCTGTACTGTACTGCCGGGCTGTAGTGAGCAGCTGGCATATCAAACAGTCTCATCTCAACGCTTCCTGGATCCCCTGCAATGATTCTAGTGTGAAAGATTAATACAGAGGAAATGTAGTTCAATACAAATGTCACTTTACTACCACAGAGATGAAAGAGAGAGAGAGGAAGAGAGCGAGAATGAGGGAAAGAACCCTTGGTATGACTTTAATCGCATATGCATGATGAGCAACTCTTACAAATAGAGGAAAGCATCTCCTGCTGTTTTGCCCCTCTCTTTTTCTCTCCCCTCATCAACAGCCTTGATTAGCAGTGCTTTAATTAGACCGAGAACAAAAGGAATGTGATACCCATCTGTGGAGTGATCCCCCATCACCTCCTTCTCCCTACCAGCAGAAACCCTGACGTCTAACGAACCGCAGCAATCAGTGTTAACACAAAGCCCACACACAACAACACTGAAACACCAACAAGCTCAATACACCCGAGAGGGTTTGGGGATTTCAAAGTATGTCTTATTGTGTATGTAACAGATCTTTTCACATGCACTTTTTGCGTGTCATAACTCAAACATCACAAACACAGCTCTTACATATGGAAGGCAGAAAGGGCCAAAATCCTTTAAACGGAGCGTGTGAAATTTGTCAATACGCATTGTCCACGTTAATGCAACAATTTAAAATGTGTTTCTTTTGAATTTGTAAACAATAACATTACAGGTCCTTCTCAAAAAATTTGCATATTGTGATAAAGTTCATTATTTTCTGTAATGTACTGATAAACATTAGACTTTCATATATTTTAGATTCTTTACAACACAACTGAAGTAGTTCAAGCCTTTTATTGTTTTAATATTGATGATTTTGGCATACAGCTCATGAAAACCCAAAATTCCTATCTCAAAAAATTAGCATATTTCATCCGACCAATAAAAGAAAAGTGTTTTTAATACAAAAAAAGTCAACCTTCAAATAATTATGTTCAGTTATGCACTCAATACTTGGTCGGGAATCCTTTTGCAGAAATGACTGCTTCAATAAAAAAATGACTGCTTTTACTTTAACTTTACTTTACAATGCGGCGTGGCATGGAGGCAATCAGCCTGTGGCACTGCTGAGGTGTTATGGAGGCCCAGGATGCTTCGATAGCGGCCTTAAGCTCATCCAGAGTGTTGGGTCTTGCATCTCTCAACTTTCTCTTCACAGTATCCCACAGATTCTCTATGGGGTTCAGGTCAGGAGAGTTGGCAGGCCAATTGAGCACAGTAATACCATGGTCAGTAAACCATTTACCAGTGGTTTTGGCACTGTGAGCAGGTGCCAGGTCGTGCTGAAAAATGAAATCTTCATCACCATAAAGCTTTTCAGCAGATGGAAGCATGAAGTGCTCCAAAATCTCCTGATAGCTAGCTGCATTGACCCTGCCCTTGATAAAACACAGTGGACCAACACCAGCATCACGGACTGTGGGTACTTGACACTGGACTTCAGGCATTTTGGCATTTCCCTCTCCCCAGTCTTCCTCCAGACTCTGGCACCTTGATTTCCGAATGACATGCAAAATTTGCTTTCATCCGAAAAAAGTACTTTGGACCACTGAGCAACAGTCCAGTGCTGCTTCTCTGTAGCCCAGGTCAGGCGCTTCTGCCGCTGTTTCTGGTTCAAAAGTGGCTTGACCTGGGGAATGCGGCACCTGTAGCCCATTTCCTGCACACGCCTGTACACGGTGGCTCTGGATGTTTCTACTCCAGACTCAGTCCACTGCTTCCGCAGGTCCCCCAAGGTCTGGAATCGGTCCTTCTCCACAATCTTCCTCAGGGTCCGGTCACCTCTTCTCGTTGTGCTGCGTTTTCTGCCACACTTTTTCCTTCCCACAGACTTCCCACTGAGGTGCCTTGATACAGAACTCTGGGAACAGCCTATTCGTTCAGAAATTTCTTTCTGTGTCTTACCCTCTTGCTTGAGGGTGTCAATGATGGCCTTCTGGACAGCAGTCAGGTCGGCAGTCTTACCCATGATTGCGGTTTTGAGTAATGAACCAGGCTGGGAGTTTTTAAAAGCCTCAGGAATCTTTTGCAGGTGTTTAGAGTTAATTAGTTGATTCAGATGATTAGGTTAATAGCTCGTTTAGAGAACCTTTTCATGATATGCTAATTTTTTTAGATTTTGGGTTTTCATGAGCTGTATGCCAAAATCATCAATATTAAAACAATAAAAGGCTTGAACTACTTCAGTTGTGTTGTAAAGAATCTAAAATATATGAGAGTCTAATGTTTATCAGTACATTACAGAAAATAATGAACTTTATCACAATGTGCTAATTTTTTGAGAAGGACCTGTATAGCTGTGTTAAGGTGCACAGCTTTACCACATTAAGACAACAAATTTGTTTGTGTTTCTTAACGCGTACACATTCTGGCCATTAATGTAATACTGTTTAAAGCAGATTTACCTCTAAATGTACCCACATATTAATCCTTTCTTTAGTTCACTGCGGCATTGCTTTACTGATATCTACTGTGCTAGAGTGACATAATAATGTTACAATGTAAATTAAGACTTTTCTACCTGAGAATGTTGAACTAAACTAAAAAAGACATGACATAAGACTGACATCACACACACAATGTAATGATGCAATATCCCTCATGAACATAATATAACACCTAATGTTTCAAATCAAAATTATGTCTGACCATACAGGCCATTTTTATGGGACACGCCCTTGCCAGGATTTCTATATTGCCTAAAATTTCCAGGTTTTGGCTGTTTGCACTGTGCAGATCGATCGTTGTATGACATTATTTCACGAGAGCTATAGAGAGCAGAGCAGATGGCTCCTTATGCTTTCGAATTGCTCTTGCAGTACTTTGGTGTCATACAATGATCGTGCGCAGCTTCATGTCGAACGAACAAACGAACAAACACGTGTGTGTATTTGCATCGTTTTGATCATTCTCACCTTTTCACGCGCCACGATTGGTAAATTATTTACAATACCTGCATGTTATTGGTCAAACTACTTTGGATGTTTTAGACAATATAAAAATCCTGGCCAGGATGTGTCCTGTATAAATGGCACTTATGGCCACCCTCTGATTTATGTATACGTATATACCAACATACCTCCACGTAAAATATGCAAATATAGTTTCAAATGCAGCAATTTCATTGGCTGCTGTGCGTATTGTTAACATAGATAAACATAACACAATCAATTTAAAGGACTTTTGGCCCCGTTTTCCTGCCATACTTACAGGTCTATAAAAGTAAAGGCATGTCTCAACGGGTAAAAGTACTTTCAATAAAAGGTCCAACATTTAGAAATACTTTTAATTTAAAGTTTAGCTCACCTGTCGAGAAGAAACTCAGCAAGTTTGTTGTATCCCAAACATTCAATAAAATGTTTACTCTTGTTTTACCCCATTCCTGTTTTCTGTCTCTGTGTATTTTTGTAACTCTTCCAATTTTAGCCATGCACTTTTGTAACAGAATCTGAATTTATTTTTCCGCATTGGCGAGAGTTTGGGGCTTGGCTACTGAACCAGAGCAGCTTGCTACAGTAGCCAAGCCCCAAACTCTCGCTATTGGCTGTTTGGAGGTATGCAAAGACATGGGTTGACAGGAAGGTAGTACATCCTATCCCATTATTGCATTTGTACTGAATGATATGATAATGCATATTTTTGAGTTTTTGAGGTTATTCATGCTATGCTGAAAGTGACTTGTTAATGCTTTTACACTTAAATTTCCTTTCAATGATCGATGGTTGAAGAGCAAGTTGTTTACAGTGTAATGGAAGCCACTCCCATAATTTGCACAAAGTATCATGAGGCGTAGGAAGAAGGTGGTTTGTTCAGTTCACAAACCCCACATACTTTATGAGCAACAGTAATAGTGAGGATTTTGCAAACACCACTGCGAATTACCCACATGCCCCTGACAGAGGACAAAGATGAGGAGCAAGAAGGAAAAAACGCTGCTATGCTGTCACTTTATGTTCACGATAACTATAATTACAATGAGGGTCAGTCAATTAAATAAGGCCTCAATTATGCTGAAAATAAATTAATACTAATTATCCAAATGGATCTTCATCCATTAACAGAAAAGGAAAGACAAAGGCAGATGAAAGCCAGACAGCGTAAAAGCATCAAAATGCAATTAATGCACCTGTCTAACTCATTATGACCAAACAGATTTATTCATTAAAAGAACATTTTGAGTTGTGTGACTTGACTCCCTTTATTTTTGAGTTCTTTAATTTTGGGTTCAGGAATAAATGCATTTCAACCCTTGCAAAAAAAAAAAATATTATGCTCACATTGTTTAAAAGAGTTTACATGACCTCTAAATCGCTTCCTTTTAAGAAGTTGCATTTGTGAAAATGTAACTTTACGTGATCTAATATGTATAATGTTGCAAAACCAGCATAAGCAACAGCTCAGTAGAAAAGTTTTGCAACACTGCTATTTATTCTCCTGAAGCATACAATGCATTCTCCACAGTGAATGTATTTCATTCGGACATCTCGATTATCTCTGAGGACGGTGCCAACAGCAGCAGCTGTGGGGATGGGAAACCGGAGGATGTGATGTCGTGGCGCCACTTAGTCGTCATATGCTAGGCACTAATTCCCAAATCAGCAGCAGCTATTAAATCAACTGATTTACACTTGTGTTCTGCTGTGAGATGCAAGCGCTACGATTTATACCACACAAGTGTTGCAGATAACACTGGATTTTGCATTCTGGAACTGTGAAATTGTTTACAATGTGTCAGTAACCCTGAGATGGTTTGAACCTCTGCTAGTTGGTTGTGAAATCTGTTTACACCTGTTACTTGAATATATCCAGTTGATTTTTAGCATAAGTGAACACCAGTCTTGCTAAAAAGGTGCATTTGTGTGCAACAAAGACCTTTTTTACTTCTTTGTGCATGAAAACACAGAGTAACACATTGCCACAGTAAGTTAAATATGTAGTCGCAAAATTAGAGGCCCTCCTCTCAACAAAATCTAATCACAGGAGGTCACAGGAGATGCGTTTGAGATGGATGTTAATACCAGGTGTAAACGAGGCCTAAGTGTCTATTGATTTTACCCAACACAATCTGAGACGTTAACATCTCTGCAAAGAAAACCGCATGTATTTTGCACATAAGATCACTTATCTAAATTTAAATAAGAATAAATGTCAAGCTAATATTAATTTAGCTGTTGTCTGTACTTGTTAACACACCAGTTCAAACTGATTTTTTTCAGATTAATTTATCAATTAAGGCTCTATTCAATCTAACAACAAGGTGGTGTGATGTAAGATGTTCATAATTAAGATCATTTGTTTCGGATTTTTTTTTTGGGGGGGGGGGGGGGGGGGGGGTGGAAATTAATGTCAATTGATTAAGTGCCAATTATCATCCAATCTGTACAAACCGACATGATGAATTCAAATTAGATTCACACACGTTCCAGAATTCCAAACAAGTTCTGATTATCCCTCATCTGCATCTCGACACAGTCCTATGTACTTCAGCCTGTCGTCTCATAATCAGCCTGTAATGTGGTCAGATTGAGCTATTGTTGCTGCATCACAGGTTTTCATGTGTTGTTTGTAATTACAGCTCATTGAAAACAACTATAAGACTCATCAAATCATCAGATTTCAGCCTGGTACTAAACTGCACTGATGCACAGAAGCAGCATTTCTGGGTTACATGGAATTCTATGTGAAACATGTAAAAACCATCATTAAAAATATTGTTTTCTTTTTATATTTTAGACTTTCTTTCTATATATACTGAACTGATCATTATTTTTGAAGTTTCAAAGTTTTTTAATGAAAGTTATTATATATTTCACAAATAATTGTATTTGTATATTTGTGAAATATAACTTTCATTAAAAAGACAATAGAAGATATATATATATATATATGAAATAAAATCTTTAAAAAAAAAAATTATACAAACAAAAATATCTAAAAAAAAAGAAATAAAGAAATAAAGAATAAAGTTGTTAGTTAAACAATACGGAAAACAAAGAAAATTAGTGTCATGACGGTCACTGCTTGTGTTTCTAATGTACAAAGACAGAGTAAACGGTATTCATCTCTTTGTTGTGTGTAGATGAGTGTATGAGGAAAAGAGGGTGAATAGTTCATCTTGACACATCAAGAGAAAAATATACTGTCGCTCAAAATAGTGATACATTTATCATGGAAATCCGTGGAGAGTCATTTTTCTTATGTAATGAGGCCATGTAATTTCTCTTCAGAGAGGGTGTGTGCGTTTGAAAGTGAACAGGACAGTCATGAGCTGGGGTGTTTTCATTTTTCCAGCCCAGATATGGCTAATCTTTTAATCATAATTGAAACAATAAAATAATATTACAGTGACTTCTTTGATAATGGGCAACACATGAGAAATGAGGAAATGGGTAACAAAGGAACCCAACATTTCTCTTCTTACCCCAGATTTTACTTCATTATTTCATGGATGAGTCAAGTCAGGCCCAAATGAAATCTAGATTACAATAAAGGCAGGGCTGGGTTCAATTAGGAGAGCGTAAACACTCCATAAGCTCCCGGCAGCACAGTCAGACTTATGAAGGCTGTTTTATACACATTCACACACATGCAGTAACATGTAAGCCCACACAGAAACTACACATGCAGGAAGAGCTACAGATTTCCACAGAATTGCAATATACCTCTCTCACAAAGGTTCCTGTCGCATGTATGTTTATTAAATATTTTGGCTAATTTGATCATGCTTTTGGTTAAATCTACATCTATTCCAAGTCTTCTGAAGCCATATGATAGCTTTTTTGAATATATTTGTTTACAGATTTTTACAGAACAGAAATGTTATTAATTTAAAATCTTGATTTAGTTATCCCTGGCACATTCAAAACATGCTAGTATCCAATTAATGAATAAATATTCTTTATATTTCCTTTGTGAAATACCGCAGTGCCGATGAAGATTTTTTTTATCAGGATTAGACACAACAGATTCGCTAATGAATCACTCCGTTGATCAAAAAGTCAGTAAAAAGGTCTGAAATAGTTCAGTTTGATTCATTTGGACAGTTCACTCACACACTGAATTGCTTGACAGAAATCAAAAAGAGCGCCAGATGAGATGGATTTTTACGATGCATTGAAGAAAACAAAACTTACAAATGTGTTTATCTTTTGTCAACAACAAAATCTCTTTTTGTGTGTGTGTGCAGCTTGCGAACGACTCTGTACTGCATGATTTCCATCCATTTATACCCAAAGAATATTAATAATAAGAGTATCAAAATATTGACACAACTGATGGGGTACTGATGAAAGGCTAGAAATGGCACTGGCTAGTACTTTTGCAACCTTTTCAATCAGTAATCTTCAGAAATTAGCTTTTTGTTCTCCACAAAAGAAATAAAAGTAGTTGGGTTGGAGCATGAGGGAATTATTTTTTAACTATCCCTTTAAATCTATTCCAGATTTCCCTCCAAATGCCACAGCAAAAATACAAAAATAGCACTCAGATTCTATTTGGACCATATAAGTTACCTCAAAGACAAATGGACACAAACACCTTGATTATGTGACTGTTTGTTCCACTAAAGGTACTTACTCTTTTTACTCAGTCTTACCTTTTATTCTGTGTAGCAGGGTACACAAACACAAACACACACACACACAATCTCTCAAGTAGTGACGGTGGGTATTAGCCTTCAGAGTTGCGCGTCATCCATCACAGTGGCATGAAGGCTAAGTTGACAAATTTCCAATATTAATAGAAGCTGTCGGGGCGTCGTAGGGTAATAGCAATCCCTGTCACGGGCACCTATTAATGCCTGGCCCCTGCTGCAGGACGAGGTAATTAATACACTCACACATGCTCTAAACACAATTTAGATTGACATATACATTCACCTTCATTTAAGGCAGGGACAGCTGGGAGAGAGAGAAAAGGGTGATGCTTCAGTGTATCTAGGAAGCTACTGTTGGATCTAACTAGTTACTAAGTAATTAGTTACTGAAACTGAATTACTTTTCCCTTGAAAAATTAAAGTAAGGATTTTTTTCTGTAATTTAATTACAGTTACTTATGTAATTGAACTTAATACTGTGGATAGACTGTAGAACGTTTATATACAATAGTGGATTTAACATCAAAATTTAAAATCTAACCTTAAAATGCATGCTTTTTATGTATCCTCCTCACTTTAAATACTTTGAGTTAATAAGAATATTGGTAACACTTTAGCGTCTAGTTCTCACTATTAACTAGAGGTTAATTAACATGAATATTACTTGATATTGACTGTTTATTATTACTTAAAAAGCACATATTAATGTTTTATTCTGCAAGACCTTATTCTAAATCCTTAATCCTACCCAATTCTTATTAACAAGTACTTTATTAATGAATTACAAAATGTATTTGAAAATCTGAGAAAAAGACAAAGGTATAAGACCCTACTTTAATGAGGGAAAGAACTACATGAAGCATTGAAATTGACATACTGTAATAAAAATGACATAAGTATAAAAACCATTTACGCTTTTAAACAAAGTTTACATCATTGATTAACAACCTCGTATCTCACAGTGGGTCTGTCTTTGAGAATTTTAAGTTATCATTAAAAATCAATTTCCCTTTGGAAAATGATTGCATTCACCAGAAACAAAACAACAAAATGCAATGCTAATCATCGCAGGTTAGGATAAGTTTAGTTAGTACACAGTTTAGTGTTGTGTGTGCAATATACTTCAACAAAAAACAGCACTATTGCCTTGTTGCTGGAAAATCTACATTGTTTTGAATCTAAGTTATGCTACTGAAAAATGCTAACAGCTTTACTTTAAGCTAGTTACCCTCCACTATGTTTGAGGGTGTTTGTTTTAAGATTTTTATTTTTGTATAGTAGTAATTTTACAATATATTTCTACCAAACAACCAACAAAATGTAACGCTATCATGACTGATTAGGAAAAAAACTTACTGGAAATCCACACTTTTTTAATTTTTTGAATGCAGCTAAGCTGTCATGCTAGTAAAAATGCTAACCACGTTATTTTTTATCTAATTTACCCACAGTTTGAGAATGTCTTATAGCAATAACTCTACAACAATATATTTTAACAGAACAATGTACTGTTATGTCACTATCATGGCTGATTACGGAAAAAAAAAAAATGACTGGAAAAGCTACTTTTTTTGAATGTAGCTAAGGTACTGTCACGCTACTAAAAAATGCTAACAGCATTAGTTTTAGCTAATTTACCCTCATATGTTTGAGGGTGTTTGTTTGATGATTTTTACTCTCACATAACTATTCTACATAAATATATTTTTAAGTAGGTGTCTTAGCATCTATATATGCTAAAATCCTCTCAGAATACTTTAGCAACTACAAATGCTAAAAAAAAAAACATTCAGAACACCTTTGCAATCTGATAGCAACACTTTGTTGCATTGTGGTGGTGAGTTTTACATGGAAAGTACCACTCACAAATGTAAAAAGTAGTATATTAGCCTACCATTGTTCATTTAAAATGAAAGTGTAGGTGCTTCTATAAATAGGATTTGAGAAAATAAAAGGATCTGTGCCAGGCTGCCAGCTCACAGCGCTACACTAATATGATTATGTGGATTATGCCAACGAGCTGGTCCGGGGCTATATTTCATGCTCTCGTTTGGGGGAAGTGTTAATTGGTTTGGAGCCTTTGATGTGACTGCTGGTAAGCCGGATGGAGGAGGGTGAATATGAGACTGTGGAAAAGTGTGTTTTTGTGGCCTTGGAGGGAATCAGATTGATGAAAAGAGATCCCACTTTGACTCCAAGGCCAAAGCGCTGCTGCTTTCTCTTAGCGTACCGCTGGATCATGTGTATCTCAAATTGGATTACAAAGAGATAAATGTGAATGAGGTTCCTGTAGGCGTGAAAACTTACATTCACTGGAGGTCACACGTCAGAAGACGACTGCTTGGAGGAAGTAAAATATCTTTTGAGGTTTCGTATTGAGGAATGTGGTTGAATTATAACTTGGAGATGTCAGACGACGATAACCTCCGACCTCAACTGAAAAACGATGCAAAGGGCAGTTCATATTGGTGACAAAGGAAAAAGGCAAATTCAAAGAGATGAAAGTGCAAAATGCATTAAAGGGACGTTAAAGTTATTTCAGTTGCATTCATTTAGATTTAAATATTTAAATTCTGAGCAATTAGATTATATGTATAGTTTACAACATATTACTCCAACTTGGTCTTTTAGGTAAAATGAAAATAAATAAATAAAAACAGCCCTGTTTAGTTGTACATATGATTCGACTATTGCCATAAAGTGTGACAAGAAGAGACTGTCTGACCAATTATGTTTTGGAGATATATATATATATATATAAAAGGCATAAACATTAATACTACTAATACTAACAGTACAGTACCAAAATTTTTTATCTACTTATGAATATCTCATTTGATTGCAAGTAAAAGTCTGAAAAACCCCTTCAAAGATGGTCACTAACTAACAAGCCACAACTTTGGTGTCAGGTGAACAATAAAAACCTGCAGAATTTGACTGTGCAAAGCTAGAGGTGAGAATGAACCAAACAAAGTGTTTAGAAGTAAAAATCTTGCAATTTTATTTGCATATAAAGGCAGCTAAATATATCACAATGAAACCTGAAGAAAAAAAGAAGAAATGTATCTAAACTTTCCCAGGAATGAGACTGTAACTGGAAAAAAAGCTGAGGCATTTACAGTGGCAAGAGTTGAAACAACTATTGGCATCATTTTTTGTGCTAGCAAGACTGCATTTACACAGTGCAAAATTACAAAAAAAGGACACCTAAACCTGATTTCAGCAGGTTCAAAGAAAAAAAAACTACCTTTGAGATTGTACATTAAAATAATTTCAACTCGAGTACTCGTTTATTGTGTGGAACAATATGCCGTAAAGTAGGCAACACTCAATGAGCTTCAGAGGAACATTTCATAAACAGAAAAGAGCATGTGTGCACTTTACGCACTTTAAGTCATCATCACTTACAGGCAAAATTATATTCTTCAAGAGGTTTAGAACAATCACAATTTTAGTTAGAGATTTTACAGCTTACACACATACATATAGATATACTCATATTTTAAGACATTTTCCAATTTCTATGCAGAATGAGGCGCTCCAGAATATACAGTTAAAATGCATCCATGTCTTCCCTTTGCTTGTAAGAAAGTGTTCTTTGAATGCAAAAAATAAAATAAAGAGAGAAATCCCTTTAGTTTTGGATAAAAAAAACCCCCAATAAATATGACGCTTTCTCTTCGCTAGCAGAAAGAAGGGGCTCCAGCCAGGGGAACTTAAAGCTAGTTTAAGGCATTATCCCTGTCAGCTAAAAGAAAGCTTAATTATCCTGAAAAAGAATATACAAAATGAACAATGGCATCCCATACCAACATACTTCGAATATTGACAAAAAAGAGACAATTTTACAAATTCACTAAGCTTATTATCTTACAGATTTAATCAGATCTTTTCATAAGATTGTTCAACACTTCTGTACGCGACACCTGCATGACCCCATCCGTAATCAGAAACTTCCACAGAATCTTTTAGCAAAAGACTGGCGATTTTAAAATAAACATTCAACTATTGTTTCTTCTTTCAAAGTATTGTTAGAAAACATAAGGAGAAAAGGAGATTATGGTGACGTTCACAGGCGTCTCAAGAGCTGGGGGGGTTTGGGAGGTCGAACACGATGGGAGGGTTTGTGGGTTGAAAGCTGACTGTACAGGTAGAGGCGTTGATGAATGTCGTGCACCCGTCTGTCATGATGCCGTAACCTAGAGGAAACAAGAGTGGGAGGAATTAATATTCATACACCAAACTTATGGAACAAATCATCCAATAATGAAATGGTTTCAAACCCATATGACTTCTCTTCAGTTGAATACAAATTGCTGGTGTTTTCCCTCATTTTGTCATTTTGGACAAAAGAATCTGCTAAATGATGCACAAAAGATCAAAAGTTTGGGCTTGGTAAGATTTTTTAGTTTCTTAAACGCACCAAAACTACATTTATGTGATCAAAACTACAGTAAAAACACTACTATTGTAGAACTTTATTACAGTTTAAAATAACCGTTTGATATTTTAATACATTTTAATATGTAATTTATTTCTGTGATGCATTGCAAAGCTGAATTTTCAGCATCATTACTCCAGGTCACATGATCCTTCAGAAATCATTCTAATATGCTGATTTGCTGCTCAAGAAACATTTCTTCTTATTAATAATGTAAAAAACAGCTATTACGTTTGTGGAAACAAAGTATCTTGTTTTTCAGGAATCTCTGATGAGTAAAGTCAAAAGAACAGCATTTATTTCCAAAAAGGAATCTTTTGTAAAATTATTAATGTCTTTACTGTCACTTCTGATCCATTTTAATGTTCTAAATAAAAGTATTAATTTCCTCCAAAAACATCTTACTGACACAAAGCTTATGAACGGTAGTGTATTTTCCATTATTGAACATTATTTAATCCCACACTTTTAACAATACTGCTAAAATACATAGTTCTGTCATGAGACTCTAGGTGGCACAGGTCAATAGGTTCTAACTCAATCTGATATAACTACATCATCATTCTTTTTGTATCAGCAGCCAATGAGCTTGCTGCTTAACATTTGGCTTGTGCTTTCTGTAGCAGTTGCAATGCGCTTCAGAAACCCTCCACCTCCCCCAGCTCCACCTGTATAGATCTGCTACAGGGTGATTTCATGTATGTTATATATGGGGGTTATTTCATATATGTAATATGTGCAGAAGCAGTATTTCTTACATTTTCACAGCAGCATGTCTGTGGATGTATTGGCAGAATCAAGTAACAGCAGTAACGTAGCAGATCTATTCGCCAAGACCAAACGCATAAACATTGCCATGTATATTACCATGCTAAACTCTCAGAGAGTTGTCATGACAGAAATATTATTATACAATATATTATATATAATGCAATTTTTTTTAGTAGTTTCAAAGGTTGGTGTGACAAAAAGACACTTGTTGCTCAAACAAAGGAAATGAAAATGGAAACACTTGTAAACACTTACAAAATTTAGACTTTGTATTGTATTTAAAATATCAATATATATATGTGATGTGTGTATGATTATGAGCATTTTAAATAGTCTATATTCAGAAAAGGGAGTTATGACTTTGCCCATTGACTGTGTGTGAGTGTGTGTGCATTCAAACACATTGAGTAAACACAATAACCCGTACAAGGTCTTTCCTCAAGTGGAGCACTTGTCCAAATTAGCCCCTGGGCTCAGAAACCCTTCTCTGTCTTAAACATGTTTAATTAAAAATATAATAATAATGAAAAGCCTCAAAAGCTGGAGGGAGGAAGCGAGGGGATTCAACACATCTGGTGAACACAGTCTGAAGTTGAACCCAAAGGCAGATCTCTGATCCCTCTTCCTTCAGAACTGGGTTGAACTTGTAGCCAAATCTGGTGTTAAAATGCAACCCATATCCATATATATTTATATCCTAGACTGCTTATTGGGTTTATGTTTGTGCTGATGCAGCTAATGCTGTTCTGCTAATGGTGACTCTGAAGGAAAGAACAAACCATTTCTGTTACCAATACAACATCATATACTGTATTCTAAACTGATTTCTCAAAAGATTTCTGTTTCAAGAACTCTGTTCTTTTGAACTTTCTATTAAAAAATGTATCATAGTTTACACAAAAATATGAATCAGCACAACTGTTTTCATTGATAATAATGAGTAATGTTTCTTGAGCAACAAATCAGCATATCAGAATGATTTCTGAAGGACCATGACACTGAAGACTGAAAATTCAGCTTTGTTATCACAGGATTAAATTAGATAGAAAATATTAAAATAGAAAACAATTATTTTAAACTATAAAAATACTTCCCAGTATTACCGTTTCAAATAAAATGCGGTGAGCATAACAGACTTCCAAAAAAAAAACAGATCTGAGTATATTTGTTTAGGCCTATTTCAGATTTTGTCTCAAAAGATCCATCAGCTGTCCTCATGGTTATCGTACAGGGAAATTGGTCCACTCAAAAATTGGTCTATCATCACATTGCTGTTGCCTCTCTTTTTATGTCTTGTCAATAAACACCCTTCTACAATGGACATCACTGTAGTGCACAATGACTCTTTATTTTTATGGCAGTGCCGGTTGTCTTTGTGGTTACTCACCTTCATGAATTCCTCCGAAGACGTGGAGCTTGGGCCGGACTCTCCTCTGGACTGTGTTTAACAGCTCAACACACCCAACTCTTTGCAGTTCCTTTGGTACCCAGTCCCTAAAACCTACACACACACACACACATCAGTTTCTAATCTCAGAGGAAAAACAGCTCACATTGTGACTCTTGTCCAATCATCTGCGCTTTTTAACCTAAAGCTTCAAAAACAAGACAATCCGTAAGAAAAAAATAAGGCATTTTACAACTCTTAGGTGTTATTTTACTATCATTGATATTCCATTATAGTTTTTGTTAATATTTGGAATTAGTTTTTTTCTCTTTTGAGGTGAAACTGTAGTAATTTTGTAGTGTGGTTTTATCATTTTTTTATTGGATTTCTTTTAAATATGTTTTAGTTATTTTTGTAGTTAAACGTAGTGAATACTAATATTTTATTTCATATCAGTTACTGTTTATTTTATTATAATAATGATTTTTTATGGTTATGTTTTTAGTTTTAGTTAACAATAACAACTCTTTGAGTATTAATTAATTTTTTTTTTTTTTTTATATATGTCCATATAGTTTTTATAAGGTTTTAATTTCAGTTATTTAAGTTCTGCAATTTATACAAAAAAAGGTAAAATGTTGTTTTGGCAACTAGTTGAAATAAAATACATTTTTTAAATATTTTATTTCATTTACGGTAATGTATATTTTATTTCAAATTTTTTGTATGGTTATGTTTTTATTTTGTTTTGGTTAACAATAATAACCCTGCTCTGAGGACAGATCTAAGTTTAAGTTTTGCCAATTTGTTTTGCATGGTTTTGTCATTTTTATTTTATTTATTTTTGTTGGCTTGCTTAAATATGTCGATATAGTTTTAATTTTAGCAACTTATACTACAGAACTAAAATATGTTTTTTAATGTTTTATTTTATATCAGATAATGTTTATTTCAAGTAATGAAAATGTGTTTTTTGGTTTAAGTTTTTGTTTTAATAAAATGTTTTGAGGATAGATATTACTTCATGTATGCCAAAAATGTCACTCTTTCCTTCTATAACTTCGTATGACGGGTTTCTTGACAAGCATGACAACAGGCTTCATGCAAAAGCCATTTAATGTATTCTCGAGCATTTGAATAATTGTATGGAACTCCATTAGGATTGGTTAACTGAACTCACCGAGGGGCGGCCCATGGGTCATGAGAATATCAATACCCTCTGGGATGAGGTTCCACTTATCGAGCAGGGACTGTCCCCTGTGCAGGTTAAAACCCCAGCCATTAAACCACGGCGTCCTGCGGGGAGAGAGAAAAACACATTCATAAGCACCACACATGCATCAGTCCACGCGGCGGGACAGAGATGTTCACGCGCCGTTTAAAATGACAGCTGACGGCAGATGTGGAGAAACAATCTCAACCTGTCAAAGTGATCTTCTTTCCTCCATCCATCCCTGGAGGAAGCTTCAAAGTGTGAAATGAGAAGGGCTTCACTGCAGGCTGCCATAATAAATGCAAATGCTCTGGGAGATGCAACCGCAGAGAGCAAACAGGCCCCTCTCCCATGACTGCTATGGATTGACAGCTCAAATAAAGCCATGGGGTTAATGTAGGTACGACGCCCAAATGAAATAATGTGAAAAATGAATGAGTGCTTGTATGCGGGTGTATTTATAGATCTATGTTTGTGTCAAGCTGAGGGTCTGATAGTGATGATAAATTGAGCGTCCATTTGTCCCAGGTCTGGTGAAAAACACTAATCACTGTCTGTGGAAATCATCAGAACAGAAAGTCTAGCACTCTTTATAAAAAATTACAGGCAGCGCAGGACACGTTTTCTAATGAAAAGCTTTTAGCAAAGCCCAATAGCGCTATACATTTGGGTTGGCAGTATGATTATGGATACAGGTAATTTTTTTCTTCTTTTTTAACCATAATAGATATATTTGTGCAGGTACTGTACTAGTTTCATGTTATTCACATGTGATAGCAACAAAGAAATGTCGAGAAATGTGAAAAATATTTTACTGGAAAAAAAAAAATCATTTATATAAAGCAAATAAAAATATTTTTTTATATTAAATGAAAATATATTTTCATAATTAAATTCTAACATACATTTTATTTATATAAAATCAATAAATTAACTGTATTTTATAGATATTTCTTACATATTATACACACACACACACACAATTATGCAATTAATAATATAAATATTCTAAATATATGTTTTTATATTTTTAATATATAAATAAAAATTTAAACTTATCTTTACAATACATTATATATCTATATATATTTATATATTAGTGCTGTCAAATGATTAATTACATCCAAAATAAAAGTTTTTGTTTACATAATAAATGTGTGTAAATACATGTAAATATTTTCACAATATATGCTGTATGTGTGTGTATTTACACAAATAGGTTTTACATAAGCGGAATAAGAAAATAAAGTGACTTGTTCCCAAACAGGTTTACAAATTTACAAGAGAGCGACAGAGAAAAGAGAGGCAGGAAGGTTATAGGTGCTATTTTTGACTGCAGCGTTTTTTGTATCGAATTTGACCGGGGGGAAATCAGGGCTCAGAAACATCAATAAGGTTTGTTACAGTCAGAGGCCGCCACAGCGACAGCCACCAATGATTATCGAACAGCGGTCGGGCGGAGGGGAGACCTGACACATATAAAGTGCTTCCTGCAGTCGTTCAATCTCTATCTGCAGAAAGAAAAAAAAATATAGGGGGGGAAAAAGAGAGAATTTACAGAGGTCTTAAGGTGCTGTTTCTTTAACAAGGAACCGAACTCTGCAACAAAGTGAACACATTTACACAAAATTGTCAAGAAACGTGTAGGAAAATGAGTATGTTAAGCTGAAAGGACTGTATTACGTTTCATCCCTGAGGTGAGGATAAGCAGAAATGTGTCTTGGGGGAAGTACAACGCTTAAACAGCTCTGACTTGACATAACTCATAGCGAACCAGGCCATTCTGTGCTGCGGCAGCAATTTGTCACAGACTCTGCACAAAACTGAGCTTTTGTGAAAAAAAACTCCTGCAATATTGTCTTTTAAAAATGAGAAAAAGAACGAGACACGAGCACAGCGAGGAGCAAATATAGTGTGCTGTAAATCCAACCTATATCTCATGACCTGAGCATATTTAAAATCTTCTCAAATAAATATATTGTCCAGAAAACACAACGTTCATTCATACCCCACATTACATTGTAGGAATGTTAATGCACAATGGCCCCATTGTTAGTGTCCGTGAATGAAATACACCTTCCTTGCGAGTGCATTTGTTAACCTCCATAAAGATTAATGACATCCCGGTCATATAAAGGAAAGCTTGTTTCCTCTATGGACCCAAGCACATAGGTCTTATTATACTGTACAGAGGTGTGTGTGTGTGTTTTGAGTGGGAGATGCGAGGACGGGATGCGATCCGGCTACACCGACGCACCAGATTAGATAGTCCTCTCAATGATCCACCATCTGCACAATGTCAGAAGACACTTTTTGGTTTTGATTAATGCAGACGAAGGTAACATAATTTAACATAATTTTTTCACTGTACTGAAAATCAAGTTCAGATCTAACAATGCCAGTACATAAAACAAATTGACGTTTCAACACTGAAAAGTTTTATATCACTATGATGTAAAACTATGTGTTCAGGATTAAATAAAATAAAATTCAATCAAGTATTTATGTCACACTGTTCTTTTATATCACATCTATTTGTTATAAAACCCTAATAATACTTATAATATAGTTATGATTATTTTATCTTTAAAATATAAATTAATATAAAAATTACAGCGTTAAGATCAAGGTACAACACTTTGAACATCAATACACAATTTTTTAAAGCTCATTATATATATATATATATATATATATATATATATATATATATATATATATATAATACATACATATATATATATATACACATATATATATATATATATATATATAAACACACACATATATAATATTAACATGATAGCTTTAAGATCAATCATTCTTATATTATTTGTATATATATATATATATATATATTTTTTTTTTTATTATTACTTTTTTTTGCATCGATTTAAAAACGAAATACAAAAATCTGAAGTATGCACTCAATATTGTTAGGAAAAGAATAGAATATATTTAATTAATTATTGTACCTGCACAGTCCTATTTCTACAGAATAATTATTAGTACTTTGACACATTAATAATGATTTCAAACTTTTAAAGTTTCAATTTTCAGTACAGGGTTCAATGAAGGGTTCATGAGTGTACTATAAAATGATTTTGTAGTAACTTCAATGGATAATTATATTTACGCTAACTGTCCTGTAGTATGTGATATTACTTGCAATATATGCTACATTTAAAGAGTTACTGATTAAGACTGACAACAAATATATTATTGAAACAGGTGTGACTCTCAAACTGCCCAGTTTACACATCAGCTTACGGAAGCAAATACTGTCAGTATGAATAACTTCCTGTCTTACTACAATTGACACAGTGTTCTTCAAAAATTAACCAATCTTTCAAATATAAATGCTAGTAATTTGGCTTCAAAACACTGTAGGAAGGTCATTTAATGCACCATATTTTATCATTGTTTGTTGTCAGATGGCCTTCTATGTCAACCCCAGTGAGTTCGATCATCACATACAGCCTGTCTCTTCGTATACTTCTCTCTGTTCATGTGTGAGGAACGGATGGAGTATTACTAGCTCCAGCTGTCAGGCAGCAGGACATTACACACAGAGCAATGCAAAGGTCAGAGGCCTGCGAATATAATAAACAAAACAAACAGAGAGAAAGAGGGGGAGTGAGATAACATTAAACTCTCAATACACAGCGCTCCTCTGTCCCATGCCACAGCACCACGGAGCAAAATTACAGTCTTCCCGAATGTTTACCTCCTCCACCATTACAAAGGAAAGTCCATAGAGCTTATGAACACAAACACTCCACCCACACTCAGCACGAGCTTGCGCTTGAACTGGTTACACTATTAAAAAGTCCACCAGGGTTTGAAGTCTGACCCTGCCGTGGCCTAAGAAACAGCACTATTTAAATGACGTCTGCCGCCAGAATGGGAAAATAGTCGGCTTTTGTCAATGCTGAACTCTAAGAATTTCAGGCATAATACTTTGATTCTCGCGCTTGAAAGCGTGCACGGTGAGTCGTCAGTGTTATGGATTACGGCACATAATGAAAGGGTCGAGTTCAGGTCAGGGGTGAAATCTGCCTTCCTCTGGTACTGTAAGAGAATCTGATGTTATTCAGAGATAGGCCTGGAGGTGAATGTGGGAGTGTGTGTTCACACGATGCACGCAGGTTCATGTGGCTTTTGTTCGGCCGTGAGGAACGTAGCGATAAGATCAGAAACCTAAGTGTGATATACATCTAAGACACCATTAATCTGCTCTACAATGGAAGAGCATCGGCAAGGGAATAATGGTAGTGGTGGGAGAAAGAAGAGGCATGTGTGAGAAAGAGAGAATGAGATGAAGAACTATTGGAGGTAGACAAAAGGCAAGAAATAATGGGTAGAAACCAAAAGGGAAGAGAGAACTAAAGCAAGGAGGAAACGAGGGAGAAATGAATGAGACAAGAAGAGGGAGATTAATGATGGAATGAAAGTATGGAAGAAAGGAAAAAAGAAAGTAAGGGTGAAAGCATGAAGTAAAAGTTCAAAGAAAGGAAGGAAAGAGGAAGAATGAAAGGAAAGAAGAGAAGAGAAGGTGGAAAAGGTGGCATGAAAAGTGGAGGAAAGAATGAAGGAAGGAACAGAAGAAACTGAAGGAATCAAGAGGAAAAGGACAGAAGAAGGGAGTAGGAAGAATGCACACAGGAAGGAAAACAAAAAAGAAGGAAGATAGGAAGAAAAAGAGGGATAGTAGAAAGGAAGGAAGAAAGAAGATTAAGTAAGGAGGGATGGATGGATGAAGAGAAAAATAAAACAAAAAGTAAGGGACAAAAGAAAGGAAGGAAATAAAGAAGAAACTAATTGAGGAAGGAAGGGAGGAAGACAAAAGTGACAGGAAGAAAAAAGAAAGAAAGAAAGAAAGAAAGAAAGGATGAAGGAGGACAAGAAAGGTGATGAATGGTGGAAGGAGGTACAGAATCAACAAAGAAGCAGAGGGAAAAGAAGAAGAAAGCGAAGATAAAAGGAAGCAGGCAAGTATTGAAGGAAGGAAGGAAGGAAGAAAAGAGAAATAAAAGAAAAAGATAGAAGGTGCAGGGTTACTGGAGCAGTAAATTAAGAAAGAAAAGGAGGGGAAGAAAGGATGAACGGGATATAAAACCAAAAGCAAGGAAGAAATAACAGAAAAGACAAAAAAAAATAAGGAAAGAAAGAAAGAAAGAAAGAAAGAAAGAAAGAAGGGAACAAAATCGCAGGAGGTATGGCATCAATGAAGCAGCAGAGGGAAAAGAGGAAGAGGAAAGGAAAGAAAGGAAGGAAGCAGGGAAGGAAGGCAAAGAAAAACTGGAATACTGTGCAAGCACTGAGAGCTGCAGGAAGTGTGAGGACGTCCCCAGAGAGAGTTCCAGTGACCGCTCCATTCATCTGCTCCCTCACCTCACTGTCACTGCAGCACACAGGTCACCTAAACACCCGCCTAATTGATTCACCTGTCAAACGCAATGAAGGGTTGGATGTTAATAGGAGTTTTATTTGTCCCGAGGGGGGCTGACCTGACTGCCACAGGACAGTATATTATCTATCCTCACACACGTGTAATGCCCTGTTTCAAAGCGCTCATCTCAGTTTATCAAGCACCCAGAGTCCCACCGTAATGATACCCAATGCACCGACCCCTGATAAATAACCTCTCGGCCCAAGGCCACTCGCAGGTTAACTTAGGGGAGGAGACGTGGGCCGGTAATAGGGGGGTTTGCCTGTTTGGGACGCTGATAATGACCTGAGTTGGATTGTAATGGATAGATGTGGGCAGAGGGCAAGGGAACGACCCAGTTTATAGGGGTCCTGGAGGACAACAGGAGTGAGAAGGGATAGATGCTTAAACGTGGGGCAATAAGATGGTGCAGTCCTCAGGGAGAGAGTGGGACACTAAATAAACCCTAAACATAAATCCTCCCAATTTTAAATAACTATTTTGTTAACATTCAATTTAAAACAGCATCTTCTGATATTGCACCATTGGGGTCTATAAAAAAAAACATGTCTAAATATGATACAAAAAACTTTAAATAAATAAATAAATACTTAAAATAAACAAACAAACAAATAAATGAAAATACATATATTAGTGCTGTCAAACGATTAATCGCATTCAAAATAAAAGATTTGTTTACATAATATACAAGTATGTACTGTGTATATTTATTATGTATATATAAATACAAACACATGCATGTATATAATTAAGAAAATATGTTGTTTATATATTAAATATATTTATATATAATATAAATATATAAATGTATATACATGTAAATATTTTCAAAATATATACTGAATTTGTGTATTTATATATGCATAATAAATAAACAGTACACATGCATATATTATGTAAACAAAAGCTTTTATTTATTTTGGATGCGATTACCATTTACAAACCATGCCCACATTATGATTGGACCCAAGACACATTGGATCACACCTGCATTTTTGTTCTTCTCACTTGTGATTGGATCACGCAAGACAGATGTTAATACCAGGTGCAATCACAGTCTTTGTAAGATGATCTCCAAATTCAACGTGTTTTGCAAAACAGTGTCGAATACATGTCTCAACATTTTGGAAATGAAAGGTACATCAGGGATGAAAGGTACAAACACGGTTACGGGGGGAAGGAAAGTGAACAAGTGAAAAACACAGGAACTGAACAAGAAAACAAACCTGCATTTTTGACTCTGAAAATACCGGTTGTGGGTTTTCAGAAGTGAAAGAAAAAACAGCATCAGTCACGACTCAACTGTAGTTTTCACCCAAAAAATATGGCTCATTAAAACACATCCGACACATACGCATGTGTGTGCAGACACACACACACACACACACACACGTCCCCCGAGAGCTCCTCCTGCAGAGCGCCATGAAGGATTAAAGCAGGCATCAAAGGGCACGGTGCGCCAGTGAAATATTCAGCAGTCTCTGCGGGAAGCGGGAGCTCCGGTGCATGTGTGTCTTGCACACGTACACTAAAGTCAAAGCCAAGGGATTCGGTACCTGAACCCTGTACAGAGAAAGTGTCAGACACATATTAAATATTTAATCAGCTCAACAGCGCTGGAAATGACTTCACACTACACATATGAGCTCCACCGCTGAGGTGAGAGACGTGGAAAAAACGCTCACGAGGAGATAAAAAGGTCTACGAATTATTGGAGTAATTAATGATCATTCAGGAGGGAAAGCATTTTGTTCTGTGCAGAATATAAAAAGTGTTCAAGAGCAGGCTGGAAATAATTTCTCAGTGAACCATGAAATCACAACAAAAAAATGTTGAAAAAAAAAAAAAAGGTTCTGCACACCTCTGCCATAGGTTGACAGGTTTCAAATATTTGCAAAATGTACTTGTTTTTCCAATAATAATGATATACAATTTGTAATGGTATACAGACCTTTTTAAAGCATTTTAGATTCAATAAAGTTTTACAAGATACAGCAGTGTAGACACTTTTATTAAACATTTTCCCTGTTTTATTTAAAAATAGGAAAGAAAAACAAGAAATATATATATATATTTGTGTGTGTATGTATGTATGTATGTATATATATATATATATATATATATATATATATATATGTATGTGTGTGTGTGTGTGTATATATATATGTATATACACACACACACACACACACACACACACACAGTATATATATATATATATATATATATATGTATGTATATATCCTGAAAACGTTCTATTCAGGGACCATAGAAAGTGTATTGACTCAACTTTTTGCACATTCCTCTTATTACTATTTAAGTCAACAACATACTGACCTGCACATTTATATTTATATTTTTTATTCTCTTATTTTTTCTACTTTTCTTTTTCTTAATATTTGTATTCTATATAATTGCACTGTCCTTGGAGCGGACCTGACCTACATTTCACTGCTGGTTATACTCTGTATAATTGTGTATGTGACAAATAAAAATCTTGAATCTTGATATATATATATATATATATATACACACACACATACACACACACAGTATATACACACACACACACAGTATATACACACACACACACACACACACACACACACACACAGTATATATATTATACATATACACATGTACACATATACACACACACACTTATATATTTATATAATATTTTGCTGTGTATAGAACTTTTCCCTATTTTATTTAAAAATGGGGCAGAAAAACAAGAAAACAAAAACAAAAATCCATATTTTTTAAAAATAATAGTAATATAAAAATCTCACTTATTACTTTAATTCATTTCTTGTTAATTAGCATAAATTAGAGGCAGTTCAGCAAAGGTTACCATGAATTACACAATTTTTTATAAATTAAATATATTTTTTGCTGCATTTAAGTAATGATTGTTTTCCCCCATTATGGTAATTAGAATTTGAGATATATACTTTATAATATATACTCTTATTTTGTCTTTTTATTTTGAGCTTAAATATGACCCTGGCCTATTTTTGACAGGTTTAGTGAGTAAGAGACACTAACGTCAATATTCCCAAGGACACAAAAGATTTACCATCTACAGCAGAGTTATTCGAATAATTAATGTTCATCCAGGAGGGAAAACATATTGTGCAGTGCAATATAAAGAACAGTTCAAGAGCACACGTGGTACATAAATGTCTCGACGTGCCAGAGAGAACGTGTGTGTGCGTGTGAATACACAGACTGTATGTGTGCTCTTTCCAAGCCCGTACGCTTCCATCTCGCTCCTTTTCTTCCCTCTTGGCAGGTATAAAAAGCCTCGTGGAAAAGAAAATGAAGACCTGTGCATTCACACATCAACACAGGACGACATGACTTTGAAATATGGATCATTTCAGGAAGCCAAAGAGTAATGAGAGCCCTCTCTGATAGACAGATGGAGAGAGACAGTTAGCCCCATTCACCCACCTCAACCCTATTCACACACTAAAGCCTTTCACACACACAAAAGAGCCACAGAGACCCCGGACTACGCTCTGTTTAACTAAAGAAGGGCCAGAGGTGCGGTAAGGTTACCTGACCCACCGCACATGATACACAGAGAAAAGGTGAAGGAGCAGGGTGGAGATCTGGAGGTTCTTACAAACTTGATGTTGGTCATGGGTAGTTTACTATGTGAAACTTTTAGTTGAGCGATTTACAGTATACTTACAATACAAGGACAAAAGCCCTGGAGCAATCTGGGGTCAAGTGTCATGCTTCTTTTAAAAAAAATGTATCACGTCCCATGATGTCTGTTAAATAACACATGACCGGAAAAGCATTGATTGCTATGGGATAAGGGAAGTGGGGTGTGGCCAAGTATGGTGACCCATACACGGAATTTGTTCTCTGCATTTAACCCATCCAAGTGTACACACAGTAATGAACATGCATCCGGAGCAGTGGGCAGCCAATGCTGCGGCGCCCGGGGTTCGGTGCCTTGCTCAAGGGTCTCACCTCAGTCGTGGTATTGAGGGTGGAAAGAGTGTTGGTTATTCACTCCCCCACCTACAATCCCTGCCGGACCTGAGACTCGAACCCACGACCTTCGAGTTACAAGTTCAACTCTCTATCCATTAGGCCACGACTACCCTCCTAAATAGGACTGTCAAAAAAAAAAAAACGTCTTTCAATTTTTTTTTACTATTACGGTTTCAAATGAATGTATTCTTTTAAACTTCCTATTCATCAAAAAATCCTGATAAAATGTGTCAGTTTTCACATAAATATGAAGCAGCACAACTGTTTTCAACATTGATAATAATATGAAATGTTTCAAATCAGCATATTAGAATGATTTCTGAAGGATCATGTGACACTGAAGACTGGAGTAATAAGAAAATTCAGTTTTGTATCACAGGAATAACCTACATTTTAAAATATATTAAAATAGTAAACTTTTATTTTAAAGTGTAATTTTTTTTTTTTTTTACAATATTACCATTTTACTGTAATTTTTATTTAAAGGGGTCATCGGATGCAAAATTCACTTTAGAAGTTGTTTGAACATAAATGTGTGTAGGAAATGTGTGTACACATCCATCCTATAATGATAAAAATCCACCCAGTGTTTTTTTTTTTAAATCCCTATTTTAAAATCCTCTCTCAAATCAGGCTGTTCTGAGGTTCCTGTCCTATCTCCCATGATAGTTGATTGACAAGACCGTCTTACCTTAGACCCTGAGCGAGCTGAGAGCTGTCCGCCGTTCTGTCAGCTCCAGTGTTGTGCCAAAATTCTGACCCCTGCCAGATTACTACCCCCCTAGTATTGGTAGGTTTAGGTTTAGATGTGGGGGAAGGGTTATGATTAAAGGTGGGGTTAGGATTAAGCAATCAGGTAGCGATTTCAACGAGAGGGGTTAATAATTTGGCAGGGGTTGAAAATGGGCACAACACCGGTGCAGGGGAAGACAAGATATCGCAGATTTAGCGATTGAAGTGTTTAGTTGTTCAATGTAATAATGAATATAGAAGTTATCATTTACTCCCGACATTTGAGCCGATGAAGACACAGAAGATTAACGTTACTTTCACTTTGAAGTGAATGCGCCGATCCTGATCTGCCTAAATGCATCTATGTTCGCGCAAATCATTCGTGACTATAAGGGCTTTTATGAATCTTTGCAAATCGCCTTTCCTAATAATGTGCTAGTTAGCCAGTTTCGCGGCTGAAGTTTTGTATGCTCCATAGATATATAAACCTAGATGCCTCATTACTGACTGTTTCTATGGGCCGCATCTGCCAAAGCCATCTGCCATTTTTGGAGCGGTCTGCGAATCTTTGAGCGCATTGACTGTGTATATACAAATTTTATATGTATATATATATAATATAATATAAATCATGTATTCTAACCTGTACATAAATTCTGAAATAAAGAAATGTAATAATTCTAATAAACCTTTGGAACCTTTTACTGTACATGCAACCCTAATTCACTTGCATTTAAATTTATAAATGTCACAAAAACATTTTGTGAATGTTGTTTTAACATTCAACAGGGAATATTTTAAGAGACACATTGCAAATATTTTCCCAACATTTTTTCCGTCACGTGCACATCTAACAGACGCCTGTTCTGTGTATGTGTGCTATCAGAGCTACGGTATGGAAACTATGGTTACTATGCTAAATGTTGTATGGGTCAGTAGCACATTGGTGTTTCAATGGTTGCAGGGTTGAAACTTGCAACCCGAAGCTATAACATTTTATAGACTGTGGATGTTAAATCAACAGCATGAAAGTAAGAGTAACTGCTGTCTGATTCTCTCCAGAGTGAAGCTTACGTGTAATGCATTTCACAGAGATGCTTTTCTATGTACACGTTTCAAATATTCAGAAGAAAAACATTCACTTGTCCTTCAAAGAGAAAAGAGATGTATAATAAAGATGTGAAACACTGGAACCCACCCAAAAGGATCACGCTCGGATACAATCTTGATGTTTTAATGAAGAACTTGAATCTGAGGTGAACATAAATCTTCAGAAGCAGGTAAAGGTCTCCTGTTCATTCCTATGGGCTGAACGTATTGTTCCAATCATGGAAATGTTTCGGGAAGACTTTGGAAAGAGCCCAATAGAAATCCCTATTTTCATTCTCCTACTGTAGGCCAAAGATCAAAAAGAGGCGGATGAAAAAAGATTACAGAGGAAGATGAGAAAGAGAGCGGCTCACAGGCTGCACCAATTAGAGTTTTGGCATCTGCTTTCCTTTATCGACCCGAGCTTGTGTACTCTACCTCCTTCACCATACCGACGTGAGTTACTGTTCAGAGCTGATTCAGAAACCCACAAACGAGAAGCGAACAAACCTACGCCACTGAAAAACAGAAATAAATTTTTCTGAGGAAGTTCAGAGGGCTCAAAGACTGACAGAACAGGAGAGAAAAGACAAAAGAGACCATGTTTGCACTAGCTTAACTGAAACTGCTCTTATAATAGAAATGTAGTGTTATGTATAATGCTTAGAAAGTGTATTTAAACTTAAAGAGAGAAAGAGACAAACAGAGCAATTGAATCCCAATTTGCTTACTTGCATTAGTTGCTAAAAAAAACTTACATACACTAGCATTCAAAAGTTTCAGTGCATTTTTTAAAAAGAAATTAATACTTTGATTTAGCAAGAACTCACTGAATTGATCAAAAGCAACAGTAAAGACATTTATAATGCTACAAAAGTTACTATTTTTAATTTATAAAAAAAAAACATTTTCACAACATGCCATCACATGAATATATTACAGAGAGATAGGCCGATAAAGACGGATTTATTTATAACATTTTCAGTAATCTTTTAGTCATCTTAAAAAAAAAAAAAAAAGATTAGTATTCTAATTATATAGTATATCAGATAATGGAAAATGTTTAAATATCGGGAAAAATATCGGTAAAACCGATTATCGGACAATTGCTACCGTTTTTTACTGTATTTTTGATCATATAAATGCAATCTTGATAAGTGTAAGAAATCTTTTTAAAACACAGAAACACCTTACAGACCACAAACCTTTAAATTGTAGTGTAAATATTAATATTTACATTTTTTTTAAAAAATTCTAAAATTCTGCCAATGGAAACCATTGCATGCAAAGGACTGTAGGGAATATTTGGCAAAAATTTATGCAGAATATTTACCAGAAGAACAGCACCAAAGAGCTATCTAACATACAATTTTCAATGTATTATGATTTAAAATGGTTTAATTATTATCTATTTACCATGTTGTCTGTAGTCATATGTGCATGAGTGTGTCTAATACCAGAGGAAAATTGTAAAACTGTAGACTTGGGCAATTAAGGGAATTCACGTCAGAAACATACTGGTCATAATTATCATGATTTATTATAATCATAATTATCATGAAAGATGTGCATAGCTGTGCATCTGATGTCATATCTAATTACTTTTTTCATTCTTATGCTACCACAGGGAATGATGGGAAATGTAGTTTGGTTGCACAAGTCAGTCTCATAATAAACCAGCTAAATGAGTCATGTTTTCATGGCACGCTTTATCATTGCTCTTTATCAACTGTACACAGACACTAAATGGTCAACATTCACAACTACTTATTGTGATCAATAACAATCGGCTTCCGCTGTGATTCTTTAATTGACAAGCATCCTCTTTGGAAACTTACGCTAAAAGACTACATCTTCACAGCCAAGTTGATGTGCACTCATTCTAACATGACTTGAACACACCAACAGATAAAGCATCAATTAAATGCCTAATGTGCATCTTTCACTCTTCATTCTGTTGTATTAGCACTACCAGTAAAAGCTAGTGCAAAAAGCTTCCTGTCTTTAGCAGGAAATGAAAATGAGGAAGAAAAATCACCTAAATCACTCCAGAACTCTTAAGTAGAAACTTGAAGGAAGGCAGCACTATTCACACAGGTCTCCATTCAGTCTGCCAGAAGAAGTGGCTGCTGGGAGGGGAGAGATTAGAATCAGCTGCAGTCTGAGAGGAGGGTGGGCGACACTACAATCCACTGAGCCGTGCACCTTATATTGCTTGTAAGGAGGCTAGGGCAAAGGTTATAGTAGTCAAAAGGAGGTAAGTGAATAAATGCCCATGTGAGTGAGAAAGAGAGCCAGGGTGATAAAGGCTATTGTCTTAACCTTTCTATATTGGGTGTTGCCAGGGTCAGAGAGAATAGGCACTTACAATGGACAGGATGTCATATAAACGGGCAGTTGTTTTTTTTCCCCCTCTGAGTCTCGTGGATATGAACAAGAGTAGCAGGAACAACACAAGTGAAACAAGCATAAATACTTCAAAAATGAAAAACAACAACACTTTTCACACAGTGAGCAATCTCTCTCTTTCTTTCTCTATATTAGGAAGATTAGAGGTCATACAGAGACGATACTGTATCATATAGGGGAAGGGAAAGGGAAGTGGTGTGTGGCCAAGTATGGTGACCCATACTCGGAATTTGTGCTCTGTACACACAGTAGTGAACATACACCCGGAGCAGGGTCTCACCTCAGTCGTGGTACTGAGGGTGGAAAGAGTGTATATATGCATCTATATATACATATATATTCACAAAAATAAAAATATTAATAATAATAATAATAAAATTTTTAATCAATATATTATTTATTAGATTTTTTATTATATGAAAAATAAATAAATATACATACATCCATATACACACACACACACATATATATATATATATATATATATATATATCTATTTGTGTGTGTGTGTGTGTGTGTGTGTGTATACAGGTACATCTAAAAAAAAAAATAGATTGTGAAAAACTGCATTTTTTTGTTACTTATTTCAAAAAGTGAAACTTTCATATACAGTGCCCTCCAAAAGTATTGGAACAGTAAGGCCAATTCCTTTATTTTTGCTGTAGACTGAAAACATTTGGGTTTAACATCAAAATATGAATATGAGATGAGAGATTAACATTTCATATTTTATTTACAGGTATTTTCATCTGGATCTGATACACAACTTAGAAGATAGCACCTTTTGTTTGAACCCACCCATTTTTCATGTTACCAAAAGTATTGGAACAGATAGAATTAACATAGATTAAAGTGAAAAAGACTTAATATTCAGTTCCAAATCCTTTGCTTTCAATAACTGCATCAAGCCTGTGACCCATTGACATCACCAAACTTTTGCATTCTTCTTTTGTGATGCTTTTCCAGGCTTTCACCGCAGCCTCTTTCAGTTTTGGGGATTACTCCCTTCAGTCTCTTCTTTAGCAGGTAAAATGCATACTCTACAGGGTTTAAGTGTGGAGATTGACTTGGCCAGTCTAAAACCTTCCACTTCTTGCTCCTGATGAACTCCTTTGTTGTTTTGGCACTATGTTTTGGGTCATTATCTTGCTGCATGATGAAGGATCTCCCAATCAGTTTGGTTGCATCTTTCTGTAAATTGTCAGACAAAATATTTCTGTAGACTTCTGAGTTAATTTAGCTGCTGCCATCATGTGTTACATCATTAATGAAGATTAATGAGCCTGTCCCAGAAGAAGCGATGAAAGCCCAAGCCATTACATTACTTGTGTAATGTGTACTATAATGTACACCTGTGTACACTGTGTTTCAGATGAGCTTGTATGTTTGGGATCATGAGCAGATCCTTTCTTTCTCCAAACTTTAGCCTTTCCATCACTTTGGTCCATAAAATCAGTCCATAAAACCTCCTATTCTTCTTGCTAATGAGTGGTTTGCATCTTCTGGTGTAGCCTCTGTACTTTTGTTCATGAAGTCCTCTGCGAACAGTAGATTGTGATACCTTCACTCCTGCACTCTAGAGGTTGTTGCTGATGTCACTAACAGTTGTTTTAGGGACTTTCTTTACAGCTGTCACAATGTTTCTGTCATGAACTGCAGATGTTTTCCTTGATCTATCCGTTTGAGGTGTGTTACTTAGTACACCAGTGGTTTCTTTCTTCCTCAGGAGATTCCAAATGGCTGTACTTGCTATTGCCAGTGTTTGTGCAATGGTTTGATTTTTCATCTTCTCTCAGATTCACAATTGCTTGTTTTTCACCCATAGACACCTCTCAGGTTTTCATGTTGGTTACACGTCTAACTAACTATAAATGCAGTCTGCACGGATCTGAAACTGAGCGCAGACATTCAGTGCTATTTATTGTTTGAATAATCAATTAATAGGACACACCAGGGCAACAAAACACACCTGTCAGTCACATGTTCCAATACTTTTGGTAACATGAAAAATGGGTGGGTTCAAACAAAAGGTGCTATCTTCTAAGTTGTGTATCAGATCCAGATGAAAATACCTGTAAATAAAAGCTGAAATGTTAAATCTCTCATCTCATATTCATATTTTGATGTCAAACCCAAATGTTTACAGTCTACAGCAACAATAAAGGAATTGGCCTTACTGTACCAATACTTTTGGAGGGCACTGTATATTTTAGATTCATTACATGTAAAGTAAGACATTTCATAAGTTTTTGTGTTGATTAGAGCTTACAGTGGAAGGAATACTTTGAGGATCTCCTCAATCCCGCCGTCACGTCTTCCATTGAGGAAGCAGAGGCTGAGGGCTCAGAGGTGGACTCGTCCATCACCCAAGCTGAAGTCACCGAGGTAGTCAAGAAACTCCTCGGTGGCAGGGCACCGGGGGTGGATGAGATCCGCCCTGAGTACCTCAAGTCTCTGGATGTTGTGGGGCTGTCTTGGCTGACACGCCTCTGCAGCATCGCGTGGCGGTCGGGGACAGTGCCTCTGGGTTGGCAGACCGGGGTGGTGGTCCCTCTTTTTAAGAAGGGGGACCGGAGGGTGTGTTCCAACTACAGGGGGATCACACTTCTCAGCCTCCCTGGGAAAGTCTATGCCAGGGTACTGGAGAGGAGAATACGGCCGATAGTAGAACCTCGGATTCAGGAGGAACAGTGTGGTTTTCGTCCGGGCCGTGGAACACTGGACCAGCTCTATACCCTCTACAGGGTGCTGGAGGGTTCATGGGAGTTTGCCCAACCAGTCCACATGTGTTTTGTGGATTTGGAGAAGGCATTCGACTGTGTCCCTCGCGGCGGCCTGTGGAGGGTGCTCCGGGAGTATGGGGTCCGGGGTCCTTTACTAAGGGCTGTCCGGTCCCTGTATGACCGAAGCAGGAGCTTGGTTCGCATTGCCGGCAGTAAGTCAGACTTGTTCCCGGTGCATGTTGGACTCCGGCAGGGCTGCCCTTTGTCGCCGGTTCTGTTCATAAGTTTTATGGACAGAATTTCTAGGCGCAGCCAGGGGCCGGAGGGTGTCAGGTTTGGTGACCACACGATTTCGTCTCTGCTTTTTGCAGATGACGTTGTCGTGTTGGCTTCATCAAGCCAGGACCTTCAGCAGGCATTGGGACGGTTTGCAGCCGAGTGTGAAGCGGCTGGGATGAGAATCAGCACCTCCAAATCCGAGGCCATGGTCCTCAGTCGGAAAAGGGTGGTTTGCCCACTTCAGGTTGGTGGAGAGTTCCTGCCTCAAGTGGAGGAGTTTAAGTATCTTGGGGTTTTGTTCACGAGTGAGGGAAGGATGGAACGGGAGATTGACAGACGGATCGGTGCATCTTCTGCAGTAATGCGGTCGATGTACCGGTCTGTCGTGGTGAAGAAAGAGCTGAGCCGCAAGGCGAAGCTCTCGATTTACCGGTCAATCTACGTTCCTACTCTCACCTATGGTCATAAGCTTTGGGTCATGACCGAAAGGACAAGATCCCGGATACAGGCGGCTGAAATGAGCTTTCTCCGCAGGGTGGCTGGGCGATCCCTTAGAGATAGGGTGAGAAGCTCGGTCACTCGGGAGGAGCTCAGAGTAGAGCCGCTGCTCCTTCACATTGAGAGGGGTCAGCTGAGGTGGCTCGGGCATCTGTTCCGGATGCCTCCTGGACGCCTTCCCAGGAAGGTGTTCCGGGCGCGTCCCACTGGGAGGAGACCCCGGGGAAGACCTAGGACACGCTGGAGAGACTATGTCTCCCGGCTGGCCTGGGAACGCCTCGGTGTCCCCCCGGAAGAGCTGGAGGAAGTGTCTAGGGAGAGAGAAGTCTGGGCATCCCTGCTTAGACTGCTGCCCCCGCGACCCGGCCCCGGATAAGCGGAAGAAGATGGATGGATGGATGGATAGAGCTTACAGCTCATGAAAGTCAAAATCCAGTATCTCAAAATATTAGAATATTTCCTAAGATGAATCAAAAAAAGGATTTGCAAAGCAGAAAAGTTCAAGTTCTTTAAAGTATGTTAATTTATGCACTCAATACTTTGTCGGGGCTCCTTTAGCACAAATTCCAGCATCAGTGAGGAATGGCGTGGAAGCGATCAGCCTGTGGCTCTGCTGAGGCACTATTGAGCCTTCAGCTCGTCTGTATTGCTGGATCGACTGTTTCTCATCTTTCTCTTAAAAATATACCATAGATTCCATATGGGGTTCAGGTCAGGCATGTTGGTTGGCCAATCAAGCACAGTAATATCATGGTCAGCAAACCACTTGGACGTGTTTTTGGCACTGTGGGCAGGTGCTAAAGTCCTGCTGGAAAATGAAATCAGCATCTCCATAAAGCTTGTCAGCAGATAGAAGCATAAAGTGCTCCAAAATCTCCTGGTAGACGGCTGCACTGACTCTGGACTTGAGAAAACACAATGGACCAACACCAGCAGACGTCACAGCTTCCCAAATCATCACTGACTTCAGAAACTTCACACTGGACTTCATGCAGCTTGGGTTCTGTGCCTCTCCAGTCTTCCAGTCTCCAGACATTGATTTCAAAATGAAATGCAAAATTTAAATTTATCTGAAAAGAGGACTTTGGACCACTGAGCAACAGTCTAGTTCTTTTTCTCCTTAGCCCAGGTAAGATGCTTCTGACGTTGTTTCTGTTTCAGAAATGGCTTGGTAGCCTTTTTCCTGAAAACATCTGAGCGTGGTGACTCTTGATGCACTGACTCTTTGAAGTGTTTGAATCAGCTTTGCTTGACAGTATTCTCAAGCTTGCGGTCATCCCTGTTGCTTGTGCACCTTTTCCTACCCAATATCTTCCTTTAAGTCAACTTTGCATTTAATATGCTTTGATACAGCACTCTGTAAACAGCCACACCTTTCAGTAATGACCCTCTGTGATTTACCCTCTTTGTGGAGGGCGTCAATGTTCGTCTTCTGGATCATTGCCAAGTCAGCAGTCTTCTCCATTATTGTGGTTTCAAAGAACAAGAGGTACCCGGAATTTATACTGTAGAGATGGTCGTTTAATGAAACTCAAATATAAATATTCTAATATATTGAGATACTGATTTTGATCTTTCATGAGCTGTGAGCGCTAATCATCAAAATTAAAACAAAAAACTTTTGAAATGTCTTTATGAATGTAAAATATATATGAAAGTTTAACTTTTTGAAAAAAAAAGAGTTTTTCACGATACTCTAATTTAATTTTTTGAGATGTACCTGTATATATATATATATATATATATATATATATATATATATATATATATATATATATATATATATATATATATATATATATATATATATATATATATATATGCGCATCATTTTATATTCTATATATAAAATTATATTTTTATTCCTTTTATTATCTGTGTCTTGTCTTGCCACTGTCATTCAGTTTGTACTGTGGAAGCTTCGGTCATCAAAACAATTTTTCTCGTATATGTAAACATACCTGCAATAAGGCTGTTTCTGATTCTGATATATACATAAAATGTTAAATATAATACATAATCATTCATTAATTTCAGTGTGTTTTTGTTTATTACAGTCTAGTTTTAGTCTACACAGGAGAATATAACATCATGAGAGAATGCATGTAAATTTGACTTTTAATTTTGAATAAAATATATCAGTATGATATATCAGCTTAAAGGTTATGACATCCATCTATCTAAATCCATGAACTAAACTCAGGACCTTTGCAACTAAAATAAACGCCACTGAAATCTAATAAATATAATGAAAGTTTCAGTCATGTGAGGTCACGATAGTGCGTAGCGTCTCGTGTTTGCATTGTGCATGTAAATCCCTGGTGTGTATGGTGAACAACGGCCTGGCCAACAGCAGATTCACTATGTTGCTCGTTTCACGGGTAATTAGATTCATACAACTGTCCTAGTTCTCATTGTAGCTAATTCTCTCTCTCTCTGGCTGCTTGGACCCAAGACTGATGGATTGAGGGGGGCCGCGGTGTGGTATGTAACTCGTGGCCCGGTGCGGGGAAGGTTAGCGCTTAACATATGTGCATACACGTAAACAAACACCGGCTCCGTCTGACGTCCTGTCAGCACAGACCCCCGTCTTTCTAATCACAGATCATCGATGTCTGCCATATGTTTCCCTTCACCTTTTCAGAATAATGCTATGCAGTTTTTTGCTATGTCTATGAAGTTTAAACTGGAAGAAAGAGACAGGAGACGTAGAAACACGTTTTTAAGCAAATTAGCAGAGCGCGGCTACACGATGACCTCTGACACGAAAGGAGAAAAGAGTCATTCAAAGCCGAGAGGGGGCCGTCACCCGCCCGCCGCTGTGGGTCTGTCTGTCTGACGGTCATGGCCGAGGGTCTGTGGAACATACCCAGACATGGGCTGCTAATTAATGTTGACAAGCTGCCACTCCCCCCGGTCAAGGGTCACCTTGCAATCACTGACAAGTGCAGGTAGTGTCTGCCCCTGTAAAGACGACACAAAGCTTCCCAGACGACCTCCTCCGACCCTCCCTCTCCTGTTGGGCCGCTCCTCCCCCCTTCTCCAGCACTCGCAGTGATTTCTACCCCCATAACCGCCCCCCATCTCCTCCTTCAACAGAGGGAAAAGTGTTTTTGTTCTTTCACTCTGCGTCTTAAACACACAAAGCAGACTCCATCGCATTCATGCACTCAATGAAAGGAGGAAGTACAAAAAAAGGGGGATATAAAGAAACACTATAATGCAAAGGAATAAGCAATGTATAATAAGGAATAATGTACAATGTAGGAATAAGCAATTTTGTAAATACTCGGGTTATCTTTGTGTAATATTAACATTTGTTTGATGATCTGAATCATTCTAGTGTGACAAATATGCAAAAAAAAAGAAAAAACAGGAAAAACTAAAACTTTTTCACACCACTGTATGTATGTATATATATAGTTGCTAATTATGACTGTCGAATGATTAACGGCACCCTTTTATTCAATACATGAATAAATGAATGAAGTAAAAAATAATGTCTTTAGTCATTACAATTAGCTTTCTATGAAACTATAGTCTAAACAGTTTGTGTGTCTGTGTTGCAGGTGACGGGAGGATCTCAAACAGTAGCTGCTGTCACGACCCTTCGCCTGACGGAGAGAATGTGACGGAGGAGTAACCGTGGAGAGCAGGGGGTCGGATGATGAGCCAATGATGGAAGAATGGAGTGTGTGAGTGTATACGTGAGAAGGGCTGCGGGAGGTTTTTGAGGGGGAGCTCTGCGTCCCGTCACACTCCGTGTGATGACAAATGCGCCATTTAAAAGTCACTCAGTCAACCGAGCGACTCAGCCTGGGAAAGCCATTCACACTCACACACTCACACACACTCACAGATGTTGGTTTTTGTGGTTTATGGGGACTCTCCATAGGCGTAATGGTTTTTATACTGAACAAACTGTGTGTGCTATTGCCCTACACCAACCCTACACCTAAACTTAGCTCTCACAGGAGACTTTGTGCATTTTTAGATTTTCAATAAAACACCATTTAGTATGTTTTTTAAGCCTTTTGAATTATGGGGACATAGGCAGTGTCCTCATAAACCACCTTCATATTGTAATACCTCTGTCATACCCATGTCATTATACAAATTTGTGTCCTCATAAACCACATAAACATGCACACACACACACACACACACACACACACACAGATATATAAACCCTCCCCCCTTAGCCTGTAGGCTCCATAAAGTCTGTATGAAGTCCCGACTGCCTAAATCCCCCAGTATCAGTAACCTGACTATATTATGAGCCCCACTTTAAGCCCACGGCTCAGTCGGGGAACCGTAGAGCGCTGGGACTGCAAGTCCAACACCTGGTGCCACCTTTTCAAAGTTCCTTAAACTAAAATGACCAAATCACTAGGGACACATAACCCTCACACCTTCCCATTTAAACATTTCTCTCAGTTGGAGTCCAAAATCTGAACACAAAGACAGTCAACCTGCTCTAGTCACTGTTTGTGTATAGCAGAATATGAAGCTACAAAATATATTATTAAACCTTGATGTGTAACTCATCCTGGGACATTCATGCTATGGACATGGATTACGACTAAAATCACGTGGCTTGATCATGATTTTTATCTGACGGATGACAAAACAGGTTAAAAAGAAGGGATGGGAGTAATATAGGAGCCAGTATGTTTTACGATGTTTAAGATGTTTTAATTGTGATTTTTCTGATAAATATAAGAATTTAAAATGTGATAAAAAGCTACTGGTTTGCTGTGCTATAAAACAAATCGTGATTATATCTCAGTATGACTATAAAATGATCATTACTACTAAATAAAACAATAAACAAAAGAAATATCACTATTGTAATTTTTCACTTTAAAAAAAGGTTTTATTTTACAGTACAACTGTAAAAATAGAATAATATTTATGTCTTAATTTTTTAATTTTCAAATGTTAAACACCAAGAACATCATAGCATCATGGTGGTGAGTTTTGCAAATGTAGTTTAAGATTAAGAATCAAGAATCACTTTTTCTTAGTGTGAAGAATATTTAAATACTCTGAAAAAACTTTTTTTCCACTATAAAGAACTTTTTGTGCACTGGAAGAGTTCCTTGGATGTTCATGGAACCATCAATGTCAATTACTAACCTTTATTTCTAAGAGTGTATGATGATTCTGGTAGAAACTTAGCTAAAAATTGGTAAATTGTTGTAAGGGTCCTTAAGGTCCTGCTCAACCGTCAGTTTGTGAAATTACGATGAAGCTACAATATGCATGGAATGTCAGTGCTCTTAAAATAACGGGATTGGATGTCTCGAATGCAATATTTTCCAGCAGTTATCATACATACGCAATAATCTGGAAGTGCAAGAGAGAAGCGATCATTTCTCTCTGGTTCTGTGAGGTCTTTTTCCACACACTATCAATCACTCTATGCTCAGATAAGGGCTGAGGGAGACAGATAATATGATCGGCTCAGGATCACTCTCACAGCATTTAAGAACAGTGGAAGAGGATAAGTGTCGTTGTGCGCGCGTACGAGAGAGCGCCGGAGCAAGTGCCTGTGGACGGAGGGGGATTTTCACATTATCGTACAGAACTAGACGTGGGCTGAGGGCGCCAGGCCAACACAAACGAGAGAAGAGCCTGGTGCCTGCACCACCAGCCCGTTTCAGCTACAGAGAAATATTTACCCAACACAGCCAAGCTGAATACACTCGAGCAAAATCATTCAAGATCTGGATGATTGCTATCTAGCTATTTTGCAACTTGGTATTGTTGTACTTCTACTAATGTTGGCTTCATGAGATCAATAAAGTTTCAGTATTTTTAACAATTTTGTAAGTCATATTAACTGTCTATAAAAGTATTAATAATTCATTAAACTAAATAACCAAAATAGAAAATCTTTAAAATAAAAAAAGAAAACTTTCTAAAATACATGAAAACAGTAAAAATATTTATTTGGATATAACTTGCAATGTCAATAAAAAAATATTTTTTATATATATATATATATATATATATATATATATATATCTATATATATATAATTTTATAATTGTATTCACAAAAATAAAACAAGTAGGATAATAAAATATGTAAAGTAGCCAGGTAAAGATTTTTTTTTATAACTCATTATTGTAAGTCATATTAATTGTCTATAAATTATAAATAAGTAAAAAACAAAAAAACAAACAAACAAACTTTAAAATAAAAAAGAAAACTTACTAAAAAATATGAGTACACATTAAAAACTATCTGACATATCCTAAAGGTCAATGTTTTATATAAAAGTCTGTATAAGTGTGTATATAAATACATTTATCTTTACATATGATTATATATTTTATTCACAAAAAAAAAAAAAGAGCTAGCCAATTACCTTATTATTAATTATTATATTAATAATTATTAATATAAATAATTATTAATTATGACTTTGAATTCACCAAGGAAAGATTTTAAAGGAATAAGGAATGACAATGAAGACCTTTTTTTGTTTTGTTTACTGTATTTCTTTTTAAACTGCAAAATCAGTCATAGCTTGGCATCTTTCAGGCAAATATGTATTGTGCCCACGAAAACATGCCTGAAATATTCTTCTGAAGTTTAAAGGGATTGAATCTCATAAGAGTATGTCTTAACCCCTGGGGAGTGGTGCTGGTCTTACGCCCAGATTGACTAGCAGAAGGACTCACCCCATCTGAACTGCATCACATGACCAGATGGGTCAGGCCTTCAGGGAGATTACTGCTAGCATGCAGCTTTAAAAAGCCAGACAAACACCCCCACCCTTCTTTTTAATACCCTAACCTGAGTACCACGACCCCTCACACGGCTTTCACTCATCTGAAGGCATTCATCAATCCTTCAAACTCTAAAAACATCCAAGAACACCAGCGGTTTGTTGAATGTTTGTTTTGAAATGGCTTATAATTCAATTCTACCTGAAAATGGAAACTTTGACTTTCTTAGGTTTAAATTGACATACTCAAGTGACCAGTAACTAAACATAAGGATCTTAGTCGATCAAAGCCGATGCATGTCAACTGTTGAGTCTTTTTATCTCAGTTTGTATTTTCTTGTCCTTTAAATTCAAAGGGTTTTATCGTGTTGTGTGAGTTTGTTTGTGGAAGTGGCTCTCTGAGGTCAGGCCAGGGTCTGATCTCGTGGAACAGACAAAAGCACCAGGATGTTCCTGAACAAAAGGCCACTTCCTGAAAGATGTCTGGGTTTCTCTGCCGCTATGCAAACAGTAGCTTGCAAAAAAAAAAAAAAAAAGCATTTATAGCATTTGAACCTATATCATTACGTCTGTATTTGGTTCTTAGTTCGCTATAATAACTTTCCATAGTTCCAGGTATAAGATATCCACTATGGTTCAAAAGTTTGAGGGCAATAAGACATTATTTATTATTTTATTATTTTATTGATTGATTGAAATAAATAAAGTAATAATGGAGTAATGGCTGTTAAAAACTCAGCTTTGCTATAAAAGCAATAAATTACATTTTAAATATAAATTTACATTTAAAATAGAAATTATTTTAAATTGTAATAATATTTGACAGTACTCCTGTTTTTACTATATTTTGTTCAAACAAATACAGCCTTGATGTATTCTTTCAAAAACATTTGATAAATCTTACTTTTAACAGTAGTGTACATCAACTTTTTCTGAAAGATGCATTTTCAAAAGTTTTTTTTCCTCTTGTTGCAGTTTTTAAGACTTTTAAAGGTTAAGGCTGCTAACTTCGACTTCTCAACACGTCACCCTGGACTGAAGACAGGTGCGTTTAACACTGGTACATGTCAAACAGATCATTTCAAGTAGCTGATTGCAGATAGAAGAATTAGACCGGGTAGCTGGCCTAGTGTTGTGATGCATGTTCTGGCCTAGACAGACAGGCCTATAGTTCTGTTAGAGAATTTCACGCTCTTTTTCGATGATAAACTCATATCAGTCAACCGCACTCAAACCCACATGCACATATATTTCCACAGTTCATCATCATCATCATCAGATTACCATGATTTAACTAATCCATGTGACTCGTGACTTGTGAAATAAAATGGAATATGAATATAATAAAATGATCTAAAAGTGATTTATTTTATATTGTATTTTCAGTAAAAATAGCTAAAACTGAAATAAAATTAAATCTATATAGAATTCTATATAAAAAAAATACAAAAATTACATAAAATGAGTAATTCTTAAAATGAGAGCTGACAATATAAATATTTAAGCTAATTCAATAAATATAAATAATACTAAAGCAACACTGATTTGCTAATAAAACATGGTCATGAAAATAACTGTGTGAAGATCCCAGGAATAATAGGTTTGGAATGAAATGAAAGGCACGTTTATTGCATTTTTTTGTTATTCTAAGTTGAACTATTCATTAAATATTAATGCTAAATTACTAAGTAAGTGATATTACTTATCACATAAACAATGTATTTCTATAACATAAGCTGCACATCTGATTATTCACTATGATCAACAGACCTGGTCCATGCAAAACTACAATATCAAATTATTTAAACTTAATGCTAAATTACTAAATAAGTGATATTACTTTTATAAAAATAAACTGTTTATTTGTATTAAATAAACGAGGAAAAGATATTGAAAACAATTAGCTGCACATCTGATTTTTGCGAAGAGACTCGGTTCATGCTGAACTACAATATATAAAATCCTCTTTTTTTTTTTATATCTCAGTGACAATTTCAAGAAAAAAAAAGATCCCGGTGTGAAGATGTATTTGATTCCCAGAGTGTGTCTGCGCATGATGTGTTCCCATCAATACAGCCGCCGCCATGTCTATCTGCATCAGCGCTTTCTGATTTCTTTATGCATTTCTCCTCTTTTTCTGACACCCGCCCTCTCGCTGTCTCCCTTTCCGGCACTTCCTCTGTCACCGTTTGTCTCTGTGTCTCAAAGTATGCCATTACTGTCTCCATCTGTCCATCAAGATAGTTTTATGGATATCTTTCTTTTCTTTCAGACCGCTTTCTCTCCGTTTTCACTCTTGGGAATGAGTCAGCAGCGCTCGAGGCGAACGGCCGGTCTGCCGTCACAATATTCAGCGAACGTCTGACTTATGTTACGCATTCGATGGTGTGACAATATGGTAATACAAATTAGCCGGCTTCTCAAATTTCTTGGCCAGATGAGGCACATGCCACACTAGGGCCACCCAAATGCTTTCATAGCAAGACCTAACGCTGCTGGTCAAACTGACCATCTCACGGCCACCTGTGTGTGTGTGTGTTGCGTTATCAGTATCCACCCGCCCCGGGCCCCTCTTCCCCATTTCCCACAAGACCCCACGCTGTCACAACAGACATTTAGCAGCTTTCACGCTAAAGGGCCACGGGGGGCTTCCTTCCTCCCTTCTCCATTTCCTCCCTATGTTTTCCCCTTCCCTACTGTCTGTTTCACTACATTTTGCGGGATGCCCTCTACAATGCCCTCTTTAACTTAATTTCACGGCTAATTATAGACAAAAACAAGACAGCACAAGAGGTGACTCTCACAATGTGCTCTTAAGAGCAAAAAAACACACAGGAAAACGGAGTCTAAGGGGCAAGACGTAAAAATAGAAAATGCCAGGAAGCATTAAAGATGTTGTGCAGGATAATTTGTTTTGTTAACAACCGTTTATTCAGTTTCATTCTGTGGAACAGTAGTACAAAACAAAAAGCAGCTGTACAAATTTAGAACCCACCCCAACCCATCTCACACCCTGGTAGACTTAAATTTAAAAAAATAAAAAATAAAATAAAATAAATAATAAAAATATATGAATGAATATTAATAAATAAACAATTAACAATAAAATTATTTTTACAAAGATTTTAGAAAAGAAGACAACATTAAAAGATGAATGCCATGAATTAACAATTTTGTTGTGCAGGATAATTATAGTTCAGGGCCATTTTATCTTTTTTACATGGATGCTAGGAAAACAGGAAGCAGGGCAGAGGTGCAGCTAAATGGGCTGCCCAATAGAGCGCGAGGCAAGCGATTCCCACAGCAGCGCTAGAAAAACACGGTTCCAAGAGGATCAGAGCATCCGAGGAAACTCAAACACACGGGGATGGAGTATGGGAATGACGCAGAGGTGCTTTCTCAGGCCGCTTGTTTACTAATGCGCCGTGGGACAGAAATGACATCACAAAAGCTTTTGAAGTGCATATGAATTCAAAATGTCATAATTAAAGTATTTTAACTATTAACTTTCTTAGTATGTTAGCAAATTTTCTAAATAAATTCCATACGATTACTTTTATTCAGCAAGGATGCACTGAATTTTAAAAAAAAAGTGACAGTAAAGACATTTATAATGCTACAAAAGATTTATATTTCAACTAAATGTTCTTTTGAAAAAAAAAAAAAAAAAAAAAAAAAAATTATGGTTTCCACAAAAACATTAAGCCGCACAGCTGTTTTCAAAATTGATATTAACAAGAAATGTTTCTTGAGCATTAAATGAGGATATTAGAATGATTTCTGAAGGATCATGTGACACTGAAGACCGGAGTAATGATGCTGAAAATTCAACTTTGCCATCGCAGAAATAAATTTCATTTAAAAAAAAGTATTAAAATAAATTGTAATACTATTTCACAAATTACTGTTTTATAAAATGAAGCCTTGGTGAGGATAAGAGACTTCTTTTCGACAACTTTTCCCATATATATACGCCACCTGAGAAATCTTTTTTGCTGATGTAAAAAAAAAAATTGTATTGAAAGGAAAGATAATAACAATAGTGAATAATAATATCAGACCATAATAACTGAATTAAATACCAATGGAAAGCATCAAGCTCTATCCTCCGTTATTGCCCATTGAAAAATAGTCAGGTTACAGAAGTTAAAGGTGTAATGAATGCCGTCATGTTGTCTTTAAAGCAAAACTAGCATCTAGACGTATGCCGATCTAGTCTAAAGTCACTGTAAACTCAAACCTGGAAAAAGACTAAATCACTGAAGCAAATTCTCTTAGTCTGTTAATTGGTCAAATATATGTTTGACATAGTCAAAACACAAATCTTCAAAAACAGAATGACGATGATGAAGATAAATACAGAAAACAAAGCAAAGAGAAAACACTCTAACCATCGAATGACTCTCAACAATATGCAATTTTGATTCAAGTAAATGATCTTAAAATGTAAAAACAGAAGAAATGCATGAGGAACTTACCATGGTGCACCATATATTCGAAAGCCCTTGACGGTGGCGTCAGAGTCCTGCAGGTAAACACAGTTTGACAGGAGAGACTGAACATTGTCAAAGTCCTCGGGTTTCAACTTGGACACGGAGGGAAAGCGATAGTAATCCTGCTTGACCAGCTCAGTCATGAAATCCTTATCGAAGGTCAGCTCATGATTCCCCGCGATCACCACTTTAAATTCATATGGCAGGCTGCCTGCAACACCACAGAAAAACATTCACAGAGTTAAAACAGAACATTAACCCTAGATGTTCTTATTCAACAAATAATGGCAACTAAAGTACTGGTTTGGAAGAACTGTGACAATATATAAATTGACATTTTTACAATAGTAGTGCAACCTAGCCATGTGCCTACAGAGAAATCTCATTGGTCCAAAATCCTATACCCCATAACTGCGTGCTAAACATCACATATCTTCTGGTTGGATATTGTTGCAACTAATTTGCATTCACCACTGACAGACATATTTCTTGTCAATGGAACTCACGTCCTGTCACATCTGAATTTATTACAAAATGTGAGGTTATTGCGATCCTGAGGAAAAGTCAGATAATGAAAAACAGGACTCTGCAAGTAGAAACAGGCCATTACAGCAAAACATACACCAAAGCATCTTTCTTTGCCTCTCTATTCAGGCTACTGTCTGTTCTCAAACAACCATATGGCTGGATAACGACTACAAGAACCTAAATCTAAAACATATCAGAAAGACTTTTAGTCAAGCATAAAGGTACTGTCTGTGTCTTTCAAGCCACTATGGCCTTTCTTTTTCCTTCAACAGAAAGTGTAATAAAAGTCAACGGCCATTAAACGACCACCAAATGTTTATTAAAGTCATGGCTGCCTCGTTTTCCCATTTCTCTTCCTCACTTCAGCCTCCATCGTCACAGCAAAGCTATTCTGTGCTGGTACATCAGGATAATGCAACAGGGGAAGTTGTTCTTCACAGAACTCAAACAAAAAGTGACCCTCTCTCTATATCTCTGCCAATCCTCAGACAGGAAAACACACAGACCGTCTCTCAGTGGATTGCATAACACATATGGAACGCTTCAAATGCGTAGTGAGTTTGAGAACAAACCAAATCACAATATTTCACCTATCAAAACAGATGAAACGAGGTGCTTTTCAAAGCAAAATGGGACTGAAAATGCAAAAGCAAAGACATAATATAAGTCAAAATCCGCTGTGATCAGAAGCTCTATAAAATATGTCTGAAGGTGCTCTTCACAGCCCGTTATTTGTTCTCTTTTATGAAAGAGAATGACAGTGTGAAATCGCCAGTTTAATAACGGCTTTTCACGACTTGAATTGGAAGCGTGTCTTTTTCGGAAAACAATAAAAACCAATTAAATCTTGAACTGTAAAAGGCATCAGAAAGGAGCAAATCGCTTGACCGAATGTATAAAGAAAATAAAAAGATAACCTGATTTAAAAGTAAACACTTTCCCAGCAGTTTCATTTACTTTCTTGCTCCTTCCTTGCGCTCGCCACTATATAGACTGGGATATATCATAAATCTCAGTCTAATCTAATAACAGGAGCCCATCTCTCAGCTCCGCAGTCCGCAGTCAGCCAAACGCCATCACGGATCCATTTACATCGAGCTTTCCTGTCGCACAAAACCGAATCACAAACCCCCGGCGGACGAGCTTCGTACCAGCCTCTCCATGGCATAAAAAGGCCTAGAATGCAATTACCTTCCCACCGACTGCATCTTCTGCGTCCCCGCAGGGATTTTTACAACATCTTATTGCCATCAAAATGTATTTTTCAAAGAGGACTGCGGATATAAACTCTGTTTATTACTTTGAAGAAGCTACGGAGGAACATATGGGAAGGTATGTGGCGTATGGGAAAGCACTTACAGTCAAAGGGATTTGGGTTAAGCCTCAGTGTTTGAATCTGATTTACATCAGAGGACCATCACGGGGCAGAGTTTGGCAATCGCTGCGCGTAATGAATGTAAATCAAATTAGTGAAAATAAACTATGCACCGTAAACATCTGAAACTGACTGGTAGGGAACATGTGTATTTTGTTGAAAACAGAGTGGCGCAATCACATTCGTCAAGTTTTTCGAACCGCTGCGCAAAAAACATGTGGGATTTGATGAATAGAATTAAAAACAAAGAGCACATAGCACCAGAAAGCCCAACAGCACATATCACCAAACGCTCAATCATAAATTAAAGCAATAGTTCACCCAAAAATGAAAACTCATTATTTACTCTACATTATGTTTTTCCAAACTAGTATGACGTCTTTTCTTCTTTCATGTTAACACAAAAGATTCATTTTTAAAGAATATCCTGGTCACTCTTTTCGTATAATGAAAAGGAAATGAGAACTGCGGGTGTCAACAAGCATTATAAAAGTATCATAAAATTGGTCCATACACCAATCTTCTATTTATTCCGGAACCATACAATAGTTTTGTGATGAACAGAGCAAAATATAAGTTGTTATTTACCCAAAGACTTCACATTTCCTTTAGCGGGTTCTTTGTGAATAAAACTTTCTTTTGAGCCAGATTATTTGGTTCACAACACCTGTCTGAAAGATTTTTTCATGAATCTGACCAATCCACAAAACAATTAACATAGAAGATTTAGAACAGATAATATAGTGTCTGATAAAGACACAGTGTTATGCTATTTTGCAAAATAGCAGCAACAATGGCATATTATTATAGATTGCAGACTGATTGTATCAATATAGATTGTTAATACATTTTTAAAAACGATACATAAATATTTACATTAAACAATTCCTCAATATAGAAATTAATTGATGAACATCAACTCAAGTAACAACTATTTTACAACAGTTTTGAATGCGTCTCATCCACATTTCAGAGTTTGAACTTCTATGTTTATCTTTTACAAAATGTAATGATGTTCTTGAGAGAAATACCAATGGGTGATTCACGAGTCAGATGTTTCCAATGAACCACTTGAGTTGGTGCACAATACCTGTCTGAATGATTCGTTCATGAATCTGACTGATTTGATTATCCAGTTCTCACTGGCCAGACTCGATGTTCAGGTCTCCGCAGTTATAAGGTCACTGGAGAGGAAGATTTTTAGCAAATAAGAAACAAGTTTCATGCATCATATGGACTAATTTAAGACAGTTTTATGTTTCTTTTGTGGCCTTTGACAAGCCTATTGTAAAGAGCAGGATATTCTTCAAAAATAAACCTTTCCTGTTTACTACAAGAACAAATCATACAGGTTTGCAATGACATGCGAATGAGTGAATAATAACAGGATTCTCATTTTAAGGCAAACTATCTCTATATCTCAACATTGACTGTTTAAAAAAACATGCAAACACTTTATTTTTCCACCCTCACAACATTGCAAAACAAAGGAACAAAGCTGATCTATTGGACACTGGATCTATCGGCTGTCTTGCATTGATCATAACCAGTGAACTCAGACAAACGAAGTCAAGACCTAGAAAAGCTCCTTATTTATGGTGCACAGATCCATGTTTGCATCCGTGAATACCGCATGGAGAAGTACAGGTCAGATCTCACGGGTAAGATATCGAGCAAAACTGAACTTTAGCAAAGAAACCTCATTCCCACCGAATGATTCCTGAGAATCGATCCCACTTATCAACAAAAACCATGATCAATGACAACGATTAGCGGCTGGGCTTTCTGTGCCAGAAAAACAAACAAAAGTGATCTACGCTTCACGAAAATGCATAGCGAATGAGGCAAATCCAAAAGAGAGAGAGGGAGAGGAATGACAAAACCGGCAGTATTTAAAAAGTCTAAAATAAACAACACCAATTTCCCCTTGCAAATTTAATTTATAGAGGCCTTTTATGTTTTTTTTTTTCTTCTCCTGTATCATTTAGCCCCTACTGCTAAAGAACAAATGAGCGACCTTGGAAAGAAGTGCCAGCATTATGTTGCGGAACTCTCCAGAAACTAGAACCGGAATGCTTTGGCTCAGACAATGAAAACACAAAGATCCTTTTTCCAGAAGATCCACTTCAGGCTCATCTGAGCAACTTTCTTATAGAGTTCTTCAAAAGGCTTCTATAAACTACTCCATCATCGTGTCATGTTCCAGGGAATGATTTGTCTTAAACTGACTAAACTCTTCTCTCCAAACATGGTTTTTGACAGAAGACAGCTTTCAGCCATCGTGAGATTATCTATCAGCGCCCAGCTGTGTGTTTACAACAAAAAGCGATGATGTGAAATTTCATTGTCAGGTTTCCTTCGGGACGTGAATAATAAGAACGTCGAAGCGTTCTCCGACCACCAGGCACTTCAAAAGCTGCCGGGTGTCACATGCCAGATACAAAAAAAGTGGCGGCGTCGAGTATGTTGATAGATGGAGGGATGGAAAGATTGCTGACAGCTCTCTCCGTTTCTTCCCTTCTGATGCACTATTTCAACCGCGTGTGGCACAAGAGTGTGCATGGATGGAATGACGGCGCAAAGGACAAACTAAGAGCCTGTGACATCAAAAATCAGGTTGCAAATACAGAGTGTCACAGAAACTACTTTAAAATCGCAACTAGCCAAGATGTTATTTAAATGACCTACCAATAATTAAAAGTAGTAATCTATTCTACAAGTTTCAGACATCTTGTAGTAAGTCTCTCACTACACTGAAGGTATTTATGAGGACAACATATTGGAGAAAAAAAAATTAAAAAGAGCAGCAATTGTTTTGTGGGCCCAAATACTATCATTTAGTATTTGATACTAAATGATAAAACCTAAAAGCTGCACTGAAAACAATGACAAGCACAGCATTTACATTTTTTTTTAGTGGAACAGTAGAGTTCTGCAAAAAAATATATGAGTGATGACTGACATCTGAATCACAGAATCGAATTTCTGAATGAACTAACCGATTCACTGAATCAACCCGTTCAAAATTGGCAAGCTGCAAACATGCGGACTTAAACCAGCTTTCTTGGCAAGATTCTCTTTAAACAGATGCTCAATCAGAAGAGTAGCTGAGGTGAAAGAGAAAACAGCATGACACAAAAATGTTTCGCAATCCTTGCTAAATTGCTACTTGACTGAAATACTGGTATCAAAAAGCATCATTTTGAAACCAGCTGAACTAGTGTCATAACATTTTTAAAAAAAGTTATATTTTGCAATTTTAGTACTTTTTACTTATTTAGTTTCTTTCTAACACTGAATATTGCTTGTGGTGCACGGCTCATGTAGAAAAGCCACATGGATACACACAAACAGTATGACAATACACCAGATTTGCTGGTCTGAAGAGCAGCGGTGTGAGTGGCTTCACGGTTCAGTGTGATCTCTTTATGGCTGCATGAGGTGCCAACATCCCAAACCCTTGGCCTCGGACTCCCTGGCACCAGCAGAGCTCTGGATGTCAGAGTCGGCAAGCGTTTGATTTAAATCACATGTTTTTTGATCTACACCTCAACCAAAGAACAGGATCAAATAGGACTTCAGGTGCAGGATTTACTACATACATGATCAAAACAATACAGAGACTTCCTAAACTACATTTCTAAGAACACAATTCTTCAAGAAAACAACTCAAACATTACTAAGAATTTTTTTTTGGACATGAACCATGGTAATACCACAGTATTTTGAAAAGTGTAGTAAAAAGAGTGTTTTTTATTTTATTTTGATCTTTATTTCTTTCAGTCATGGTCAGTAAACGAAATACCATATGAAATAAATATATAAACAAAATATATACACTCAGCGGCCACTTTATTAGGTACACCTGTTCAATTGCTTGATAACACAAATTACTAATCAGCCAATCACACGGCAGCAACTCAATGCATTTAGGCATCTAGATGTGGTGAAGACGACTTGCTGAAGTTCAAACCGAGCATCAGAATGGGGAAGAAAGGGGATTTAAGTGACTTTGAACGTGGAATGGTTGTTGGTGCCAGACGGGCTGGTCTGAGTATTTCAAAAACTGCTGATCTACTGGGATTTTCACGCACAACCATCTCTAGGGTTTACAGAGAATGGTCCGAAAAAGAGAAAATATCCAGTGAGCGGCAGTTGTGTAGACGAAAATGCCTTGTTGATGTCAGAGGAGAATGGGCAGACTGGTTAGAGATGATAGAAAGGCAACAGTAACTCAAATAACCACTCGTTACAACCAAGGTATGCAGAATACCATCTCTGAATGCACAACACGTAGAACCCTGAAGCAGATGGGCTACAGCAGCAGAAGACCACACCGGATGCCGCTCCTGTCAGCTAAGAACAGGAAACGGAGGCTCACCAAAATTGTACAATAGAAGATTGGAAAAACGTTGCCTGGTCTGATGAGTCTCGATTTCTGCTGCAACATTCAGATGGTAAGGCCAGAATTTGGCGTAAAGAACATGAAAGCATGGATCATTCCTGCCTTGTCTCAACGGTTCAGGCTGGTGGTGGTGGTGTAATGGTGTGGGGGATATTTTATTGGCACACTTTGGGCCCCTTAGTACCAATTGAGTATCGTTTAAACGCCACAGACTACCTGAGCATTGTTGCTGACCATGTCCATCCCTTTATGACTACAGTGTACCCATCTTCTGATGGCTACTTCCAGCAGGATAATACACCATGTCACAAAGCTCAAATCATCTCAGACTGGTTTCTTGAACATGACAATGAGTTCACTTTACTCAAATGGCCTCCACAGTCACCAGATCTCAATCCAATAGAGCACCTTTGGGATGTGGTGGAATGGGAGATTCGCATCACGGATGTGCAGCCGACAAATCTGCAGCAACTGCGTGATGCTATCATGTCAATATGGACCAAAATCTCTGAGGAATGTTTCCAACACCTTGTTGAATCTATGCCACAAAGAATTAAGGCAGTTCTGAAGGCAAAAGGGGGTCCAACCCGGTACTAGCAAGGTGTACCTAATAAAGTGGTCAGTGAGTGCATATTCTAAACAAAATACCATATAAAAGCTAAATATAAACTCAAATAACCCACAGTTCAAATACCAAGAACTTTATGATTTTCTAACTGAAATGAAAACACATTAAAAGATGAATTTTCCTACAATAAGATTTGGAATGCAATACCAAAGCCAAGACTTATGCAAATTACAAACTCCATGCATGCTAACACACACTGCATAACAGATTGTGTGTGTGTGTTATACACCAACACACTATACTACAGCTCAAACTAATGAGAGCACGTCATGCATCAAGGGCTTCCAAACAGATATATTAACAAGAGTTATGGAAGTCAGGACTGATGTTTCAATCTCAAATCTATCAATCTCACAGTGTGTCACAGTAACAACATCCGTAACGGCCACGTGCTGCAAGCTGACTATGATCTGGGGCTCTTTGTCAAAAACAAATCATACGTTTTTGTCTGGAAATGTACTTTTTCAATAGCTATTGACAGCTGGTTATCTAATATACTGCTAATCAGCAGACAACTGCCTATAAAATAGCAATTTATGCTAAGGATTTCTAAAACCTAACATTTAATACCAATTTGTGTAAAATGTTAACAAAATCTTTAATCTTTCCTCTAGATAGAATAAGTAAACAAAGCTGAAAATTGTGATATTCTCTTCATCTGTATTCTACATATTTTTCCTGAGAGGATTGTTCCTACACATAAAATCATGTTGAATTTAACCCTAAATAAATACGCATAATTAGTTGCTAATGAAGTTCCATTGCTCTCCTATGAATCGGTAATTAGAATGTCTTGTAGAAAATACTAAATAATTCTTACACTATGTCTACACCAGATAAAAATAGATCACCAATTATAATAAGCAGAGCTGTCTACACTGAAAATGTTTCTCCTGCTAATTTATTGTCCTAGTTCATATGAAATAAATTGAATTTATTTACTGATACAAATATATTTTTCATATCAATTTCATTTGTGCATTTAAACAACTTATTACTGTTAAATCAAAGACACATTTAAATGTTGCTGTTCTCTTGCCTACTAATTAAAATGAAAATTTTTGGTTTATAATTGTATGTACAGGTGCTGGTCATAAAATTAGAATATCATGAAAAAGTTGATTTATTTCAGTAATACCATTCAAAAAGTGAAACTTGTATATTAGATTCATTCATTACACACAGACTGATATATTTCAAATGTTTATTTCCTTTAATTTTGATGATTAGAACTGACAACTAATGAAAGTCCCAAATTCAGTATCTCAGAAAATTAGAATATTGTGAAAATGTTCAATATTGAAGACACCTGGTGCCACACTCTAATCAGCTAATTAACTCAAAACACCTGCAAAAGCCTTTAAATGGTCTCAGTCTAGTTCTGTAGGCTACACAATCATGGGGAAGACTGCTGACTTGACAGTTGTCCAAAAGACGACCATTGACCCCTTGCACAATTCTGGATCATCAATATTTATTAATCAATCAATCAATCAATATGAGTTACAGTGGCACAGATACACTATCATTCAAAAGTTTGAAGAAGTTGTTTACGTTTTATAAAAATGTTTTTAAAAATAGTAAATTACACTCACCATTGCTGAATTTATTTGATGAAAAATAGAGTAAAAACAGAAATAATGTGTAAAACGTATTACCATTTTAAACAACTGTTTTCAATTTGAATATATTTTAAAGTCTAATTTATTGCTGCGATGCACAGCTGAATTTTCAGCATCATTACTCCAGTCTTCAGTGTCACATGACAGAAATCAATCTACTATGCTGATTTGCTGCTCAAAACAAGTTTTTTTTATTATTATTATCAATGTTGAAAACAGTTGTGCAGCTTAATCTTTTAGTGAAACCATGAATTTCTGGATCAATAGAAAACTAATGAGAAAAGAACAGCATCTATTTGAAATCTTTTCTACCAAAATCTTTACTTTAACTTTTAATGTGTCCTTGCTGAACAAAAGTATTGATCCTTGAAAAAAACTAAAAAAATCTTACTGACCACAAACTTTTGAATGGCACTGTAGAATGACAAATCCAAAGTTAAAGGGTTGAGGAAAATTAAATCATAATTCGACAAACCCAAAACCAGCATAAAAAAATAGGCAGTTAATAATCTCACAAAATGTCTTGGAGTACCCAGAATTCCTCACTGAACAGAATAAAAGATTCAGTAATGACACACACAGCCCACTGAAGTACCTCCTTCTGTTATTGTAACGGATGCCGTAAGCGAGTGTGTGAGGGTCAGCTGTGATGCAAGGGGTTAAACGGTGGTTAATCGCAGCTCTTTACCTAACCAGTCGTTAAACTTCTTGACCTCCGAGGGCAGGCCCAGCTCAGTGAAGTCCCCCGTGTGCAGCAGAACGTCCCCGTAAGGCATCTGGATGCCATCTGTCCGTGAGTGTGTGTCCGACACACACACAAAACGCGTGTGGCCACTCGGCTTGGGACTGTCGTACGAGATGGGGTCCACCCTGAGAGCGAGAGTAAGCCACAGAGAGACAGATGGAGGGAGAGAAAGAGAAGCAGGGTATTTTATGAGCATGAAAATCAACAGAAATAACTGTACACAATTGCTAGCTGGCTAGTTACATAAGTACATAAGCTCAGCGAAGTACTCTGTCATTGCAATGTTCCTAACACAACAGAACAAACCAAAAAATGAGTGAATGAAGGATCACTGTAGTGGCAAAGGTCTATAATAGATCATGTGTGACGGAAACATTAAGGAACTGGATTCATTAAGTGATATTGAATTTGAACCACATTTCTTTTCATACACTACCATTAAAGTTAATGTTTTTGAAAGAAGTCACTTATATTCACCAAGGCTGGATTTATTTGTTTATAAATACAGTTAAACAGTAATATTATGAAATATTATTAGAATTTTAGCTGTTTTCTATTTGATATATTTTAAAATGCATTTCTGTAATGTTAAAGCTGAATTTTCAGCAACATTGTCTTTCTTCTGTGCCACGTGATCCTTCAGAAATCATTGATTTGCTGCTCAAGAAACATTTCTTATCATTATTAATGGTGAAAACAGTTGTGCTGTTTATTTTTATGGAAATGAGTTTTTCAGGATACTTTGATGAATAGAAGGTTCAAATGAACAATTTATTAAACATTAAAAATGTCTTTGTCACCTTTGATCCTTGATATGCATCCTTGCTGAATAAAAGTATTATTTAAAAAAAATCTTACTGACCCCAAACTTTTTGAATAATATGTATAACTTATAAATATTCTTGTATTAATTATAAATATATCTAAACAAATTAAATACAAAAATAAATATAAATTATGCTCTTATAGCCTGAAATCTTAACATCCATTATAAAATTTAGTTAACGTTCATAACTTAAGTATGCAGACAAATAGAACAACGAATAGATGCATTAGTTGTTTAGACAGACAGACCAATGGATAGATATATTTTGGAATTGGAATGCAAAAAACATTTTCCCATTTGCATTCACAGCTTTTGTGGAAAAGTGAAAACTAGAGCAGAATCTTTTGTTGCAGAAGCTCTGAAAATGGAAGCAGCCTTCAGAAATACTCACATTTGATGTCTAGTTAAGAGAATCACTCTCTTTTTGTCTGAACATCCTTTTATTTATTTTCCCAAAGATAGTTTGGGGGGAGAGATGGGGGAGGGGGAGAGTGGAAGAAATTCTCCTCTATAACTCAAAAGGAATGAAAAAAGGATCTTGGCTGTAATTGAAGTCAGAAACGTGCAATAAGCAGCACTCCCCCCCCCCCCAAACTAAAATTACTAAAAGGGTTGTCAGTCGACAAACAGCCCTCGGCTCTCTAATTAACACTTACATCTCCTGTCCGACTACAAATATAAAGGACCTTAGGAAGGGAGGTGGGCCGTTGTGCACAACACGCACGCTCTCTGTCCCTCTCTCTCACACACACACATACGCACACACACACACACACACAATTCCACAAAGGAAAACAAGTATGTTAAGCAGTTGTACATAAAAGAGCATAGACTCAAATGAAAGAAAAGAAAATAGCGCAGAATGGCAAATAGCGAGTCAACAAGAAAGAAATAGAAATAGAAGAAATATACAGAGACATCCATAAGGAAGAACAAACACAAAGTAAAATGAAAGAATGAAGAAAAAGAAAGAAAGAAAAAGCCGCCCAATTTCCATCGTCACTGGCTCGTGCATCTGTCTTAATTGTGATTACATTTATATGACCGAGTCATATCTGAAATGAACCACCTGCACAGAAAATCATGACACTTTAAAAAGGAGAGAGATAGAGAAACAGCCGGACAGAAAATAATATTGGTTATTGATCACAATGCAGTAAATAAAAGCAGACCCTTGCACTCACACACACACACACACACACTAGTATTGATTAAATGTGGTCTGTGGTGGTCAGGCCAACCACGGAGATATAAAAGACTCGACAGATCTTATGGAAGCGGCTGGCGTGCTGAACTCTGTGGTCTGCACACACACACACTGTCATATGAATCTATTAGAGTGAACAAGGTTTTTCCACATAGAAACAGAGCTGCGTATCTGTCAGTTCGCTGTCACCTGAACACGCGATTCACAGGATTCGTTTCACAAGCAAACCAACATTTTAATGCCACATGAAATAAAAATGGACATTTGCTTTCTTAATACACTTCTTGTGAATAGTGAATGATTAACTTTTAATGATTAACATTTAAAATACAATGTACATGAAAATCAAACCAGTGAGCATCAAGCATGAAGCCGGAGAAACAGTATTCCTGACCCTTAAAACTGGTTGATTCATTGATTTTTAAATATATTTCCACTTGAATAAAACCAATTTATTAACATGAAGCACATTTTTACCTGACACAACATTTACTCAATGAAATCACCACAGCCACAACTATAGCCATGACCGGATGAAGCCTTTTGAATATTTGCTCATTGTTTTAAATCATCACTCAGTCTTTTAAATATTCATTGGGGGGGGGGTAGAGAGGATTATTCGGACCAGGGGCTTATGCAGCCACTGAAATTGCATTAGAGCAAAACTGGAATGTGTGTGTGTGTGTGTGAGAGAGAGCGATTGAGAGTGTGTGAAACTAAAAAAGGACAGATATATCTTAGGAAACTGAGTGAATAAAGACACCGTCGTTCGAATCCACAGCAAAAGTATGGTTAAAACAACACTTAGATATGAGAAGCTTCCTCATGCCAGGAAAATACCTTTATAAAAGACGCACGTTTATACTCCGGATGCACCGCGGCTCTTTTATTGGATACATGTGTCATATTGCACAGGAAAGCGTTTTGATTTCTGTTCAAAGATACTCTATTTGACAGCGCTCACTTGATTCTTTAACCTTCAGGAGCAACAAACGATTGAACTGTATCAAAGCTTCAAAAACAGCCACAGTTCATCTACTTCAGAGAGCCGAACACACTCATGCTATTTGTGGATCTTTTGTTATAAGAAATAACCTAAAATTTGCAAACAGCAGCCACAATTGTTTGTTAGGTCAAAACTGAGGTAGGGAACAATCAGCTGGTTTCTATTTAGACTTTTTTCCTTTTATAACACAGTTAACATCGCACCCTCAGTCCTCATGGGAAGAAATAAAGTGACAAGTGATTAAAGATATCCGATAAAAGGTATATTTGCCATATAAATCATAGTTTTTGTGTCAATCAAGTCACAATCAGAGCTAAATGAGTGACATTTTATTGGTTTCTGTTTGTGTATGCTGTGCTGGGTAGCTCCGCCCACTGTACACTCTCATTGGTCGAAAATCCTGCTCCACTTAACAGTATAGTAAACATGTTCTGATTGGCTGTATTGCATCAAACAAATGACACTTTAACTTTTCCAGATTATATGTAACAGTCGATATGTGAACATTGCATTCATTATCAGCGCAAAATGGGTTTAAAATCCACTTCTCTCAGAATTAAGCTTCTCTTTTTGAACCAGACTATTTCCATCAACATTCATATAGCCAGATTTACATTGTGATCCCACCCACTCTTCATAATTGACATGTTAGTCAATGTGCTTTACAGCACAGAGACACCTGCTGTCCAATGAGAAGAAAGAATAATTACATTAGACCCTCCACCCCAGCACTCATTATGACATAATGATTGTCCGGTCAATAGGCAGTTAATTTCGAGCCTGACCTCTGGTCTACGGTTTTAAAAGGCAATGATCCAACTGCTAATTAACATCAGCTACCCATTAACTGGGTTCTCACGTTAGTCAGAAACATTCATTTTACTAAAATTACTCTTTGCTATTGTAAATGAAATCATTATCAAATCACAAAATGGCGACAAATCTAGACAAACAATTACTTGTAGATCAATATATCTGGCAAAGGAGATGGTATTTTGGCATTGGTTTTAAATCTATCGACAATGAATGGATAAATCCTTTTTTTTTTTAAAAAGAATATACAGTTGGGCAAAAAAGTATTTAGTCAGCCACCAATTGTGCAAGTTCTCCCACTTAAAAAGATGAGAGAGGCCTGTAATTTTCATCATAGGTACACTTCAACTATGAGAGACAGAATGGGGGGAAAGAATCCAGGAAAATCACATTGTCTGATTTTTAAAGAATTAATTGGTAAATTCCTCGGTAAAATAAGTATTTGGTCACCTACAAACAAGCAAGATTTCTGGCTCTCACAGACCTGTAACAACTTCTTTAAGAGGCTCCTCTGTCCTCCACTCGTTACCTGTATTAATGGCACCTGTTTGAACTCGTTATCAGTATAAAAGACACCTGTCCACAACCTCAAACAGTCACAATCCAAACTCCACTATGGCCAAGACCAAAGAGCTGTCGAAGGACACCAGAAACAAAATTGTAGACCTGCACCAGGCTGGGAAGACTGAATCTGCAATAGGCAAGCAGCTTGGTGTGAAGAAATCAACCGTGGGAGCAATTATTAGAAAATGGAAGACATACAAGACCACTGATAATCTCCCTCGATCTGGGGCTCCACGCAAGATCTCACCCCGTGGGGTCAAAATGATCACAAGAACGGTGAGCAAAAATCCCAGAACCACACGGGGGGACCTAGTGAATGACCTGCAGAGAGCTGGGACCAAAGTAACAAAGGCTACCATCAGTAACACACTACACCGCCAGGGACTCAAATCCTGCAGTGCCAGACGTGTCCCCCTGCTTAAGCCAGTACATGTCCGGGCCCGTCTGAAGTTTGCTAGAGAGCATTTGGATGATCCAGAAGAGGATTGGGAGAATGTCATATGGTCAGATGAAACCAAAATAGAACTTTTTGGTTAAAAACTCAACTCGTCGTGTTTGGAGGAGAAAGAATGCTGAGTTGCATCCAAAGAACACCATACCTACTGTGAAGCATGGGGGTGGAAACATCATGCTTTGGGGCTGTTTTTTCTGCAAAGGGACCGGGACGACTGATCCGTGTAAAGGAAAGAATGAATGGGACCATGTATCGTGAGATTTTGAGTGAAAACCTCCTTCCATCAGCAAGGGCATTGAAGATGAAACGTGGCTGGGTCTTTCAGCATGACAATGATCCCAAACACACCGCTCGGGCAACGAAGGAGGGGCTTCGTAAGAAGCATTTCAAGTTCCTGGAGTGGCCTAGCCAGTCTCCAGATCTCAACCCCATAGAAAATCTTTGGAGGGAGTTGAAAGTCCGTGTTGCCCAGTGACAGCCCCAAAACATCACTGCTCTAGAGGAGATCTGCATGGAGGAATGGGCCAAAATACCAGCAACAGAGTGTGTGAAAACCTTGTGAAGACTTACAGAAAACGTTTGACCTTTGTCATTGCCAACAAAGGGTATATAACAAAGTATTGAGATTAACTTTTGTTATTGACCAAATACTTATTTTCCACCATAATTTGCAAATAAATTCTTTAAAAATCCTACAATGTGATTTCCTGGATTCTTTCCCCCCATTCTGTCTCTCATAGTTGAAGTGTACCTATGATGGAAATTACAGGCGTCTCTCATCTTTTTAAGTGGGAGAACTTGAACAATTGGTGGCTGACTAAATACTTTTTTGCCCAACTGTATGTATGTATGTATGTATGTATGTATATATATATATATATATATATATATATATATATATATATGTGTGTGTCAATCGTTTAAAAAAACAAAATTAAATCACACATTTTTTCTGAAAATAATCGCAATTAATCCCACGTAACAAAGTTTTTAAATATACTTTTATGTTGCAATAATTTCCCATTCAATCTTAAAATTAATGTACAAACAACATAGACAGTATATTTTTTAATATTTGTTTAATGGCATCCTTTTTATGATTGAAGGCCAGCATCACTGATACCAATTAATACTGATTTCCCTATAAAAATGTTTCCCCCTGATATTTAACCATTGACTATAGCCATTCAACATTACATTATAATTAAGGGCTATCAATTTTAACCTTTATTAGACTTTAAAAATATGTAAGTGAACTTAAAACAATTTTCATATAATAAACCCATTATAATAAATGTCATATTTATCTACCTGTGCCCCTCAGCAGAAATATACAGAAATTGAATAAAGTTATCAAACACTAACTTGTAAACTAAATACAGATGAATCCTTAAAACAATAAAAGTTATTGATTTCCTCTTTTTTTCTTTTGTTCTTGATGAACAGACATCACAGTAGCTGGTTATTAGGCTATTTTGGTCTCTGTTTCTTTAAGAGCTGCTGCTGCTGAACATGAAGCGGATCTGACACGCATCATATTTTTTATTTTTTAACTCTACCTTTTCTGACCCACTTCAGGTCGGACCCATTTCAGTCTCTTCTAATGAGCTGACGAGTTGATTCGAGTGTGTTAGATGAGGGAGACAGTGCTTGGATGCTCCAGGACAGTTTTGAAAACCATTTCAGAGACATGTTCTTAATGTAACTCATATATAGCATATTGCATGCACAGTTTTATGGCAGCTTTAATCGCCTTTTTGGTAACTTCATGACTTAACTGATCACGACGTTGCATGCTCGTAGTTTCTTTCGTGATTTGATATGAAATGATACAGGCTATACAAGCTCTGGCACCTTTGTGCGTGTATTGAAGAGCACGTGCTGCAAGCACAGTACAGTTTCCACACATTTGACTCGCACCTGACGCTAAAGTGAAGCGGCGCACGCGTCTGAAATGTCTCCTGTTTGATGTGCTCGTAAAGACGTTCTGTGACTGAATAAATGCACTTCTTATATATATATATATATATTGTGACGAGTCGGCTGCCTCCCCCCTGTCCATCATCACCACCCCGTCCCGTATTCGCCGCCCTTCACCAGGCTCCCGATGGGAGTGGGTGTGTGAGAGAGGAGGGGCGCTGAAACAGCCAGGGCTGGCGGCGTGTGATGAGGCGCACCTGATGTGAATAGAGCCTCATCACCGTCGCCGTTAAATGCCGAGCGCGCCTCTCCTCGGGAGACCGGTCTCTTCCCCGTGCATGCACGCTGGTGTCCTCGTGGGTCCAGGAAAGGGAGCGTAGAGGGAACTACTCGCCGCCGCCAGAGACGCGAGCCACCCGCGATACGGCCGTCGGGCCAGGACGCCGGGCCATGGAATCCCGTCGAGCACCCGGGGATTAAGGAGTTGGACGAAGCCGCCACAGAAGCCGCCGTCACCCGCGCCCCGGGACCTCCAGACGGGAGCGCGTGCGGCCGCCGGACTCCGCCCCTTACCTGGACCCTTCCCTTCTGAACACTGCCCTCCTTCACGAGCCCCGCAGCACAACGAGGACACCAGATCCCTGTTTATTTTGGACACTTTTCCCCCTTTGGACACTTTATTTTAACATTTTGTTTAATAAAAACCTCTCCGAGGCTTGACGCCACGCCCCCCCCCCCCCCCCCCCCCCCCCGAGTCTCTGTATTTCAAAGAGGAAACCTTTCAAAACATTGAACAAGAAATCAGCCATTTCCAGGCCCAGGGAAATGTACTGCTTATGGGTGATTTAAACGCTAGAACCGGAGAAGAATTCGATTTCTTAGAATCACACGGTACCAGATTCATCACTGGCAATAACGACTTGTACCCTTCTTACCCCGCCAGAGAAAACTGTGATCAGACAATGAACGATCACGGACGGCAGCTGCTGCAGCTCTGCCGAGGACTGGCTCTGTACATCGTCAATGGAAGACTGCAAGGAGACTCGCTCGGCCGATACACCTACAGCTCTTGGTAACAGCACTGTAGATTATACCATCACAGATCTCCACCTTTCCTCTTTGAGAGCATTCACAGTCAAACCCCTGAAACCTTTCTCAGACCGCAGCCAAATCACACTCTATATAAAGCAATCTGAAACATCACCCACACCAATTAGGACACTATCCCCCGGTTTCACAGACAAGGCTTAAGCCTAGTCCTAGACTAAAATGTAAATCTAAGATGTTTTAACTGAAATAAACTTGCACTGACTGATCTTGAAATATATTAGTGCCTTTGTTTTGTCTCAAGATGCACACCAGTAATGTTTTTTTCTAAGTATATTTATAAAAATCACTTAAATGTCCTAACTGAACTATGGCCTAATCCTGGTTTAGTCTAAGCCCTGTCTCTGAAACCGGGCCTATATCAAATGATCAAAATTATGTCATTCAAATGGACAGAAAACAACGCCACAACTTACATCAATGCTGTTGAATCTCCAGAAATACAGTCCCTCTTACACTCATTCCAAACACAGGCATACCCTAAAAATCAATTCGGCATCAATCAGGAAGTACAAGATCTAAACAACATATTATACAAAACAGCACAAAAAAGTAATTTGACCATTGTTAAACCAAATACATTTTTTTTAGATACTGACAAATGGTTTGATTTAGACTGTAAGACTCTGAGAAAAAACCTCAGAAATCTATCAAATCTAAAACACAGACAACCAGATAATCCGGACCTCCGCCTTCATTACTGTGAGGCACTAAAACAACATAAAGCCACACTCCTGCGGAATAAAAGCACTGTTTTTGCAAAACCAGTTTGAAGAAATTGAAAAATCTATAAATTCACACAAATTTTGGGATAAATGGAAATTATTATACAAACCAAATCAAGAAATTCTGGCCATCCAAGATGGGGAGACGTGGAAAACTCATTTCCCAGAATTATATAGCCCAACCGAAATTCAAAATTCAAATCAAAATGAAGTAATTAATAAACTAGACAATTTAGAAAGATCGATTAAAGCGAATCAAAACCCCTTAGATTTCCCCATAACAATGAAAGAATTGGAAGACAACGGGTCCTTGAGCCCAAGAAAGCCTGTGGTGTCGACAGCATCCTGAACGAGATGCTGAAACACACAGAGCAAAGCTTCAAACTGGCCATGCTAATACTGTTCAATGATGTTCTGTGTGTCGGGTTCTTCCCTGAGATCTGGAACAAGGGCCTCATCAGCCCCATTCACAAGAACGGAGATAAACTAGACCCCAACAACTACCGAGGCATCTGTGTGAACAGTAACCTGGGGAAGGTGTTCTGTAGCATCTTAAACACCAGACTGTTACACTTCCTTACGAAGCACAATGCCTTGAGTAAATGCCAAACTGGCTTTCTTCCAAAATGTCACACATCCGATCACATTTTTACATTACAAACACTAATTGACAAATATGTACATCAAAACAAAGGAAAATTTTGTGCTTGTTTCGCTGATTTCAAGAAAGCATTCGATTCAATCTGGCATGAAGGATTATACCTAAAACTTATCGACAGTGGAATAGGGGGAAAATTCTATGATTTGATCAAATCAATGTACACAGCCAGCCATTGTGCGGTTAAAATTGGAAACCAAAGAACCGAATTCTTCCCCCAGGGGCGTGGAGTGAGACAGGGATGCAGTTTAAGCCTCACCCTCTACATCAACCAACATCTACATCAACCAATTGGCCAACATATTAGACCACGCTCCCTTTCAAGGTCTCACTCTACACGACACAGAGATGACCTGGTCCTCCTGTCGCCCACTGAAGAGGGGCTTCAGGACAGCCTGAATCTGCTGGAGGATTACTGTCAGACCTGGGCCCTGACGGTCAACCTCCAAAAAACTAGAGTAATGATGTTCCAGAAACGCTCTAGATCTCAGGGACCAACACACATTCACACTATCACACAGAACCATTGAAACCACAAAAACATACACTTACCTCGGCCTGAAAATAACTCCAACCGGTAACTTTGCTTTGGCTGTGAATGAACTCAAAGAGAAAGCTCAAAGGGCTTTCTATGCCATAAAAAGATCCATTAAAATCGACATCCCAATCCAAATCTGGCTCAAACTTTTCAAATCTAAAATTGAACCAATTGTTTTATATGGCAGTGAAGTGTGGGGTCCTTCTATAAAATTTGACTTCTTAAATTGGGAAAAACACCCGATCGAAACTCTACATTTAGATTTCTGTAAAAGAATACTCAAAGTCCAAAGAAAAACTCCAAACAATGGATGCAGAGCAGAATTAGGCCAATACCCTCTGCTTCTAAACATTCAAAAAAGAGCCCTGAAATTCTGGAAACACCTAAAAACAAGCGACCCCAACAATACCATTACAAAGCCCTAAAACACCAAGAGCTGAGCGCAAGTAAGAGTCCCCTGTGCCAGCTGGTGCTGAGACTGACTGAGCTCACACACACACAGAGATCAGCCAGCCTCAGGACACACACACACGCTCACACACATTCGGCCCACACACATTATAAACACCGAAAAAGACAAGTGCATCACCCATTGGACAAACACCATTAAAAACCAGCACAAACTGGAATGTTATTCGGCCCTAAATGGAGAATACACTGTTGCGATCTCCCTGAGCGCCGTGAGTGATGTGAGACTCAGGAAAACACTGACGATGTACAGACTCAGTGAACACAGTCTGGCCAGACTGAATTCAGAGACCACTACTACACCAAAACTAATCAAATATTTCCCCAATTTAGCACCTGTAATCCAACGCAAAAACTCGGTTTCATTCTTGGCGAAGAAGCCAAATGTTCTAATATAGCTGCAAGATTTGTAGCATCTTGTCATCTCCTGAGGGACAGCCAGAGAGAAACAAACAGCCAATAAACACACACTCACTCACAGCCCAAGCACACACGCATTAGATCTACACACATCATATAATGTATACAATGTTCAATTTTCTAAGTTCAGTTGTTACATGATGTCTATAGTATAATCTTTTATTTATTATTATAATTCTTTATTTTATTAATATTATTAGCATTGTTTTGCTATATCTAGCCATGTGTTTATATAATAATGTCTTTATTTAGTTTCATTATTACTATTATTTTCTCTAAGCTTTACTAAATGTTCAGATCTTCTAAATCATTTTCTATGTTGTTTTAATGCTTTGGCAATACAAAATGTATGTTTTTGTCATGCCAATAAAGCTTTCTGAATTTAATTGGGGAGAGAGAGAGAGAGAGAGAGAGAGAGAGAGAGAGAGAGAGAGAGAGAGAGAGAGCGAGAGAGAGAGAGAGAGCATTTCAGCAGGTTTTTTTTTTGTGCATTTTTGTGTAATTGTGTTTTTGTATTTATCTGAAATAAAAATCCTGGAATGAAAATAACCTGTTTTACTAATACAAATAATAACATCACAAATATGATGGATAGATGTATGATAAAAATGTTATATTAATGTTAATTTTTAAACTTAATTACTTACTGAAATAGTTTTTATTGATTTAACCTAACATATGACAACATCACAAATATGATAGACGGATGGACAGACAGGACATTATATAGGTCAAATCTAAAACAAAACAAAAAAATATTACAGCCATTAAAAGAAGACGTGCAATTTCTTCACAGAAGGATAAATCAGAGCTCTGCACAGACTACAAGGAAATATTTCGCATTTCTCTCCCGCCATGGAAAGATTCCTTCTTTAATGTATAGGAATTTGGTGAGAGAGTGACCGAAAGAAAGAGTCGGAGTGAGAGATTGAACCCTCTGTGTACAGTATGAATATTTCAGAGGGCCGTGTTTTGTAGATGTGGGGCACAGGGCTGTTGAAAAGAGTGCCATGCAGTCAAGCCTTTGATGCGGATAGCACCGCCACTGATCTGCGGCAGGAAATGGACTATTCAGTCTTATCTGCCTCACTCAGGGCCACGTGTGTGTGTGTAAGACAAGCAGGGGCAGGAAGCTCCATGAACCAGGGCCAAAGAATAAAAATTATAAATGATAATCATCAAGAGGAGCCAAATATTTACTGGCTTTTCCACTCATGCGTGGTCACTGGACTCTCTGTGGTCATTAAAAATCCCATGGCACTTCTCGTAAAGAGTAGGGGTGTAACCCCGGTGTCCTGGCCAAATTCCCTCTACTGGCCCTTGTCTATCATGGCCTCCTAATAATCCCCATACACTTGATTGGCTCTATCACTCTCTCTCCTCTGCACCTGTAGCTGGTGTGTGGTGAGCGCACTGGCGCCGTTGTACTGTGGCTGCCGTCGCATCATCCAAGTGGATGCTGCACACTGGTGGTGGTTGAGGAGAGACCCCCCCCACATGATTGTAAAGCGCTTTGGGTGTACAGCAATACACAATAAAGCGCTATATAAATGCATCATTCATTCATTCATTCATTCATTCATTCATGCGGCTCGGGTTGTACTGCTATTGGTGAAGAAACATCAAGCCGTACGTGCAGTCCACCACCTTCCCTCATACATAGCAATGAAATCCATTTCAGACAGAGAGACACAGCGTTTCTACCTTATCTTGTGCTTCTCAGCTGTCGTCGCTAATTCAATAAACTTCAGACTAACACAGAGCACACAAAAACGAGAGAGAGAGAGAGAGAGAGAGAGAGAGAAGCTGGAAAAACAGGATGGAGGATGAGGATGAATGAGGAAACACTTCATGAACAAACATTTCAATTAGAACATGACAATTTGCAGCCCTTTTAGAAACCAGTGTATTTCCACAGGTTGTGTTATTATAAAAAATATATATAATTCAGATTCACCACTGACAAGGATAAATGTGTAAAATAAAACAATAAGCCAAGTGATGTTATTAGACAGGATGTGAAGTGTGGTAAAAATGACATAAAAATGTGCTAAAATTGCACAGCTTCCAAGACTATTGCTTCTATATAAATAGAGACAATACCATATTATATAATAAACATTAACTATGAATTATTAAACTTATCAATTATACTTATTCAAATAGTGTATGTTGATTAAACTTAAAAATATTACAATTATTAATAACTACCATTCAAAACTTCTAAAGAAAGAAATTAATACTTTTATTCAGGAAGAACGCATTAAATTGATCAAAAATTACATTTGTAATGGTTAAAAATACTTTTTTCAAATAAAAGCTGTATCAGCATAATACATCAGCATACTGGAATGATTTCTGAAGGATCATGTGACACTGGAGTAATGATGGTGAAAATTCAGCTTTGCCACCACAGGAATAAATTATATTTCAAAATGCATTCAAATAAAAATGTTACATTGTAATATTATTTCAAAATATTACCATTTTTTTACTGATCAATAAATACGCCTTGGTGAGCTAAGCACACTTTCTGTGATTCAGAATGTTTTAACACTACAGACTGTAGAGCTGAAACAGTTAATCCTGAAGTGGCTGTTATAAAACAGATTCCTTCAATCTTACAGAACCAATTGAAGGAAAAGTTGGCATGCAGTGAAGTCCACCGTGACATCTAAAGCAGAGTATGAGGCCAATCTAATCTTAACGAATAATCTATTCAGAACTAGCAAGTCAGATGTCCTTTATCTGTGACAGAAGTGGGAAATTTTAGCCAATCGATTTAGCAGGATCTTCACTTCTCTCTGTGTCTCTGTACGGGCCACAGTGCCATTTGCCTGGAAGGGAAGTGCACAGTCACCTGGGCTGAAATAAAAAAAAAAAAAAAAAAGAAAACTTCAAACGTACATACCTGTCCCAGATCTGCCCAATGTCAATTGTCACTTGACCCCCGTGACCTTGTGCAGTGGCTGCCTCGGTGGACAGGAGCTGTGTGAGTTTAATCAAGGGTTCTCTCATTTCAAAGGCTTTGGGAAGTCCTGTGTAACCCTCCCACACACACACAAGCTAAAACAGATCCCCCTGAAAGAAAGAGTTCAGGCCTTTAGGAGTTACCGCCGGAACGAGATTGAGTTCTGATTTAATTCTGTGGGACATCTGCATTACGGAGGCCGGCTAGAGTGCTTACTGCAATTACAGTCCACGCAAAGCCCCGCTAGTTCCAATATTTTCAATTCCATGCAATTCCATTACACGCGTCGCACACGGATGCACACATGAACGTACGTACTGCACTCGATTCCTGTTGTTTGTCACTCATGTGCTTTAGAAAGACAACGTAAATGTGCCGAACATAAATCTCTAAAGACAGGTGCGGTAAAACCTGCTCGTACGCAACACGTCAATTCATCCGAACTAGGCTTGTCACCATATCTCCTTTTAGAAGAGGAATTTTCTGCATGCCTTTCATCAATGAAAAAACAGCAACGATTTTTCAAACGAAAAGAGAAACAGACTTTGTAAAGCAACAATATTCTTCTTTCTCCTGTCCAACAACAAGATAAATACATGACGTAATTCAAACACTGAATTTAAAGCGGACACAAAAGTCTGTGGTTTGTTTGTGCTCTAGAAAGCTTGCTGCATTCGTTTAGCTCGATATGAACACCCTCTTTCCCGTGGCAGGGATGAAATGAACGTTGAGTTGAAATTCTTAAACGCTTCGCACTTTTATGAGCTTTTTAATTATTCAAAGGTTGAGAAATGAACAAGGCTAAAGGAGGCCGATCGGAGCTGCACAAAGAAAAAAGAGAGAGAGAAAGAGAGGGATAGTTCAGTCTTGCAGACTTAAAACAAAATTTAAAAATGAAGTGCACAATATTGCAGTTTTTCCCAGCAAAATGTTTTAATTAATCAAGTTAGCAAAGAAGAATCAGCTCATAAGAGTCATTTGCTTGTGAATCAGACTGCATTGGACATGCTGCATGTTTTCTTGGAATTTTGCATTTTATCTCACATTCAATTCAGACTGCAAATTCACATTCACTACTTAAAGCATTATTCCATTGATCAGTCTATCAAAAATAGGACTATTTTTTTTTTTTTTCCATTTTCTCTTTGTGATTTCATAATCAATCTACTGTATTGAACAGCCAAGTATTTTTAGGCTGGCATCCGTTCAGGCCTGAACGTGTGAACATTAAAGAGCAGGGCAACGGAGCCAAAGATCAATTACACTCTTATTAAAGAGGGCTGGAGAAATAAAGGTGCAGGAGCTGCCGGGCCATGCTCGGTTATTTCTGTTAGATCAGGTTAAAAAGAAAAAAAAAGGCAACAACCAATTTCAGATGGAAGGTGGCTGTGGGGAGGAGGGGTAATGAGGGACCAGGTGAACAATGATTTCAATCGCAAAGAAGATAGGGAAAGAAAAAGAAAGAGAGGGAACAAATACAAAAGGATGTAGGGGAGACAGTATATAAAAAATATAACTAGACTAGCAGTGCTTACAAGGCAGCAAAAGAATAGTTAAAGCTTTAGGTAATTTGGCATCTAAGCTTTGGTTCTGCATAAATGCTGCATCAAATTTCTCATTGAAAATAAACATATAACATAACATTAACTTCAGTGCAAAGTTAAATAGATGCAATAAAGAAAAGACCAATCACATTTCAATATGCAAATAGGCACAATAAAGAAGACAAATTGCAATGCTGTATGCAAATAAATGCAAGTATTTTAGATTCTGAAACACTATCAACATTTTCAAACTTACATTTCTTAAGTAATTTACTAATTTCTCTCAAAAAAACAACAGCAAAATAATGCAAATCTCAGGCTGAAATTATCTACATAAAAACTTTGTGGATGAGAAGAAGAGTTTTAATCGAGTGCTGCCTTTTAAACACTTTAAAAATTAAAGAAATAATAATAAAAAAAAAGCCGAAGTCATGTCAGCTTTAGATATTGTTAAACAACGTGCTCAGCATTTTCCTTCCATAAATCTTCCCAAAAAAATCATACAAGCTCATGTAGTTGACACGACATGACAAGCACCAGAGCATATGCTTTCTGTTTCTGTGAATTTGTTCCACGCAAACAAGAGGAGAAAAAAAAAAACAACAATATAGGTGCCTAAAAGAAAGGGGAGGGAACCAAAACTGACAAACGTGCTAGTTCTTGGCCAGAGTGCTGCACAAAAGAAAAACGTTTCTTCCCAAGTCTTCCTCTGACTCCTAAGGTCAGAGGAAGACTTAACGAGGGTAATTGCTGTCGATGCACAGGGGCCATGTGCATAACTGGGTCACAGCCACGATCGTCTGAACACACAACATCTACTGTGTAGCGTTACGAAATTCCCTGCTAAACCACCTACATGAGGGCTGCATGAAGTCAGCGTGAAATCCAAACTGAGCCGGTTTGTTAAACCATGTTCCTGGTGTGGTGCACCAATTCATTTATATTATTCCAACATATTTATAATCTTTCGCTGAAGCATCTTAGCTGACATCAACCAACTAGCTAGTCTTTTAAATTTTACTGCAAACTCTAGCGTGGAACTGCCACAAAGACTAACTCCCAATGGACAATAGTAAATCCTACATATTTTGTTGTTGTATCCATTCACAAATAAATGTGCTACTGATATAAAACAGGTTTCAAATATCAGTTCACAAATTGTTGTCCAGGTAATCTAAAAATGTACCGTTTAAATTAACTAACAAAATGATCATAATTAACGGTAAAAAATTCCCTTACTCTATAGTGAAAAGCTGTAATAGATCTAATGGGATATTTCATTACAGTAAAATACTGTTAAATGTACATTTTTTGAAAGTGTAAAAGAACAAGCCATCTTGAAAAAAAAAAAACATACACATACATTCCCAGAATTCTACGTGACAGCTCACATTTGATGGGTTTTCCCTGAAATTTCGGTTTCTTCTTTGTTTTTTGTACATTAGGGATTTACGTTTTTTTAAGGTGGTTGTCAATATATTATAAAAGGTAAAAAAATTATTTTAGTAATTTGGTATATTAACATTGTTTCAACTATACATTATATGCATTGTTTACTGTAAATTTAATTTCAATATTAGAATATTGCTACCATATTTTTTTTTACAGTAAAGTTCAGGCAACCACAGCTACTGTTTTTTTTTTCTCCATAAATTTCAACATTTATTTTTAGATTTTTTTTTATTTCAGGACAACTTGAAGGACCAGATCAGGTAGATGTAGCTTTAAAGTAAAGCAAATCACAGTGCATGCTGACTAGAATGCAAAAAAACTTTTTAGAATGCAAGCCTTTTCTAAACGTCCCCCGTTTCTTCAAGCGAATGTGCAGTTGTATGTGTTTATGTTCAGCAACGCTAGCCTCTGGTAAACATGATCATTATCTCCCCAATCATCTAAACAAGCCTTTGCCTTCCCAGAACACACTGCTCTATAAGCAAGGAGGTGATTAAGGAGAAAGCAGTGGATGAAGAAGAGCTGATACTAGAAAGGAATCACAGGCCTTCGGTACGTTAAACTGCGGGTGATGCAAACACCAGTGGCTTTAAATAACGATGACGCCTTTTAATCTTCATCATGTTACAGCTCAAAAACACTTGCTGTGTTAAAACGACTCGTTTAAACATTTATACTTTAACTGAATGGATCGTGCAAAATTATCAGCCTATCAAACGGACAAGAAGAATTGAAATTATGTAAAAGCTTTTGTAATAACACCAGCATGCTACAGTAATTATTACAGTAGTAATTTTATCAACAGTCTGGAAGACCTTACCCAAAAATGAATAATGCTAAAACAGCATGTCTGCTGCAAGACTTTTTCCTCCAAACCACAAACCGTGGAATGAACAATCCAGTTTTAAATTGCACATAATGCAGTGCATGAAAATGTATTTGACAAAGAGTTCGGTGTACGTTTCACCTAAAATATGTAATATTGTGCCACAGCTGAGGTCGATATAAAAACCATGAGCCTGAAAATCGTAATCGTAACTATCTATTTCTGTCTGACTCGCATAGACCATTATGCTATCTTGTGTCTGATGCAGTCCAAACCTATTACAAAGTTTGCTTATTCAGGAACAAACACCATGTTAGACATATAAGGCTTCGTGATACTGCGAGCCTGACAGACCAGGAACAAAGTATGAATTGGTGCATTTCTTAATTTCAAAGTGAGCACGAAACATAAATGGAATGCATAAAATAGCAAACAGAACTGTATTTCTGTGCATTGTCCCTTTTTACTCACATATGCACGTGTGGCGGTTGAAAGCGGCTCTGGTTAATGTTGTAGTGGGTGAAGGCCTGTGTGGGGTTGGAGCTGTACTCGTCCACCGAGATGGTCACTTTGCCTTGTGACGGCATTCCGTGGGCCATTCTTTCTCCACGTGACACATGAGACACTTCACCAGGACCCTGAAGCGACCCACGCAGTCAGCATCCTTCAGAACCACCACTTAAATGCGGAAAAGAACCCTTGATAGTGCCGAGATGGAGGACGAGATACTATCTGTAGAGATAGAGTGACAGAAAAAAGATTATGATGTGAAATCAACTGCATAAAATGACTGCATGAGTAATACATTTTTTTTTATTGTAAAACAAGGGAAGACGTTGAAATGACTAAATAACTGCAGTGCGGAAAATTTTAATTATGTAAAATATTTGCTTGAATGTCTATTATCTTATTGACGTGTTTTATATTCTTTAATTGAATGTAAAGAGTAATCACTGCAAAAAAAAAGAAAGTGAAAATGGACAATCATTATATTTCTACATTTCTTTTTTTAGGTTTATTTAGTCATTAAAATATATGTTCGTCTTGTAAAGAAAAAGCTGTTAATTTAGATGTTACTACAATAAACACACACTTAAGTTAATTTATTACAGTGCATATCAATTTTATTTTCTAGAATACATCTGCCTAAGTATTTAAAGCTTTTCTGGCAAACATCTCAAAATTACAAATTATAATCATTTTCATATAATTTCTTTAAATTTATGAGATTTATGCTCATCACTAATAAAGTTGTTCAGAATCTCCTCTAAAATCATCAACACAAACTCCAGCTGCAAACTTAACCAAAACTTAAGCACAATGTCCAATAACAGATGAATGACTGAGCAATATAACAGTATCATGATCCAAAACTCTACAGAACTGACTAATCAAACCGACAACACAATCTGAGCAAAAGTGCTGAAAACAAATCTTAACAGAAAAAGCTGAGAAACAGAAAAGTGAGCAGCGAGTCAACATCTCCAGAGGGACAGTTAATCACACCCAACTACAAAATGTAACTCTCTCAAAACAACTTTCATTCACTTACTTAAAAAGATGTATAACATATTTACTGTAGAAAACGTATAGCATGTTGCTGTCAGTTTATATTTTATTCTTTGAAAAATATATAAATATAATACAAAAAACAAAAAATAATATATGGGAAATAATTACAATGACCATTATAATATTTACTAATATCTATAATTGTTTAAATGAATGCATAAATAATAATCACTGATTCTGCACAGGAACACCCGCCACAATTTCGGATTAAATACTGGTTTACTGCACTAGATTCAGCTGACACCTTACTAGACATTATTTCATCAGACAACCCATCATCGTACATCCTAAAAATTGAGTAAAGAGTGACACTGCTCTCTCCGTGTTATCTACTGTACCAGCCAGGTGTGTGTAAAAATCATATTATTTAACTAAATACAGCATATCTAAATATGTACAAGCCTGAAGGCATTTGAAATGTGATGCAAATTAATTCTGAATTCTTGCATTTTGTTCTGTAGGTTTGGACATGCAAGAATTAGTCAGTGGTAGTCTGTCAATCAATTCAATGTTTTTTTGTTTGTTTGTTTTTTAATTGATGAATAATTTATGAGTCTTGTAATTCACGAATCTTGTTTTTCCAGTCCCCACCTCTGTAGCTTTACTTCATACCATTATTATTATAAGTATTATTTTAATTTCTTTTTTTTCACTCAACTGTAACACATTATAGCTAGTTATGCTTACTGTTTTTAAATATACAGTAAGTTACTGTACTAATGACAAATAATACAAAACCATAATTATTAGTGCATTCATTTTAAAAGTATTATCATACACGACATTATACAATATGTTGTATATTACTACTGTTTTTTTTACTTAAGCTTTCTTTGATTTCACGGCAAACTCTTTCAGTAAATTACAAATAACTCTACAGGTGATAAACTAGTTTGTTTAACGTAAATCAAACAGTTTTAAAAAATGTTCAATTTCTGCATAAAACAATATTTATCCTTATTAATCCACGTACTCTGCTAAATAAATCGCTTTCCTCACCTCAGCTAGCTATCAACCACTAGCATAGCTGCGTAAAAACCTGCCTTTGCGTTTAATATATAACCCGCGTGATATTCATTTGCGCACAACTCTACCGCTTCCGGCTGAACGATCAAAATAAAGGCTGCAAATCATGCTTCAAGTGCGGACTACACTCTTCAGAGAGAGAGCACAAGAGATCATGTTGAACCTATATCACCCCCGACTACAATATCCCCGACATTTCTTGTTAAAAACACGCAAAGTCGCGCGTAAATGTGTCCAACACGCCTGCCGCGAAGGGTGATCGTTCCCCGGGTGAGTGGCCGCGCTGACACCGCCGCTCAATGACAAGCCACCTCTAACCCTTTTGTGTCTTATTTTTTTCTCACTCCCTGTCTAAGCGTACATTTCCAGAATGCATAACGCAGCAGAAGAGGTTGAAAGACCCTCTTTCTCTCTCGCCCACCTCTAAAGATGTTGCTCCATACACGCCGGGGAATGCAGATGTCGGTAGCCGAAGAGGTGGCACTCGGAGCCGGCCAGGGGCAGGACCCTCGACCCTGGGAGACCCTCCGGCGAAGCTGGCGGCGAGACGCGGGGAAAGCGGCGCAGGCAGGCGGCGTGAGCCTCGCTCTGACTGGAGGAGAGGGGGAGTGAGTCTAGACCGCAGTAGAGGAAGAAAGGACTACCACTGGGGTCAGAGAGCAGCGACGAGAGCATAGCCTCCGTACTAGCATGGCGGAGCGAGAGTGTGTGTGTGGTTACTCCTCCCCTCCCTCAGAAGAGTCTGCCATGATATGCGTTCACACGTGGAGAGGAGAGACCCTCTTCTGCTGCTTATTTTCGCGTCTTTCTGCAATGTCCTTTGTTGCATTTTAGTGCATTGATTTAATCAAACCTGAGAGGACCTAAAGTACCTGGAGGAAGTGCTTATTTTGGTTGCATTTTAAAGGAGACACTAAGATTTATTTCACACTGTGTGTGTGTGTGTGTGTGTGTGAGCACTGGGTTTTTGTTACTGTTAAAATGAAGTGATGTTTGCAAAGTTTTCTATGTACGGCTGAGTGTAAGGTAAAATGAGCCACTTTTTTATGTAAATTCAGGTCTTATATCTTTTTTTACTTTTAAATTATGTAACAAAGAGCAGCTATTACACTATTAGAAACCCCAGCTACTGTGTTTATGGCAAAATGAGTCAGACAATCTACAGCAAAATTGTGACCAAAGAACCAAACCCTATTGCCACCGCATACTAATATTCCTGATTTAATTTTGACATGACATTATAGGAAATGCATTATGGCATACCGATTAAATGTGTTAAAGTGTATAGGTTCAGTTCAGATGGACTGCGTTTGACTTGTGGGCGTCAAAATAAGAACAATATGAAACATTAAAAAGCAACTTTTCTTGCTAAAACTCAGTTGAACCACTGAGTGTGTGTAGGTGTGTGTGAGAGACTAATTAGTTTAGTGCTCTAAAGAATAATTGCATGACATTTGACATTTAGTCATTTATCCAAAGCGACTTACAATTGGGGAATACAAGAAGCGATTCATCTTGAAGAGGCAATCAGATAGAGGAAGTGCTCGTAACACCAAGTCTCAGTCATTGTTCAAATAAGTACAAGCTAGTAAGGGGAGAGAAAGATAGAGGGAAAGATTTTTTTTTTTTTTTTTTTTTTGAGTTTTGCATATATCATTTCTCATAAACAATCTATAGACACTTGAAAAGACGGTTTCATAATTTATTTTAAATTGTAATTTTTGTTTTACTGATAACCAATTGAACACAAGCTTAATGTGAGTTTCTCTCTGTGTGTGTGTGTGTGTATGTATCTATATGTATATGTGTGTGTGCATTTATGGATAATGCATTCATACAATATACCGTGTGCATATAATTTATCCTAATTTGAAATTAGATTATTTTAAAGGGAAAAGAACCACCTGGTCAAAAGTAATCAATTGTTTTTTAGTTTCTAGTGTTTTGTAAAAAGACCTTATAAGTGAACGTTGCTTTTCCCATTTAGCCTCTGAAAATGATTGCCCTGCCCACTCTGCTCATTCAGACCAATTAAATCAGTTCATGTCAAGTATACTTTTGTGGCAAATGTTATAATCATTTGCAGTGATTACAAAATATGGTTCATATATGTGGTGACTTTTACTAAGCCATAAAAATCATGACAGGGCTAATTGAAAAATGTAAATTTTTAACATTGCTTTTCATTTCATCATGCATGCATTTAGTTTTGTGTTTTCTTTCATTGTCTTCAAGCTAAAATCACACTGAAATCCTTGCTAAGTGAAATGAAGGCATTGGACTGTAGCTGCTTTGCATTACTGTTACATGATGCAAGAAGGTGAATCTTTGAAATGTGTATTTTTCACTGACATGTTTCAATTTTCACAAACCCACACACTAATACACGCAAACTACACGCAACTAAGCGACATTTCTGTTTGACTTTTCTCTTATCACTGGAAAATGTGTTTTCATCGACTAGCCAGCAGGCAATAATGTGAAGGCAGAGTAGCACTTTTATTCGCGGAGGCCGCCGTTAAACACTGCACCATCATTTGTCCCCCTGCCTGTGCTAGAGAGAGAGCGAGAGAGAGATGATAGATACAGCTTCAAATGTCACTGAAGAAATGGCCTCTGACATGAATGTTTTATTCAGTCTCCTTCCCCGATCACATCTATACAATAGAAAATGTAAATGTTATGCAGAATGCTTAAAAAAATTCACTATATATTTTATGACCTTCTATAAAAGAGGGGCAAAATGACTCCATGAAAATGGAAATGGAATAAAAGCCATATTAACCAGGAGGGTGGGATAGATTCTGTGCGACGAGTGGTGGGTGATTTTCACTTAACCCAAATCTAGCAGCTGGGGCATAAGGGGCTCTCAGACAGATAGAAGCGCAGACACACACACACACAGATTTATGTCGATCACACATATTGTCACTTTGGATTAGGAAATCAAGACTATAGGGAATGAGCGGAGAAGAGAAAAATATAATTGGATTTCATATACTATTGCACTGCATGACTGACTGAATTAATTTAAGATAAAATATATTTAAAATATTAAATTCTAAACAAGTAGGTCTGTAATACCTAAGGATATCTGAGAACATCCCTATTCACCTCAATGCCTACGAAAATACACAATCTTGGATCTTTGCTCATGCTCAGTTTTTTGAGCCAATCACATGAGCTATAAAATATAATTTGACTAATCGTTCTATAGCCAAAATGGCATCTTGGTGCTGATTAACTGATGCCAGAATGGACACAAACCCTTCATAGGAGACTATCCTGATGTCGAAGGCTTCTGACAGCAAAACAAATATATTTCACATTTTTAAAAGCCTCCAAAAACAGCCAGGCTCTTGTAAAACAACTACTATAATACAGCAAAAAATTTGCAATGTATATGTGGCTTGAAAAACATGACTTCTTCATAATACACCAACTAATTCTGAATTGCCTTCAAAAGAGAAACCAAATGGTGTAGTTACAAGATCTACCAGCAGAGGTTGACTGCCGATTCTAAGCAGCCAAATACTGAACCTGCTGGATATCCATCCAATTTTAAGGGCCCAAATTCACACCTTGACACACCTTTTAATGTCAACATTTACATTTATTCATTTAGCAGACATTTTTATCCAAAGCTACTTAAGGCTGGAAAACACCACACAATGTTGAAGTCATTCTGAACGCAACAAGCTCACAGAAACATGAAAACGTGTGTGGAGATACAAGACAAATGTTACGAAATTGGCTCAAAATATCAAACAAGTTCGATATCCTATGACTGGATTGAATCATAGCCTGAAGCTAATATAAACTTGCCAATCACACACCGTGTGATTTTCTGTAAAATCACTCAACTCCAACTATCCAAAATCTTCAGACTGACCCATTGCTTGATGCAACTAGCATCGACAAAGTTGTGTATTGTATTTCACGCTTTATAAACGGGGAACATAAACAATCTTTATAGTGCACAATGCCATGTTTAAAAACTACATTAGCACACCAAGACAGAGTACAGATGAGATGCAGAAAACATGGGAGACAATGTTTTTTATAAATAAATAGTAATTATTATAATACATGTCATGAAACAGCATTCACAACTTAATTAAAATGAAACATTAAATACTGAAACAATATTTTCATGTTGACAGTAAAACAGCACATTTGTATAATACATTTTTGCAAGTTTTTAGACTGACATTTAAAAGTTTTGGATCAAAAAGATTTTTTTAAAGAAAATCATACTTTTGTTCTGAAAGGACATTGATCTAAAGCGACAGTAAATACTTTTAAAGGCAGTTCTTTTGAATCAAAGAAGAATCCTGTAAAAATATATCATGGTTTCCACAAAAAATATTAAGTAGCACATATGTTTTTAGTATTGATAATAATAAGAAATGTTTCTTAAGTAGCAAATCAGCACATTAAATTGATTTCTGATGGATCATGTGACTTCCAAAGACGAACAAAGCTTTTACGGGTTTGGAATGAAATGGGGGTAAATGATTAATGACAAAATTTTCATTTTGGGGTGGAGTATCCTTTACATGTTGTTTGAACATAAATGTGTGTTGGCAGTGTTTGTACAAATCCAGCCTATAATGATAAAAAAATTCACTTTTTTTTATCTCTATAAATAATATCCTCTTTCTCAAATCGAACCGATCTCAGATGCCTGTCTGTGTGACGTCACTCAGACCCAGGCCTCTCCCACAACTGTTGATTGACACTGGTGTTTTGCCTTAGAGCTGTTATCAGCCTGCCATTGTTTCGACGCCGGAGCAGGAGTAGACAAGAATGTCTCCTAAGCGGTCGAGGTGTTTTGTTGTTGGATGTAATAATGAACATAACAGTCGTCATTTACTCCCAACAACTGAGCCGCTGAAGATGCTGTGGATTAGGCTACATTTGTTTTTGAAGGGAATGCACCTACCTAAATGCGTTTATGTTCTCGCAAATCATTCGTGATCCAGCCTCACCTACGGAAGAAGTGAGTATAAGGTTCTTTTATGAATCTTTGCAAATCGCCTTTCCTAATAAGATGCTAGTTAGCAAAGTCCGCAGCTAAAGTAAACAGTCTTATGAGAACGGCTCGTCACCCCACGGAAGAGAGGGTCGGGGTGAGCAGAGCTCATTAGCATTTAAAGAAACATGCACTAAAATGGCTTGCTGTTTGCAGAACTGTTTTTGACATGGTAAAAAGGGTGTTGTTTTACACTACCATTGACAAATTTTAACCAAAGCATGTTATATACTTTTCCTTAAGACCCCAAAGAATCATTTCAACTTGTAGAAAATGGGCATCCAACGACCCCTTTAAGTAGTAGAGTGTATCTGTAAAATATCAGGTTGCATTTGTAAAGTTTAACCCAGTGTTTTGTTCATTGTCACTTTGACAGCTCTGTGCCTGTGGGTCCAAGGGTGTGCGCTACACGTATTGCCTTTCGGAAGTCATGGAGAACTGGAGCACTGATCAGGGTGAGAACTCACTGTGTCACAATGCTGCTTCTACAAAACATGGAATGGCCTCTTGTCATGTTTTGACAGGGTTTACAAAGGTCTGTTGTTCTGTAACAGTATAGAAACAGTTCAATCATCACTGAAGTTGCTCTTTCACTAAGGTGCAACTGGCATTCGACCAGAACACCTTAATAATAAGAAAGTTGCAGACAGTGTTGACCCTCTCTTCACCTCTTACTTTTAAATTCTTTGAGTGTCTGTGTTTGAGAATTCAGAATCCAGAGGTTAATTCTCTTCAGAGAGACTGAACTCTCAATCCCATCTCTCCTCTCCGCTAATGCTAAACCGCAGAGATGGATCAATCACTCTTCCCTCTCTCTCCCCATCGGCTCTGAAAGTGTGACAATAAAACAAGGAAGAACAGAAAACAGGTTTATTGTAGAGATAGGATATTGACGGCAACTGCAGTGTGAATGTCCATGTTTCAGGAGGTAGGGGTTTGCATAGGGGTTCAGAGGGGGGCGGGGTGGTTTGAGTTCGGAGCTCTCACAGCCTGGGGGAAAAAGCAAAAACATTTATACTGCTCAAGTCTGGTGGAGTGGGCTCTGATGCTCCGGTACCGTCTTCCTGATGGTAGGAGCTGGAAGAGACTGTGGAAGGGATGGGTATAGTCCTTCATGATGCTGTTGGTTTTGCTGGAGTATCGTGTAAGGAAAATGTCCAGGATGGAGGGGAGAGGGGCACCGATGATCTTTGCAGCTGTGTTCACTGTCCGCTGGAGGGTCTTGCGGTCAGCAGCACTGCAGTTCCCGTACCAGACAGTGATGCAGCTGGTCAGCACACTCTCAATGGTGCCTCTGTAGAATGTGGTGAGGATGGGTGGAGGGAGACTTGCTCTTTTCAGCCGGTGGAGAAAGTGTAGGCGCTGTTGTACCTTTTTGGAGAGTGACATGGTGTTGGTGGTCCAGGTGAGATCCTCTGTAATGTGCACCCCTAGGAATTTAGTGCTGCTGACTCTCTCCACAGTCGAGCTGTCGATGGTCAGTGGGGGGTGGTCAACGGAGTTTCTTCTGAAGTCCATCACAACCTCCTTTGTCTTCTCCACATTGAGGGACAGATTGTTAGTGCCACAACTAACATTCAACCAGCTGTGCCACTTCCTCTCTGTAGTGCAGGGGTTCTCAAAGTCTACATTCAAAGGTCCAAATCTGAATTTTCATCAGTGTCAAAGGTCCGGAACAATTGGTTATTACAAAACGTGTTTTTAATAAACATACATAACATATAACAAATAAACACTCATTTAAAAAAAAAAGGTTCCCTTTGCATTCAAAATACTTTAATAACAAGTGCAAAAGTGGCAAAACAATTAATTTAAGTGTCAGCAGTAGAAGTCGACCTATAATGTTTTTTCTCTGGCCAATGCCGATATTTAGAAATCAGGGCAGCCTATGGCCGATATATGATGCTGATTTTTTGGGCCGATTTTCTCGTTTTTTCCCTTTCTATCAAAAGAGAGTTTGCGTAAATGGTTATTGCAGGGCACAAGATAGTAATAGTAGTAGTAGTAGTAGTAGCCTAATTCATAGTAATAATACATGGCTCAAAACAGTTCTGAAGCATGCTTTTTTGTTTATGTTTGCTGACAGACACCAGCGTTTCCCGCAGACTAGCAAATGCAAGTTGATTCTCTGCCAGCAGGAGGCGCTGTTGGAGCATGATATATAGCTGTTTCCCCGGTAACGACTGTAATCAAATAAGCGCTACTTTATCAGCCATTACAGGAAAGACCAAATGAAAATTGACATCAAAGCTTTTCTGAAGAAAACGGACGGTTCTTTTAAAAGATACATTCATATAAAAACACCCGCACAGCATTTTATTTTTGAAACGCACAGTGCTCATTTTATTCAACGAAGTATAAGCCTTTTGTAAAATCTATTTGTAGCGGTCAGTTTTGATATTGTGACAAGCCGCCACAAATAAATGTATACACAGGGCACTGCTATAAGACAAATTGCCATAATATAAGTGATAGCAAAACAAAACAAAAAAAATTAAATATTAGCCGTGAAATGTCGCCCGATTATGTCAAACGTCATACGCTCACTGGATGTCATGATGACAACAAATGTCATGAAAGAAAAGTTTCAATATCTCGCCTGCAATTTCGGACATTCTCCAAAAGACATAAAAAAATAAGAATAAATAAACAAATGATTTACAAGTTTAACGTGCGTTTATCGAAGTAGGAAATATAATTAGTGTTCTTGAAATATGAAATAGAAGCGGGTCCGGATTGAATTCCCTCCGGGTCCGGATCCGGACCGGAGTCCGGACTTTGAGAAGCACTGCTGTAGTGCGTTTCATCATTGTTGCTGATGAGACCTACCACTGTTGTGTCATCAGCAACTGGTTTGCACGTGTGGTGATGGTCTTGGTGACTGTCACATCATCAGTGCACTTTTTGATGTAAGCAGTCACAGTTTCAGTGTACTCATGCAGGTCTGTGTGGTTGTTGTAGGTGGCTGCCTCTTTAAACATGTTCCAGTCTGTGTGCTGGAAGCAGTCCTGCAGTGCTGAGGTGGCATTGTCTGGCCATACTGTGATCTGTTTTTGAACCGGTTTGGCGAGTTTGAGAAGTGGTCTATATGCTGGGATTAGCATAACAGTGATGTGGTCGGAGTACCCGAGGTGGGGGTGGGGTACAGCCTTGTTCTTTACTGTTGTGTAAAGAAAGTCCAGTGTATTGTTTCCCCTTGTTGCAAAGTTCACATGTTGGTAGAACTTTGGCAAAACTGTCTTTAGGTTTGCATGGTTGAAGTCACCGGCTATGATGAAAAAGCCGTCAGGGTTATTTGTTTGTTGTTCACTGATGGTGCTGTACAGTTCACGAAGCGCGCCCTTAGCATTTGCACACGGGGGAATGTTATATATATATTATATAGATATAAAAATATTATAGGTAATGTTATACAAAATAATTTTTATATTATTTATATGCTAACATGTATAAACACACACACACACACACACACACACACACACATGTTGGTTTTTGTGGTTTATGGGGACTCTCCATAGGCGTAATTGTTTTTATACTGAACAAACTGTGTGTGCTACACTCCTCTTATGATCAGTGGGACCCCTGTGGAGAGGGTGAGCAGCTTCAAGTACCTCGGTGTAAACATCTCCGAGAACCTGACTTGGACTACACACATCCAAACACAGGTTAAGAAAGCCAGGCAAAGACTGTACCATCTGCGACAGCTGAGGAAATTCAGGGTCTCACCAGCAATCCTGAAAACTTTCTATTCAGGGACCATAGAAAGTGTATTGACAGTGTGGTATGGAAACAGCTCCAATCAGGACTGCAAAGCACTACAGAGAGTTGTGCGTTTAGCTGAGTGCATCTCAGGGACTGCTCTCCCCTCTCTGCAGGACATCTACCTCAAACGCTGCAAAAGTAGAGCTGTCAAAATCATCAAGGACTATAATCACCCTGGTAACCGTCTATTCACTTTGCTTCCATCTGGTAAGCGCTTCCATAGCCTGATGGCAAAAACTGAGACTTAGAAGGAACTTCTTCCCCCAGGCCATCAGGCTCCTAAACTCTAACTCTGTGTCATAACATCACATGACTCCATGTATATACCACTATATCAATAGCTATTCATAATTTTTCTCTACCTCATATTGTTGCTATTTAAATACCCTGGACAACTTTTTGCACATTCCTCTTAGTACTATTTAAGTCAACAACATACTGACCTGCACTGACCTGCACATTTATATTTATATATATATTTTTTATCTATTATCTTATTTTATTCCTCTTATTTTCTCTACTTTTCTTTTTCTTAATATTTGTACTCTATATAATTGCACTGTCCTTGGAGCGGATCTGACCTACATTTCACTGCTGGTTATACCCTGTATAATTGTGTATGTGACAAATAAAATCTTGAATCTTGAATCTTGAATCTATTGCCCTACACCAACCCTACACCTAAACTTAGCCCTCACAGGAGACTTTCTGCATTTTTAGATTTTCAAAAAAACACCATTTAGTATGTTTTTTAAGCCTTTTGAATTACGGGGACATAGGCAGTGTCCTCATAAACCACCTTCATATTGTAATACCTCTGTCATACCCATGTCATTATACAAATTTGCGTCCTCATAAACCACATAAACATGCACACACACACACAATACATTAATAAAATTAACTAAATTTAATGTGAAAAATACATATATTATTTAAATGCAAACTTATTTCTGCATCGAAGCATGTTTGTAATCCCAATTTATTCTGATATTTATTTATATAAAAATCTAATATTTTAATAAAATAAAACTATTTTTAAAATATTTGTATTAAAAAAAGTAATATATTGAAAAGAAGTTACAAATTGTCATATATTAATAAAGAATAATTTTATATTATGTTAGATATATTTATTACAAATTATTTAGTGTTGTTGGCAGATTTGGATAAAAATCTATGTGTAATCCTTGTAAACATTCATTTTAGTCAGTGGTGAACCAAATGCACTTTTACTACATGATGGCCATATATACACTTGCAATAATGCATTTAGACTTTATGGCCTCGGATATACCACATGAAATCGTCTCACATGTGAATAATGCATGTGAATCATGAATATATGTATATGTTGTTTAGCTTTAAATAGAAGTGTGTGATATATCTGGACCATGAAGTCTGTGGGTCTCAGACGATATAACAGTTTCATTGCTTTGAATTGTGTGAGTGTGTATGTGTGTTTGGCAGGTGATGTTTGTTTCTGTAGCGTCTTTATTTCAATATTTGTCAAACATTCATTCTCATCCCTCTCAATCACTCAACAGATCTGCAACGAAACACAAGTCTGACGTCTTCTTTGTCCCCAATAATCAAATAAATCAGACTGCAGGCCCATGCACTCCATGATTGCACATTATATTTTGAAAGGAACAAATATGAAAACCAATTTGATTTAGAACGTATTGATACAATTTTTATAGTCTCCCCATATTCAACCATAAAAGAGAAATCATGGGTGCTGTTAAGCCTATTGAGAGGCTTGATGTTCTCGGGCTCTCGGTTCTAATGAAATTTCAGACTCATTTGGAATGAAAGCAAACAAACCGCACTGTTTAATTTCTTGAAAGCTCAGAGCTCTCAGTTGTTTGTATGCACGTTAGAGCTATTGGAGCTACACCTATGTGCTATTTTGGCACATTAGAACCTAAAGTGTATTTATTAGTTACAGTATTTTTGAAAGGGCATCGTCCCAGTGACAGTTTTGTAGCTTTTTTCTGAGAGTGTGCACTTAAATTTAGATGAAATGAAACTGCCTGCTAATACATTGCATTTAACTGTTATCATCACACTATTTTTCACAGTATGCCAAACCATGATCCAACCATAATCTATGAGCCAAACAACCAACAATTGAGACAAAATCAGAAATTATAAGTAAATGATCTACTTGTCTCATGAAGTAAAACAATCAAATCAGAGAGAGCTTAACATAAAACTATTGTCTTAACCCTTGTGCATCAATAAAAAAAGTTACACTTAGGTCCATAGTGGACAAAAATGTCCATGTCAAAAAAAAAAAACGGTCATAAAAATTGGAAGCTTAGGAGCAGAGACTTAAGTGTGGTCTCATTTTAAAGAAGACCCATGCCAGATTATTGTTGAAGTAAAAAAGTTTAAAAAGTGAAACCAAAAATTCCATCTGGTAAGAAAATAGTAAAAAAATAATAATTTTGAAGCCTTGCCAACAGAATGAAAGCCTATTAACAAAAATTGCATAATTTTACAGTTAAATGGCACTGCGAATAAAAATAGCAGTTTTAATGGGGACATTTTTGTCCAAAAGGTCCTGAGTGTAACAAATTTGTGTACCTAGTGTAAAATAGATTTATTAAAGGAAATGAGGGTGTAAGATTTAGAAGATTTAGTGTAAAATCTTTGTCTAAAGAAATGAATACATTTATTTTAAATTAAATAATTCAGCAAGGCTGTATTAAATTGATCAAAAGTGAGAGTTAAAAACATTTATAATGTTATAAAAGAAATGTGATCAATTTTCTTGAGCAGCATATGAGGATATTAGATTGATTTCTGATGACTGTAATGGCTGCTGAAAATTTAGCTTTGCATTACAGGAATAAATTACATTTTTTAAATATATTAAAATAGAAATTGGCTGTTTAAAATTGTAATATTATTTCACAATATTGCTGCATACTTATTTGATATTTATGATATTTTGCCTGGTGGCAGTGAGTTCAGTTCCTCACCCTATTCAGTGTAATACACTAAGCAGCTCTTAAAAGACTAAATAATACTAACATTTGTCAGTCTCTAACATTTGTTAAGTCAAAAACATCTAAAAACCAATAGTTTAAACTATTAACATCCATGTGTCTTGTCTATAATTGGGAGATGCCAAAAACCTATGGTCATCACACACAGAATAATAATAAGAGGGATTCGCACTTGTATTTAAATGTAGTTGTCATTCCAAAAACCAAAGGAGTTTAGTATGGTTCTTCACACTCAATGTGGATTTAATTTGAACACTGTTGTCATTGATATTTTGAGGAGTGAATTGAATGCAGAATGCAGAACAGAACTACTTCCCGTGTGGGATACTCACTCTGTCTCTGCTTCCTGTATGTGTCCATTTACCCATCGCTCCATCTCTACACATCTGTCTCTATCTCTCCTTCCCTTCCCCCATCCTTCCTCTCTTCCCACTTCCATTTAACTCTCTATTCCATCTCGAGAGGAGATGGTAGATGGTCTCTTCATTATGTGGAACACAGACAGTGTGATTGTGTGTGTGTGTGTGTGTGTGCGCGCGTGTGGAATGAATGAAAGCCAGCCAAGTACATGCTATATTTTATATCCTGTCAATAGCATTCCAAGTTGCTGTCCCGTGGTCATGATTTACCATGTTTTAGCCAAGTCCTCACTGCAGAAAATGAAAGAGCAGTTTTCCACCCCTCTCTGCCTGCTTCCCATTCATCTCTCTCTCTCTCTCTCTCTCTCTCTCTCTCTCTCTCTGTCTGTGATATTTTGCGGATAGAAGGCTGTTCGTAGCACTTTCATAAAAGCATTCCTGGGTCATTCCTGCCATGCAGGAACTGTAAAAAATGAATATGCCTGTATTTTAAGTATGTATTTCTAATAAAGGGTATTCAGACTTCAGGGACTTTTATTTAATTAATTGATTAGCTTACATAATAGCAAGGAAATGAATGGATGTCTACCAGGATTATTAAATATAACATGAATATTAATGGAAAGTGAAATTGAATGAACATTTTTTAAGAAACAAACACTATTTAAAAAAAAAGTTAATGCATCACTATGGAAACGTGTTTCCACTTTAGGATTGAAAAATTAAACAGGCAATAATAAAGTTTAAAATAATAAGATATGAAAGTCACAATTATGATAAATAAAGCTGAACTTGTGAGAAATAAAGTCACATTGAAATATATTAAGTCAAACTTGCTTTTTTTCATGGCAGAAGGTTTGAGTCATGCAGCATGACAAGCAGATTAGAAAGAGTACAATGTAAAACTACTGACTTATAACTTATAACTACTGCTGATTTGCTGCTCAAGAAACATTGCATTGCATTCAAGATAAACACTTTATCAGCACACATGCATTCCCTGGGAATCCAATCCATAACAGTGGCATTGCTGACAGCATGATCTAGTTTGAGCTACAGGAATGCTACACCTACTGTTTTCATTTCCTAATGAAAATAAATTAACTAATATTATTTTCATCTTTAAAAACTGTGAATATTTTACTTGATCTATTAAGATGAATTAACTGAAGATATGAAAATGTACTGTCCAGTAGGAATGATCCTTCTCATCGGTTCATTCCTATTGGACTCTGAGAACAGATGGCTGAAATATATGAAAAGCCTGTTTGTAATTTATGAATAACACATAACTACTCACATGCACAGTGAAATAAATGAAAGAGAAAGAGAGCACTGATGAGGTGCAGAGATGTGTTTGTGTCGTGTGTTTATGCGTGTGGGCAAAAACTGAGAGCAGGAAGAAAAAGAAACAGACAAATAAAGTCTGTCTGTTAAATTGATGACCTCATGTATCTGTGGCACACGCCTCTCTAGCGTCTCACAACCTCAGGGCCATCACACACAATCAAATCTGCCGCTCACTGATGTGTTACAACTGGGCTTGTATAGCGCTGCTCTGCCTCTCTCTCTCTCTCTCTCTGGAAACAAATGCAGTCTATTCAAACAGTCAAAATAAATACAGATGGCATGAAAGAATCACAAAGACAAGCAAAGAAATGCATGCATGTGTGTATATATAGTTTACAATATTATTTACCTTGTAATGTAGCTGCAGTTCGTGTTTCCAATCACTTACTCAGCAGGGATTCTTACAATAGTATGATTTTTTCCTTGATGTGGGAGGCTGTAGCTTTGCTTACGGATTGCATATTTTTTTCCATCTCTACTTTCGGTTCAGAGGAAATAAAACATATGGAAGGCCCTGTCTTATGATACCATACTGTATATGAATTATATGAATACATGTATATTTTTACACACACACACACACACACACACACACACACACACACACACACACACACACACACACACACACACACACTCAGTATGTGTATATATATACACAGTATATATATATATATATATATATATATATATATATCTCACAGGAAAATGCACTATTTTACAAGGCGGTGATATCTTATAAATTCACACAATGTAAATCGTACAAAAACTTCCGATTTTTAGCAAAAGAGTAAGCATAATTATCCACTGCTAAACCTAACCAGCACTGAAGGGTCAGCAGATCATATGAAAATATCCAAATGACATTGAATTCCTTTAAATTAGCAAAAAATTTGCCAAAACTTAAAAAATAGAAATTACAATACAATACAAATTGCTATGAGTTTGTGTTGATATATACATAGTACCATCCAAAAATTTGGGGTTGGTAAGATTTATTAATGTTTTTGAAAGTTACCAAGGATACATTTATTTGATCAAAAATACAGTAAACATAGCAACGTTGTGAAATCTTCCATTTGAATATATTTAAAAATTTCATTTATTCCTGTGATGCAAAGCTGAATTGTCAGGATCATTATCAATTGTCAGAAATCATTCTAATATGCTGATTTGCTGCTAAAGAAACGTTTATTATTATCAATGTGTCATGAGTCTGTTCTGTTTTGGTTTAGTTTTGTCTCGGTCTGCCCTCCTAGTTTTTCCTATGATTATTAGTTAATTAGTCCCGCACCTGTTTCTGTTCCCCTGTGATTACATTGAGCCTTTATAACCTGAGTTCTCCCTTGTTCCCATGTCCGCTATTGTTTGATGTTACACATGACGTTTTCTTCAAGTAAAGTTTATAGCTTTGATATACCTGCCTGCCTGGCTTGTCCTGCTTTGCATTCTTGGGAGCATACATGTAACACAATGTTGTGCTGTTTTATTTTTTTATTTTTATGTGGAAACCGTGATATATATATATATATATATATATATATATATATACAGGTCCTTTTCAAAAAATTAGCATATTGTGATAAAGTTCATTGTTTTCTGTAATGTACTGATAAACATTAGACTTTCATATATTTTAGATTCATTACAACACAACTGAAGTAGTTCAAGCCTTTTATTGTTTTAATATTGATGATTTTGGCATACAGCTCATGAAAACCCAAAATTCCTATCTCAAACAATTAGCATATCATGAAAAGGTTCTCTAAACGAGCTATTAACCTAATCATCTGAATCAACTAATTAACTCTAAACACCTGCAAAAGATTCCTGAGGCTTTTAAAAACTCCCAGCCTGGTTCATTACTCAAAACCGCAATCATGGGTAAGACTGCCGACCTGACTGCTGTCCAGAAGGCCATCATTGACACCCTCAAGCAAGAGGGTAAGACACAGAAAGAAATTTCTGAACGAATAGGCTGTTCCCAGAGTGCTGTATCAAGGCACCTCAGTGGGAAGTCTGTGGGAAGGAAAAAGTGTGGCAGAAAACGCAGCACAACGAGAAGAGGTGACCGGACCCTGAGGAAGATTGTGGAGAAGGACCGATTCCAGACCTTGGGGGACCTGCGGAAGCAGTGGACTGAGTCTGGAGTAGAAACATCCAGAGGCACCGTGTACAGGCGTGCGCAGGAAATGGGCTACAGGTGCCGCATTCCCCAGGTCAAGCCACTTTTGAACCAGAAACAGCGGCAGAAGCGCCTGACCTGGGCTACAGAGAAGCAGCACTGGACTGTTGCTCAGTGGTCCAAAGTACTTTTTTCGGATGAAAGCAAATTTTGCATGTCATTCGGAAATCAAGGTGCCAGAGTCTGGAGGAAGACTGGGGAGAGGGAAATGCCAAAATGCCTGAAGTCCAGTGTCAAGTACCCACAGTCAGTGATGCTGGTGTTGGTCCACTGTGTTTTATCAAGGGCAGGGTCAATGCAGCTAGCTATCAGGAGATTTTGGAGCACTTCATGCTTCCATCTGCTGAAAAGCTTTATGGAGATGAAGATTTCATTTTTCAGCACGACCTGGCACCTGCTCACAGTGCCAAAACCACTGGTAAATGGTTTACTGACCATGGTATTACTGTGCTCAATTGGCCTGCCAACTCTCCTGACCTGAACCCCATAGAGAATCTGTGGGATATTGTGAAGAGAAAGTTGAGAGACGCAAGACCCAACACTCTGGATGAGCTTAAGGCCGCTATCGAAGCATCCTGGGCCTCCATAACACCTCAGCAGTGCCACAGGCTGATTGCCTCCATGCCACGCCGCATTGAAGCAGTCATTTCTGCAAAAGGATTCCCGACCAAGTATTGAGTGCATAACTGAACATAATTATTTGAAGGTTGACTTTTTTTTTTTGTATTAAAAACACTTTTCTTTTATTGGTCGGATGAAATATGCAAATTTTTTGAGATTTTGAATTTGGGGTTTTCATGAGCTGTATGCCAAAATCATTAATATTAAAACAATAAAAGGCTTGAACTACTTCAGTTGTGTTGTAATGAATCTAAAATATATGAAAGTCTAATGTTTATCAGTACATTACAGAAAATAATGAACTTTATCACAATATGCTAATTTTTTGAAAAGGACCTGTATATATACATACACATGCACAAAGTTTTAATCTCAAAGAACCATATACAGTGGCTCCTAAAAATATTTGGGTAGTTATGCTTACAAATATATGCTTGTTATTGCATTATACAGTATAATAACATATCCAAGCAAAATGGTTTCATTTTAAAGTAAGATAGCACAGGCACACTTTCAACAAATCAATAAAAGAAGCTTGTTAGGTTTGAAATGATAAAACAATACTGTAAAATGCAGACAAAATGTATTTGAACACTTGTGTCCTGGAGAAGTAACTTCATACAGTACTTCCATTAATAAACCTTGACACCACTGGTGAAAAGTCAGCACAAATAATTCAGAAAAGTAGTTAGGTCATGAAATTCAGACATTATAAGTGTCCAAATACATTTTGGAGTCTCGGTAATAGTCAAGTGAAAAGCCCAATTCAGCAGGCTTTTCTTGTAAGTTGCTGAAAAGAACCATTGAAAAGCTCCATTCAATCATTTTATTTAAGAGTGAAATCAGTAATAAAAGCAAAACTGAAGCAAGATGCATAGTGACATAAGCTTAAAGTATTTATCACATTGTAAAGGCTGAATTAAAATGGGTTACATGTCAAAGTGCCACCAGACCTCTCTGAATCAAAAACACCTGCTCATTCAAAACATGGACTGAAAACGGTGCCATAAACCACAATAGTCCTCACTTTATACAAATAATGATACAGTTTATCAGTTTAAACTACTCACATTTAACCAATTTTCTACATTTTTTCAACTTATTTAATGATGTGTATTACAGTAACATGTTAAAATGAAATAAATTGTGTTATCACAAATAAAACTATAATAAATAAAATAAAATTATACATGTGCATGGCTTGCGTTGTCAGAGTTTTACTGCCTCTAGTGTTCATTTCAACTGGAAACTGTAGTGATTCATACTGTACATATAGGTACGTTTTCTCAGTTGTGCAGAAATATATTGAGAGGCACGTATTTCCAATGAGCCTAATTTCAATGACAGCAAAAAGACAAACTAAAATTCTTGACATTCCTATTATTTATAATATGAATAATAAATAATAATTATTGTCTATATTTCCTGCATTGCTTTTTGGATAATTTCTGCCACCTGCAAAAGAAAGAAAGAAAGAAAGAAAGGAAGGAAGGAAGAGAAATTCTGAGAATTCTGAGAAGATAAGTCTTAATTGTGAGATATAAACTCATAATTGCAAGAATGAAATTTGGAGATCAAAAGTGACAACTGCTTTTTTTTTTATTCTGTTGCAGAATAAAACAAAAAAACAACAACTGGGAAATGTAAACTCAGAATTCCAAGAAAAAGGGCAGAATTGTATTATATCTCGCATATCTTACTTTTTTTAAACAAAGTCTAAATTGTGAGTGAAAAAGTTTTTTTTTCTTTTTTTTATTATTCTGTAGGTATTATATACACTTTAGGTACAAATTTCAGGTATCCTACTCTGAAATTATTCATTTGTATAAGCTGCAATTAATACTATACTTTATTCAATACTATTTGTGCACCCAAAGTGAAAGTGATATAACTGAGTGTGACGAAAAAGAGGCGAGGGTCTCCACAAAATCAGAAAGCACATGGACACAGAAACGCATTTGAAATGCATAATAATACCAGGTTATGTGTCTTGAATGCATCTTGGTATCACTTTACCAAAAACACATTTTAATAACAGATGGAAACAGACTTTATCTCTTGCTCACTTGATTTCAGGGATATTGTATATAATTTGCGGGCATCAGGGAGCCATTATCAACATGCAGGAGAATCCCGAACCTTCCGGGAGAGGTGGGATGTTTGTAATTTGTAAATTCAAAGTACTAATATGTAGCTTTATGGTACTAATATGTATCATTTAGGAGTGAATAAGGTACAAAGATATACCTTTTAGCTTTTGTACCTCAGGGTACAGTGCCAGTAACAGCTTTGTATGTTTTTTTTGGATTTCTATTGACCATGTGCAGTGTTTTCATGCAGAAGATTTCTACAGTTTCCAGTTGAGATTTAGATGATAATATAAGCAGTTTAGTAGCTTTAATAAAGATAAGTCCATTTTCATTCATGTGCAATGTGGACACATAAATATGTATGTGTGGCCTTAAGACAAACTTGCACAGAATTGGCCAAACCTGTCCTGCACGCCACTGTATGTAGTGAACTCGTTTCGTTTAGATTCTGAGCAGTCCGTAGGCTGTGTGCGAACGCTTTACACGAGAATAAAGGTGAGAGAGCTATTTGAGCAGTTCTTGGCCTGCCCGTCCGTGTCTGGGGAAGGCCCCGAAGGACTAGTAGGCGCGTGGCTAGCTTTATGCAGTATTCATAGGATGTAAAGAATTGCCCGTCTCACAGAAAAAAGGAGAAAAAAACAGAAAGAGAGGGAGAGTAAGAGAGAAAAATGGAGCCATTATTCCAGGCCTCTAACGAGAGCTGCTTGTTTTTGCAGCACAAGCAGTGGAGCCTGAATATTAGTATGTACAGAGGAAGCTAAGTGTGTGTGTATGTGTGTGTGTACGTCCAGATGTGTATACACAAGGGGTCATTATACTGAGAACTGCAGCATTTACATTATATGTATATACAGGAGTGTGTGTAAGCGAATACTCACGACATCTGCTGTGCTAAACTTCAGACGGAGCGGCTGAATATACACACAAGACAGATTCAGACACAGTTTCTAATTAGAAATCATCTATGACGACTGAGTGACTACGTTTACATGGACATCAGTAATCTAATTATTTACCTTATAAACACACGTCATTACGTCACCACCACGCGATGCCATCCGACATGCCCTCCAGAATTTCACGTATAAACATATAGTTCGTCTTGATGATGATGCCATATACAGTTTTGGGTGTTTATTTTTTCATTTTATGAAAGCTTCAAGTGCAGTTAATTATTTGTACGTGCATACAGACGATGGCGGTGTTGAAGCTCTTTTATTTGCCGTCAAACGGTTTACCACTGCCGTGTGTGTATCCTGTCGCAAAATGCGGCAAAAAGTCCTACATGATGGTAATAGTTTGAATAAGTTGTTTACATGTCTGTACTGCACTTCAATAATGCGACTAAAATAGGAATACTCCACGTCTTAATTCGATTTGTGTTTACTTCGATTATGATTTTAGCCGGATTAAGGTTATCAAAAATCTCTGTTTACATGGTAGATTCTTAATCAGAGTATTACCGAGTATTGATGTCCATGTAAATGTAGTCACTGACTGTAAAATTACCAAAAAGGATTTAGCATCATTTATGTCCAAAAACTACTTAAAGGGGTCATCAGATGCAAAATTCACTTTACAAGTTGTTTGAACAAAAATGTGTGTTGGAAGTGTGTGTACACATCCATCCTATAATGATAAAAATCCACCCAGTGTTTTGTTTTCAATCCCTATTTTAAAAATCTCTTTCTCAAATCAGGCTGTTCTGAGGTTCGTGTCAGAATGACGTAGTTCTGCACAGACCGCTCCCACGATAGTTGATTGACAAGACCGTCTTACCTTAGACCCGCCCTGAGCGAACAGAGCTGTCTGACTCCGGTGCAGGGGAAGACAAGATGTCTCCGATTAAGCGATTGAAGTGTTTAGTTGTTGGATGTAATAATGAACAAAGCAGTCGTCATTTACTCCGCACATCTGAGCCTCTGAAGACCAGAAGATTAACGTTACTTTCGCTTTGAAATGAATGCGCCGATCCCCGAGCTACATAAATACATCTATGTTCGCCCGAATCCTTCGTGATCCAGTGACTATAAGGGTTTTTATGAATTTTTGCAAATCGCCTTTCCTAATAATGTGCTAGTTAGCCAGTTTGGTGGCTGAAGTTTTGTATGCTCCATAGATATATAAACCTAGATGCCTCCTTATTGACTGTTTCTATGGGCCACGATACATAAGCCATCCGCCATTTTTGGAACGGTCTGTGAATCTTTGAGCGCATTGACTGTGTGCGTCTACAACAGCAAGTTATACGCTTGTATATCTTTGAATATTCATTGATTATTATGGTGAATGCGAGATGGCTGTCGCGTCAACGTATCTAGAGCGGTCGAATAGGGAATCTACACAAATCTATGATCTATCTACTCATCACTCCATGGAAGAGAGGGGCAGAGTCAGCAGAGCTCACTAGCATTTAAAGCAACATGGACTAGATCAGAGTGCTGAAAACAGAGCTGATTTTGACAGGGTAAAGGTGTTTTTTACACTACCACTGAAAATTTTTAACCAAAGTATATTACAGACCTTTCATTAAGACCATAAAGAATCATATCAACTTGTGTATAATGGGCATCTGATGACCCCTTTAAGTTTTATTTTAGGTGGTGTGCAAGAATAAACATTTTCATTTGTATAAATGAAATTATAGATAGATAGATAGATAGATAGATAGATAGATAGATAGATAGATAGATAGATAGATTCAGACTTTATATCTCGCAATTCAGGCTTTATATCTCACAATTCTGACTTTATATCAATTTTATTTATTTCTCGGTACTTGCAGGAAAAAAATACATAATTGATATAAATTCATAATTGCAAGAAAAAGAAATACATTTTTTATTTGTCTTACACACACACACACACTACTCTTTCCATACAAACTTCCATATTAAACCTAAAAATATTTTCATGAATGTAGCTATATTTTAACTCCTCAAACCACAATATATGTAATTTCAAATGCTGCATGTCTCATTTTCAGTCATTTAAAATTAATATTTGTTTTTATTGTTGCTGTTTTCACTATGGAAGAGAGGAAATCATTTGAAATTGCAGTTGAAAAATAGTACAGAATTTTAAAGTATTATTTAAAATTAGCATTTTATTAAATAAAATAAAAATAAAAATCACTTTTCTTTCATACCTCATTTCCAATTCAAAACAAAATAAGTAATTGTCATTGATCAAAGTTAATTTCCTAAAATCCTCAGGCTTATGATTGGAGTCTGTCTGTCTGGGCTTGCAGTAGTAAGCGCAAGCTTCAGGATAAGATGTGCACACACACACACACACACCTTACCTTTTCCTTTGCGATATTGACCGCATGAACAATGGGTTGATTGTGAGGTCTGGTAGAGTATTGTGGAGGGGATGTCAGGCAGAGGGTGTGAGGATGACCCTTCTTACAGGCTCACAGCATCCCTGGACACCTTCTCAAACAAATCACAGCAGGACACCGAAAATACTGTATGAGGAGCTAAATAATAAAGTGCTCTAAAAGAGCGACTATCTAAAAACTGGAAGGGCTACAAAAGAGGTATAGATAGTGAATATAGATACATACACCAAATGTGTTAAAAAAACAGTGCAATACCTGGAGAGAGCCATCTGTTAGCATTCCAGTTAATCTTAATGACAGCTGCCTGGTTGACGCAGGATCTGTTGGACGTACAAGATTTGAGGAAAATAATTTTGAGGCAATCATCTGAACTGTAAATGCCATGTGACTAATCAATGTAGAGCCATAGTAAAATAAAATAATAATAGTAATAATAATAATAATAATAGTAAACACAAAATAAACAATAAAATAAAATAAAATAATCAGAATATAGAGTTACTTTTGAAGAATTTCAATGGGGAATTGCTGTTTGGGTTCAGATGATGTAGTTACAACATCTACCAGCAGGGGCGAACAGGGTCATGATAACCAGCTAAACATTTAGTCATGTTGAAGGTAGTTTTATGCCACCAGATGTTAAACTATCAACATATAGACCCTTTTTCTGTTAGTAAACAATGGCCCGGTTTCATAGTCAGGGTTTAGCTAAACCAGGATTAGGCCATTGTTCAATTAGGACATTTAAGTAGTTTTTATAAACATGCCTTAGAAAAAAGCATTACTGGTGTGCATCTTAATACAAAACAAAGACACTGACATGTTTTAAGATCAGTCAGTGCAAGTTTCTTTCAGTTGAAACAGCTCAGATTTACATTTTAGTCTAGGACTAGGCTTAAGCCTTGTCTGTGAAACCAGAGGATTGTGAAGTTTTTCTGTGGACGGAGCTTAGCTGGAGGCAGAAAGATTCCCCTTACCGCTTCACTAACGCTAGCTATGAAGTTTGTTAGCTTGTTTTTTAACAATAACTGGGGAAATTCTGATTTTACCTGCATATGTAAGGTCACTCACTGTCCGGCACCACGATTGCTATTTGAAAAGGTTAACGGACGAAAAAAGATTGGCTGACCCACACACGCTTTTACTCAAAGGATGAACGGTCTTACAGGATTCCCTCCGTTTGAGTGACTCACATCTATCACCTGTATAGCTAAGACAAACTCACCGTGTCTAGTCATGTAGATGTATATATTTCAATTTCAGCAGGCAACTATTTTTACAGCTACATTATTATTCCAGCCACAATTAATCACAACAATGTATATACAATTATAAATGATTAAGCATATAAATCGTCAGTTTGTTGTTTTACACACATGCACACAGACATTATTTCATACACGACATAGTGAGATGCATAAGCAATCTTTAGATGCGCCCAATAACAACAAAAGGCAATACTTTATTGAACCTTTTCTGATAAGAGGTGTGCGCTGCAAATGCAAGCATTTTTGATGATCGTTTCTGTCCAGTCCGCTCATTCGCGTTTAACCACAGCTGTCGTCGTTTTTGTTTTTGTCAGGCCGAGGCAGCAGGTATGCGTTAAACTTTCAAATTGAAGCCTCTACTACATCGATTCTGACACACAACATCACAAGAAGATGATATTTTAAGCTCCTTATGTAGCCGAATCTGTGCTGGTTTGAATTGGCCGCCTCCAGTTTTCGCTTTGTTTTGCCTCCAGCTAGCGCTGTGACATAATCGTGATGTCGGCCCCTAAAAGGGTCTATTGTCTGGTCCTATTTGAAGCTAATTCTCATGGATGAGAGTTGCTGAAATCGCGTTTGGTCTCGTACTGTATCGTGTATCTTGTCAGTGTGTGCACTTGCTTGGCCATTTGTAGTTGATAAACAGGAAAGTGGGTTCAAGCGCCAGCAGAAGGCAGTGTAATGAAGTGGTCTTTAAGAGAAGCAGTCTATCAGCGGAAGTTTAAAATCAGCTCGTAAGTGTATTTACTTGTCTCAGTGTTTAGCGCATTTGCCGTTGCTAGGAAACGCTTATTTTGTTTACTAGGATGAGAGTTGCTGAAATGGCGTTTGGTCTCGTACTGTATCGTGTATCTTGTCAGTGTGTGCACTTGCTTGGCCATTTGTAGTTGATAAACAGGAAAGTGGGTCCAGCTGAATTGAAATGATCATTTGTTAGATTGGTATAATGAAGGTTATTATACCGCGGCAGCGGTCGCGGCAGTCGTCGTGTGAAGCCCTCTTAGTGTGAAGACCAAAGAGTGTAAAGACCATCGACTCTACCGTGCGACTCCACCGGGCAGGGACACCGGCAAGGGATAGTAGTAGCTTTTTATTTAATTTTTTCATTGATATGTTTATTATTGAAATGTTGTTGTTATATGCATGTGTTAATTTTATTTAATTTCTTTATTTTCTTAAATATGTGGGTAGATAGTATTTATAGAGTTGTAACTTTTTAGTTTTAGTTACTTTTTCTTATTTGTAAGTCGCTTTGGACAAAAGCGTCTGCTAAATGACAAAAGTAAGTAAGTAAATTCTCTTGTCACCCAATTACAGGAAAAGTCTGTGTGGTTTCAGTTCATTTTGTTTGGTGTGTCATTTAGGGGTGGGTTGCTCTGAAATAGTTGATGCCAATAATAAACATGAATGGAAAAAATATGAATTCAAACAACTGGGTAGTAGTGTCATGTAGACCCGTATCTAAAATAATGTTATAAAATTGATATATTTTACTGGAGTGCAGGTTTAGAGCTTCCTATGTATGTGAACTGTTATGAATAGTAACTTTATTTATTTGTATATTTAGTATTTATTTGCATATTTTGCATTTTACCATGTATTAGCAAGGAGATAGGAACAAAGATACATGTTTTCCTTGGAAATAACAGCACACAGACATCAAAAGCAGCACTCATTTAATTTTTAGGTTACTATGTTAGTTGCATTTATTGTACATGATGTGTAGCCTAAATATGGGATTAGATAAAAAAAAAAATATATATATATTGTGGTTTACAATATAGGTCATATGGCTCTGGGAGTAGGGCAAGCTTTCGGGACATGTTAAATGCTTAAACAATTAACTGAAAGAATGCAATTAGCATATGCTATTAAGAGATTTTTTTCTGATGAGTTGTGTAACTTTAACTTGAAATGCTAGTAGTGTTAGCATTGCTTTCGCTATATCTCTCTCAGATGGCTAATTAAAATGCTAAAATATCAGTGTTGTTACTGTAAGGTGTATTAAAGTCCACACAACCTAAAATGTAAACTACAAAAACTCACTTTAATGCATAATATGACAGCTGTACGTTAAGGAAATAAAAAAAATAAAATAAAAATATTACAAAAATGTTTTACGGGAACAGCAGCACTATTTTCTAATAAATGTCTCAGTTTCAGTCTCAACTCACTGTTTACATATTCTGCGTTTATTCTGAATATGATGACATACTGATTAAGTAGTTTACATAGGTTGTGACTTGTTTGTACAACTTTTTCATTCAGATTCCCCATTCACACTCATGTTATGGTCTGATTAATGGCTGCATATAAGGAATGTAAAGCACGTGCCGTGAAGTGACTGCCATATGCTGCCAGTCGCTCACAAACTAAATAGAGAGTTATAGCCTGATTAAAATGTCTACATGTCTTAAATAATATGACAATTCGAAAAATGTCCCACATGCCTTATTACAGCAATATTCTCATCCAAAATATTGTCTGTGGTCATATTACTGCTGTCTATGTAAACACAGCCACCGTCTGATCTTTAATCGCATAATTGACACCACGTGTGGCAGAACTCAGGTGTAGAATCGCAGCACCTCACCAGACCAGGTATAAATCATGTGATTACTGTAGCGAGCGCTCGGCCTCCACCAGCCTGGTAGCCTCTGGCTCTATATATGGAGATCTATTTATAATCCCGTGTCACTGCTGCTGCTCTTTGCGGTTTTGCAATGCACTGCAAATCTCCTTCGTCTCTGTTCTTGTTCTGTTCTCCAACCCATCCTTCCTCTGCCGCTTACCACCCATCCCCATTCATCCAAAACAGCAGCACTGTCACTCTGAAAATGGATTCCAAGACCAGAATAAAGCATTATGTTTGGAAATATACACCTGGAGCGGAGAACATTTGACATATGAAGAGTTTCAGTGATGTGTGACCTTAAAATAACTTAAGTTGCAGAAATCGTGTTTGTGCATCGAATCCTGTTTATGCAACTACATTATATGATCATAATATACTTTATATTGTTTTTAATTCAAAAAGACAAAACACATGGATATTTTCAATTTTTCCAATATTGCAAGTATAAAGACATTTTCAATCATTAATTTATAAATTTCACAAACAAAGAAATGGCAAGTAACACACTGAATTAAAATAAATATCACGATTTTGTATACGAGGCCAAATAAAATGTTGTTTGGTTGAAGTTAACACAATTTTGCTTTAATGTCTGAATTACATTATGATTCAGACTAAATATGAAGACCCCTGCTATTAAATACTATATGATTTTAAAAAGTCAGCTTAGAGATGTGGCACAAATTTAAAAATCAGGCCTTCAAGTTTAAATCTGGCATATAATAGCATCCATTTAGTATCATTTTAATGCAATTAAATACTTGATGACAAGTCATCATGATGACATTGCAAAGACATTAATAGCATTAATGTTCATTTAATTATGCATTTGTTTAATTTCAACTTTGTTAGAGTAATGTGGTTTTTCATTTTAATAAAATAAATGTTAGCATCTGTTACGCATGTACTCCCAAGAGGTAAACAAGACGGTCACCATAACTGTGAACACTCCGTGCAGCGAGATTGTGAGGGCTGGCTGGGCTCAGGATCGGGAGTGGGGCTGGAGCTGTCCTCAGCAGGGCCGATGGAGAAAAACAGTCCATTCTTCTCCACACAAGCGGCGAAATCCTCCTTGGGACCGTTCGCTGGTAGGCATGCCTTACACTACTCGCTCAGGTTGGCGATGTAAAAAACACAGAGCGAGCGGTCCTGGAAGTGGGTAAGGCACGCCAGATCGAGAAAGTCCCTTGTATGGTCCTCCAGCGAACGGTCCATCTGCTCCAGGCACAGGAGTTGGACGACGGGAAGATCCATAGTAGGAGAGGGAAAACAAAACAAGAGAAAAACGCCGCTAAATTATATTTGTAGGTCCGCTATTCTGTTACGTATGTACTCCCAAGAGGTAAACAAGACACGGCAGGCAGGTATATCCAAAACAATAAACTTTACTCACAACGATTCAGGCTGGTGTAACACATAGCGGACAACAGAACTGGGGAGAACACAGGCTTTAAAGGCAGAACACAATCAAGGGGGAACAGAAACAGGTGTGGAACTAATTAACTAATACACATGGGCACAAACTAGAAAGGCTGAACACAGACATAACTAAACAAAAACAGATCATAACTGTGACAGCATTGTTTAGTATTTTTTATATGTGAAAGTGAAGTTAATTTAATTTTGCATTTTAGTCTGAATAATATAAAAAAAAAAAAAAAAAAAAAATCAAGCATTAAATGGTACACTTGTTGAAGACCGCTGCTATATAATGTTGCCTGATTTTAAAAGTCAGCTCAGAGATGTGGCACCATGGTTCCCTTCCAGGAACTTCGAGCTGCGTCTGAAAACGCTATGGGAACGCCTTCAGCGTGACCACGCTCTGAATATCACCTGTCATCAGTCAAAAACGGGCGAGGCGTCACGGGCGGGGTGACGTCACGACCAGGAAGTATATAAGCACGTGTGGCGGAGCCCGCGTCAGCTTTCTGTCATTCAGCAAGCGCTTTGTATGTTGTCAGTCCGTTTTGTGTCTTGCGAGTCTTATTTAGTGTTGTCTGTCCTAAAAGATGCCTAACTCCAAGGCCAAGACAATGGGCGATCCCAGATCGCGTTTCAGGTTGTGTGTTAGTCCCTGCCCTCGCTACATCACGAGTGGACAAACACACACACACACAATCTGTGCGTGGTCTGCCTGGGTGCGGAGCATGCGGCAGCGGCTCTCGAGGGAGCCGATTGCCCGCACTGTGAGCAGCTCTCGCTGCGCACACTCCGCACCCAGAGGGCTCTCTTCGAGAAGGGAGCCTTTGCGAGTGTTCCTCACGGTGCTGGTCCCGCTTTTGCCGAGGCAGAGCGGCAGCTGCACTCGTGGGGCTCGCACATGGATCATCAGATCCAGCGCCCGCTCTCTGTGTTCGGAAGCCGCGTTTCTTCCCCCAGAGAGAGGGCTCGACGCCCCGCTGGTCTTCCTAGCTTTGTAAGCTACAGTGTTTGCACAAGCATAAGAGAAAAATAAAGCCGGTCCCGCTTCTGCCGTAAAAAAGAGAGAGAAAAGGCAGGGCGGCGGCTGCGCTCGCGGGGCTCGCAAAAAAAAAGGCTGATCTGGCTGGCGAGAGTCAGACGGGCATGTCTCTATCTCCTCCCGTGTCCGCCAGATCTGACGCCCCGTCTCTCGGTTTGGAAGCGGTCTCTTCCCCCCGAGACGAGGGCTTGACGCTGCGTCTTTCTTCCTCCAAGGAGGTTGATGTGATGAGCGTTCACAAGGTTTCGCCGCCTCTTTCGCCCCAGTTTGAGGAGCCACTTCTACACGGGAGCCTTCCGTTTTTCCCCGATCTCCTCACCGAGGTGTCGAGATCGCGGGTGAAACCCTTTCGTCCCGGCCATTCGTTCCCGCGGGAACTGAATGAGCGCGGGTAGGGGGTGGTGCCGCGGGTTGTGCAGACGCTTGCGAGCTATCTGTCTCCCTCTATGGCATCGTCTTTGAAGGCTCCTGCTCTGCTTATAACATCTTTGATGGGCAGAGGGTATGCACGCACTAACTCAGGGGGCTGCTGGGCGGGCGCAGCCTCCTCCTCATACCAGCTCCTCGCGCAAAAGTTCCTGACGGGCGAGCCCCAGGACCGTAGAGGGCGACCCCTACTGGGGCGGAGCGGCTTACACCGCGGTACACGGTGACCGTCTCTCCTCAGTGCCCTCCGGGGACCTGTCTACCAACCCTGCCGTTGTTCCAGGGCGCAGCGGGTCCCAGCGAGTATTTCCATCAGGTTTTTCCACCTGTGATTTCAGCAGGCCTGAGGCACTCGCCTCAGCCGCCAGATCATGCGTCTCCTGCCGGTGCGCCGCATCGAGGCAGCGGTCTGGCCACTTCTCTGACACCAGAGACTGATTCCCTTAGTAGATCGTTTGGCAGCCTGGCAGCGACTGCCGAATGTGTCTCCTTGGGTCCTGCAAACCATAGCGAATGGATATCGCATTCACTTCTACGGGTCATCCCCGCCGTTCAATGGGGTCGTTGTGACTGCGGTCCGCCCCGAGCAGGCTCTGGTACTGGAACAGGAAGTCGAGACTTTGCTGAGGAAGGAAGCCATCGAGTTGGTTCCTCCTCACGAAGTTCACACCGGCTTCTACAGCTGGTACTTCATTGTTCCAAAGAAGGATGGGGGGCTGAGGCCCATACTGGACTTGCGTTTGTTGAACCGCTCAGCCAGATAGCTGAAGTTCAAAATGCTCACTGTCATGCAGGTCGTGTCACAAATCAGGTCCGAGGACTGGTTTGTCACAATAGACCTCAAAGACGCCTATTTCCATGTTTCCATCCTTCCCTCTCACAGGAAGTTCCTGAGGTTCGCTTTCGGGGGCAAAGCGTACCAGTATCGGGTTCTTCCCTTCGGCCTAGCACTCTCACCCCGCACTTTCACCAAGTGTGTGGATGCAGCTCTGGTCCCGTTGCGACTGCAGGGCATCCGCATACTCAATTATATAGACGATTGGTTGATCCTCGCTCAATTAGAGTGGTTGGCGGTTCGGCATCGAGATGTCGTTCTCGCCCACATGAAAGACTTGGGGTTAAGACTAAACGCCAGGAAAAGTGTGCTTTCTCCAGCTCAGAGAACCACTTATCTAGGCGAGGTGTGGGATTCGACCACGATGCAGGCGCGGTTATCCCCTACTCGGATCGAGTCGATCCTCACGGCAGTCAAGAGAGTGCGAGAAGGCCAGCCATTCACTGTCAAGCAGTTTCAGAGGCTGCTTGGGCTCATGGCAGCTGCGTCCAACGTGATCCGTTCGGCCCGCTGTACATGAGGCCCCTACAGTGGTGGCTCAAGACCAAGGGGGTCTCCCTGAGGGGAGACTCGCTCCGCGCTGTCAAAGTGTCACGCCGCTGTCCGTGCCTTAGACATGTGGAGGGATCCTTGGTTCTTGTTCCAGGGCCCGGTGCTGGGAGCTCCTTGTCGCCGCATCTCGCTTGCGACGGACGCCTCCCTCACCGGTTGGGGTGCGGTCATGAGTGGCCACCCTGCCTGCGGTCTGTGGAGTGGTCGCCACCTGACGTGGCATATCAACCGGCTAGAGATTCTAGCTGTGTTCCGTGCGCTCAAGCACTTCCTCCCGGACCTGAGAGATCACCACGTGCTGGTCCGCACCGACAGCACGGCAGTGGTCTCTTACGTCAACCACCAAGGAGGTCTGTGGTCGCGCCCCTTGTAGAAGCTGGCACACGAGATCCTTGTGTGATCCCAGGGCAAGCTCCTATCACTGAGAGCTGTGCATATTCCTGGGTATCTCAATGTGGGAGCAGACGTCCTGTCGAGACAGGGGCCGAGGCCCGGGGAATGGATGCTTCACCCCCGAGGTGGTGAAGCAGATTTGGAGAGTTTTCCGCCAGGCACAGGTGGACCTCTTTGCGACTCGAGAGTCAGCACAATGTCCCCTCTGGTTCTTGTAGCCCCTCCAGCTCCTCCGGGACTGGATGCTATGGTACAGACCTGGCTGAGGCCTCGTCTGTACGTCTCTCCCCCCGATCGCTCTGCTCCCAGGAGTTCTGGCGAGAGTGCGCCGGGACGAGGTCAGTCTACCGTTGGTAGCGCCGTTCTGGCCGGGCTGAGTATGGTTCTCGGACCTGATTTCTCTTCCCGACGGCACCCCGATCTCCTCTCACAGGCCAGGGGCACCATAGTGCACCCTCGCCCGGAGTTATAGAAGCTGTGGGTATGGCCCCTGAGGGGGCGCAACTCATAGTTTCCGGTCTGCCAACCGAGGTTGTCGAGACCATCCTCCAATCCAGAGCTCCCTCCACGAGGAAACTGTACGCCTTGAAGTGGAAACTCTTCACTTCTTGGTGCGGGGACCGCCAGCTCGACCCAGTCAACTGCCCGATTCGCGCAGTTCTGGAGTTCCTGCAGGCCCCGTTTCCCCGCAGGGTTAACCTGCTCCACTATTAAGGTCTACGTGGCAGTCATTTCGTCATACCACACCCTTATCGGTGGCCAGTCAGTGGGTAGATACACGTTGTAGATACACACGTTCTAGATACACTAGTTACACATTTCCTCCACGGTGCGTTGAGGCTGAGGCCGCCGGTACGCTCTGCTGGCTATCACCTCTCTGAGGAGGGTGAGTGACATTCAGGCCCGGTCTACGGCCTCTATTGACTTTGCGCCCGGCATGGCGAAAGTATTTCTCTACCCCAGCGTGGGGTATGTACCTAAGGTCCCATCGGTCGTACCACAGCCAGTCGTACTCCAGGCCTTCTGTCCTCCTTCCTTCGGGGAGCCAGACCAGGAGAAGCACAACTGTGTCTGTCCAGTGCGAGCACTGGGCATGTGCATCCACAGGATATTCCTGTGGAGAAAGTCAGACCAACTGCTCGAGTGCTTTGGTCCGCCTAAGAGGGGTCTTCCTGCTTCGAAGCCCACTCTTAGTAGGTGGATAGTAGATGCCATTAATCTGGCGTACGAGGCCTCTGAGCGTCCCCCGCCGCTGGGAGTCAGAGCGCACTCGACCCGAGGTGTGGCGGCCTCCAAGGCCTTATGGGCAGGTGTCCCGGTTCAGGACATCTGCAATGCTGCTGGGTGGTCCACGCCCCTGACATTCGCCAGGTTCTATAACCTCGACATCAGAGCCACTCCAGGCTCATCCGTCCTCTCGTCCTGACACCAGGCAGGGACTTGTCAGTCTGGCGGCGTTGGTATAGCGTTCCCATAGCGTTTTCGGACGCAGCTCAAAGTTCCTGGAAGGGAACGTACCAGGTTACGTATGTAACCCAGGTTCCCTGAAGGGAACGAGAGCTGCGTCTCGTGCCACACTTCCGGCATCCCTGCCAGCGCTTGCTTCATGACTTGAAGCTGATGCGGGCTCCGCCGCATGTGCTTATATACTTCCTGGTTGTGACGTCACCCCGCCCGTGATGCCTCGCCTGTTTTTGACTGATGACAGGTGATATTCAGAGCGTGGTCACGCTGAAGGCGTTCCCATAGCGTTTTCGGACGCAGCTCTCATTCCCTTCAAGGAACCTGGGTTACATACGTAACCTGGTACGTTAATACATACATTTGAACTAATGAAGAGCCGCTGTGGTTCAAGGCTGGCCTCTATCTCCTTCCAGTTTTCTGTCGCTTTCACCTATCCTAAAGACAAACGTGCATAAATAATATGTCATTTGCACTCTTTTTCTTTTAATTTACATGAGTATGAAGACATCTACCAGGAACATATTTGTAAAACACTAAAAATATAAATCTTGGAATTCTATTATGCTATGAAACACGGCACATTCCTCCAAAGACTGCATAAAAACACATTAAATAAAGGTTAGGGGTTATTTTATTTTGCACAATAAAAGAAGAATAAAATCTTTTCGTTGTCTGCCAGTTCTTTTGCGGAAGAGGTCACAGGACTTTTTTGTGTGTCAGGGAAAGAGAAAAGAAAATTACCTGCCTTAATGCTAGTGGCAGCCTGTAATTTATGAGAATTTTTCATGAAAGCCCTGAGGTTAAGTAGGCAGGCCTTTTCAGTTCTGGTTTTGACGTGCTTCACCACTCACAATGAGTGACTAAAATGGCAGTTCCTTTATGGACCGGCCACGCTGTTGCTTCTGAACATCTTCACATACATTTCCCATAAAGCCTTTTAAAATACCTCAAGTCTCAAAAGCCATATTCAAGTCTGGGAAAAAAAGAAGAAAAGGCCGGCGACAGAAGAGAGAACAGAAAAGTGGGGGTAATTTCTTAAGTGCTCTTAGCCTGAAATGCAAGTTTTGTCTTACATCTAAAATTAGACTACAGGAAAATGGGAGTGAGGTAAGGGGTTAAGATGACATCAGCAGAGGTCAGCGGGTGCGAGGAGGACGTGAAAGAGTCAATGTTTAATCTGAGCTTGAGACACAGAGATCAAACTCTGAGGTCCCAACATAAGAAATAGCGAAATATTGCCTGTTGACTAAATAAACAGCTTTTTCCTTTTTTTTCCCATTTCCCTTTTTTTTTTTTTGCTCTCAAGTAAATTGTTTTCCGTCAAATCAGTAAAAAAATAGAAATGGTCACTATATAAATCATCTGGAAAAAAAAAGACTAAGTAAAGAAAAAATATTCACCATACGTTTTTATTGTTTTAAATAAAGTGATTATTTTATATGTTTTATTAAAATTCTTTGGTGGTGAATGCATTTTCATAATTGTAATTATATAATAAGAAAAGCTCAATGCACCAAAATATAGAGATAGCCTTAATGAAAACCTAGTCCAGAGCATTCAGAACCTCAGACTGGGCCGAAGGTTCACTTTCTAACAGGACAATGACCCTACGCACACAGAAGGAGTGGCTTATAGACAACTCTGTGAATGTCCTTGAGTGGCCCAGCCACAGCCTGAGCTTAAACACAATAATTTCTGGAGAAACCTGAAAATGTGGGTCTGCCACCATCCAACCTGACAGAGCAAACCTTTGCCATTGTGGTGTATGGAGTGTAGATTGATGTGGAGAAAAAAAAAAGTAATTTAAAGCAGTTTAACAAGGCTGCAACTTAACAAAACGTGAAAAAATGAGGGGAGTTTTGAATATTTTCTCAAGGAAATGTATGTGCTCTGTTCTGTGATGCGCGTTCGTGACGTCACGTAATACGCAATTACGTGGAAAAGGTCACGGTTGACTTAGGCGGAAGTACCGAGTCAGTAGGCTTTTTAATATTAAAACACCCAGGATACGCATTTTAAACGATAAACTGACACAAAGACATTTGAATATGTGTATATGGTCCTCCTTTCGCACATTTGTAAACACTGACTCGGTACTTCAGCCTAAGTCAACCATGACCTTTTCAACGTCATTGCGTATTACGTGACGTCACGAACGCGCATCACAGAACAGAGCAAGGCGAGCATTTGTGCTTATAAAACTTAAACTTTTTTATTTATTTTTGAAATGACCGATCGTTTCGCTAGATAAGACCCTTATTCATTGTCTGGTATCGTTTAAAGCCCTTTGAAGCTGCACTGAAACTGTCATTTTGACCTTGAACCGTTTGGGCCCCATTGAAGTTCATTATATGGAGAAATGTTTTCATCAAAAACCTTAATTTCTTTTCGACTGAAGAAAGAAAGACATGTACATCTTGGATGACATGGGGGTGAGTAAATTATCAGCAAAAGTTTTTTTAAAAGTGAACTAATCCTTTAATATTCATCTTTGAGGACGTTGAAAAGCTTCTGACCGGCGGAAAAATGTGTTAAATGAATGAATTAGATTATGAAGAGTGACGATTTGTAGATGGTGCTTTTCCTTTAATATATACCTTACGCAATCTATTTTTCAGTTACTTTTTAAAAGTGGTGGGGACAATATCGAGCCTGGTAAAAAGTGGTGGGGACATGTCCCACCCGTCCCACCCGTAAATTACGCCTATGCCTATATTAGACTTACACTTAGGGCAGAGTGGCGAGTGAGTTGCATTGTATGTATGTCTTAAGTGTGGCGTTATATGTATTCTATGTAAAATTCTTAGCTGAATGGCTCTTGCCCTATTACAAACTGAGAGCCTGTTAGCTTGGAGCCAGACTGTCTCCCATTCCTCTTCTGGAATAACCACCCCCAGCTCACTTTTCCAAGTCAGTTTTAAATATGAAGTGCTGACTGCACCATAAGAGCATAGAGCTTTATAGGAAAGGGAAATCAACTTGTATGGAGGAGGGTTCAGAAGGATTTCCTCAATAACTGAAAAAGAGTATTTAGATGTAAGTGTAGTATTTTTGAATATGTAATCTCTAATTTGCAAAAATCTATTCTCGGGGACTTTAATAAAGCAAATCTCTCCCGCGAACTGCCAAAATACAGATAGCACATCACATGTCCCACCAGAGACAGTAATATATTGGATCACTGTTATACAACAATAAAGGATGCATATCACTCGGTTCCACGAGCATCTTTAGGACTCTCTGATCACTGTTTGGTTCATCTTATTCCATCCTACAGGCAGAAACTTAAGTCTGCAAAGCCTGTATTAAGATCTGTTAAAAGATGGACTAACGAAACAGAGCGGGATTTACAAGCCTGTTTCGACCTGACTGATTGGACTGTTTTTGAAGCTGGTGCAAATGATCTGGACGAGCTCACAGAGACTGTAACATCTTATATCAGTTTCTGTGAGGATATGTGCATTCCTAACAAGACTCATCTAATCTACAACAATGACAAACCATGGTTCACTGCTAAACTCAGACAGCTCCGTCAGGCCAAAGAAGATGCTCACAGAAAGGGGGATAAAGTCTTGTACAAACAGGCCAAATACACACTGGAAAAGGAGATCAGAGTGGCAAAGAGGAATTATTCTGACAAGCTCAGGAACAAATTCTCTTCCAGTGATCCTGCTTCAGTGTGGAGAGGAATGAAGGACATCACCAGCTACAAGACACCATCCCCCAGCACTCTGGAGAATCAACACTTGGCAGACGACTTAAACAAGTTCTTTGTCGTTTTGAACGATCACCCCACACCCGCCCAGAACACCTCTTCACTCAACCACTAACACCTCCAGCAACCCATCTCTCCCCCACACCTACAATTCAAATCAGTGAAGATGATGTGTGCCAGGCCTTCAGAAAGAACAAAAGAAGGAAAGCACCTAGTCCATACGGTGTGTCACCAGCCTGCCAAAAAATCTGTGCTGACCAGCTGGCCCCCATCTTCACACAGATCTTCAACAGATCACTGGAGCTGTGTGAAGTCCCCTCATGCTTCAAACGCTCCACCATCATCCCCGTCCCAAAGAAACCCAAAATTACTGGACTTAATGACTACAGACCTGTGGCCCTAACGTCTGTAGCCATGAAATCATTTGAAAGACTGGTTTTGGCTTATCTGAAGGACATCACTGGACCCTTACTGGACCCCCTGCAGTTTGCCTACAGAGCAAACAGGTCTGTGGACGATGCAGTCAACATGGGACTGCACTTCATCCTGCAGCATCTGGACAGACCAGGGACTTATGTGAGGATCCTGTTTGTGGACTTCAGCTCCGCTTTTAACACCATTATCACGGAAACCCTTCAAAATAAACTAACTCAGCTCTCCGTCCCCACCTCCGTCTGCCAGTGGATCACCAGCTTCCTGACAGACAGACAGCAGTTAGTAAAGCTTGGTAAATTCACATCCAGCACTCGAACCATCAGCACTGGAGCTCCTCAGGGCTGCTTTCTCTCCCCACTGCTCTTCTCCCTCTACACCAACGACTGCACATCTAAAGACCCCTCTGTCAAGCTCCTGAAGTTTGCAGACGACACCACACTGATCGGCCTCATCCAGGACAGTGACGAGTCTGCTTACAGACAGGAGGTTAAGGAGCTGGCTGTCTGGTGCAGTCTCAACAACCTGGAGCTTAACACGCTCAAAACTGTGGAGATGATTGTGGACTTCAGGAGGAACCCCCCTGCTCTCCCCCCACTCACCATCATGAACAGCACTGTGACTGCAGTGGAGTCATTCAGATTCCTGGGCACCACCATCTCTCAGGACCTGAAGTGGGACATTCACATTGACTCCATTGTCAGGAAGGCCCAGCAGAGGTTGTACTTTCTTCGCCAGCTGAGGAAGTTCAACCTGCCACAGGAGCTGCTGAAACAGTTCTACTCCGCCATCATCGAATCCATCCTGTGCACATCAATAACTGTCTGGTTCAGCTCAGCTACCAAATCTGACCTCAGAAGACTACGGAGGGTGGTCCGGACTGCTGAACGAATCATTGGTACAACCCTCCCCACTCTCCAAGAACTGTACTTATCCAGAGTGAGCAAAAGGGCTGGCAAAATCACTCTGGACCCCTGACATCCAGCACACAACCTCTTTGAACTGTTACCGTCTGGTCGATGCTACAGAGCTCTGAGCACCAGAACGACCAGACACAGGAATAGTTTCTTCCCTCAGTCAATACATCTCATGAACACTCAACAATAAACGTGGAACACACAACTAATGCATTATCCATTCACCACACTCACTTATTTTTATTTTTATAATTTCTAATTTGCACATACTTGACCTGTACATACATAGTTGTCTATATTATATATATATATATATATATCACTGATTCTTGAAATAAGGGACAAAACATGTCCCCCATCAAAATGTTACAATTTGCCTTAAAAAACAATAAATTGTTTAATTTAAAAAGGCTTTAAAAGTTGGATATGAAAGACTTGTGTATGTTTAGACCCTTAGTTTTGTATATATTTATATTATTTCATAGTAATTTTATAAAATACCGGCACTGTACTATGAAAGCCCATGCAAATGAACTCGTCCTCTGTAGAGGTCACAGTATCAAACTGCAAAAAAAAAGGGTTTTAAAATGCCCAAAATGCACAAATATGAATATGAGGTTAATTGGATGGCTTAATAAAATATCACAAAATACTTAAAGTGAACATTGAATTATTTTATACATTAACAACAGCCTTTCAAAATCTGTCATCAATTCATGTCAACTCCGTCAGATATTTTTCAAATTTGAAATAAATCAGGCATATTTTGGTCAGCTTTAACCCTGAGGACCCCCTTTGACTTCTTTCTGTTGATGGATGCAGCAGTCCAACACATGGTCTCGTATGTTTTAAAAAAATTTCAATATTCAACAAACAAGTTGAAATCCCTGTGGTCACAGCTTTTATGTGTCAACACTGTCTTCAAAGTAGGGATGATTTTAATCAAGAATTTTGAAATAAAAGTTGGTATTTTGGTTTAGTTTAGTGGCAGCTGGCAACTGAGGAAAATCAAAATGGCTACCATCTATTAGACATGATTAAGTTGAAAAAACATGTTGTTTTGTCAACTCCGTCAGACGTCAACTCCGTGAGATATTTTGTCTGACGGTGTTGACCTGTAAGCTGACGGAGTGGAAAAGTGCTCCAAAATACTCATATAATCTCACATAGTAATGTACAACAACTACATAACATGATAATATGATCTAAGTATACATGTTGATTGACTTAAAATATCTTAATATATTTAAAATATATTAAGATATTTAAAATATCTTAATATATTTTATCTGTACTGTAGGAAGACATGGCTAGACCAAAACTGTCAGTGGAGGAGCAAAGAAAAAGAAACAGAGAGTACCAGAGAAAAATGAGAGAAAGAATTAACAGTGACCCAGAAAGCAGAAGAGACCAGTTAGAAAATGAGAGACAGAGATGGAAGGACAGGGTCCAAAACAAAACAGTAAAACAAATAGGAGAATTAGGACCAAGAGCAAAGAGGCACCGCAGAAAGTATTGGAGGAAAGCAAAGAAAAGGTCGAGAGCTATGCAGAATAGACGGCTAAATTAAATAGACACCCCACCAGAAAGTCCTCTGGACCAGTCACATAAAAACTCCTTTTTTCCTCTTCACTGAAGCCTTTTCAATCACGCAGTGAAACTACACGTCCATTGGTTCGTGCAGTGCGATAAAAACAAACCAGTGGCACGGTGGCGGCGATGAGCAAGCCTATGGCTATGCAGCCCGCCAAAATGGGGGGGCTTCTGGCTATATAAGCGGCCGCTTCACCGCCGCAACTCAGATTTCTTCGAAAGAAGCGACTGAGGCGTGCAGCTCATAGCATGGCCAGGAATGCAGTACTTGTTCCCATATCTCAGGGAACTGAGGTTACATTAGTAAATGAGTATGTTCCCTGTCGATATTTCACTCGTACTGCGTCGTAAGACGCTGTATGGGAACCAATACAATCCCGCCGTGCTATGATGGGGAACGACTCAAACATGACTCCCATGGGAGGGCCCAGGGGAGTTAAAATTACACCAAGCACAGGCTGAGCCACCGGGTCAACCATGGCCTGGGTGTCGTCCCGAAGTAGACACTTAGTGCCCATAATATGGATCTTCCAAGAGAAGGAGGGCCTTGAGCAGAAATGGTCAAGGAATCCCAGATATAGCTTATTTAGCCGGAACGGCGAATTTTAAGCAGAAAGGACCCTGGCCTGCAAGGCGGGGGACGTCCAGGTTGTAAAACCTCATAAATGTGGACGGCGAGGACCAGCCGGCCGCCTCACAAATTTCTGAAATGGACACCCTGCTGGACCATGCCCAGGAAGAGGCGATGCCTCTGGTGGAATGGGCTCTGACTCCAATGGGGCACTGCAAGCCCATGGAGGAGTATGCTAGGGTGATAGCATCCACTATCCACCTGGAGATACTTTGCTTCATAACAGGGTGACCTTTAGCGCGGTTACCGAAGCTGACAAAAAGCTGTTCTGATCTCCTGAACGAGGCAGAACGCTCGATGTATACCCTTAGGGCCCTGACGGGGCAGAGCAGGAACAATTCCTGGTCGTCCATCGAGGGGGGGGGGGGGACGCGGAAAGTGCTATGACCTGGGCTCTTAACGAAGTGGAGAGCACCTTTGGTACATAACCCAGCCTTGGTTTCAGGACGACCTTGGAGTTGTTAGGCCCGAATTCCAGGCAAGCAGGGTTGACAGAAAGGGCCTGTAAGTCTCCTACCCGCTTAACCGATGCCAGTGCCAACAGCAGGGCGGTTTTAAACGAGAGCGATCTCAGGCTTGCAGATTGCAGTGGTTCAAACGGGGGGCCTCTCAAGGCCCTCAGCACGGTTGGTAAGTCCCAAAGTGGAACTGTACAAGGGCGAGGAGGGTTCAACCTCCTGGCGCCTCGTATAAATTGGACCACCGCACCAGCAGCCCCTGCAGAAACGAGAGAACCACTGGAACCTCAGAGGTGACCGGATCCAAATCACGGTCTTGTCACCAAGCCGAGAAAATAGACCATTTCAGAGCATAGAGGCGTCTAGTAGACGGTGCTCTAGCTTCTGCCAAAGTGCTTAAGACACGCTCTGGGAGGACAAAAGGCTCCCGTTGAGCGGCCACACATGCAGGGCCCATAACTCGGGCCATGGATGCCACAGCATGCTGTTCGCTTGAGAGAGGAGGTCCCGTCTCAAGGGAATGGGCCACGGGGCTGCTTCCAGCAGCTGGAAAAGTTCTGACACCCACGGCTAGTTCCTCCAGAAGGGGGCTATTAGGAGAAGCCTGTGCCGTTGTTCCCTGACTTGTCTGAGTACCTGAGGTAGCAGAGCGATTGGAGGGAACGCGTAGAGCGGAAGACTGGGCATCCGTGCTCCTCATAAAATAGATTGGGCAGTGAGAGTTGTCTTCGGAGGCAAAGAGATAACTGATCGTACTAGAACGTGGTGTCCCCTTATGTCCCGCAGGAAGAATTGACAGGCACGGCACACTGCTAGCATTTCTAGGTAGTTGATGTGCAGACCCGCTTCCTCCTCAGACCAAAGACCGAAGGTCGGTTTGCCCTCGCACAGCGCTCCCCAACCCTTGTTGGAAGCGTCTGTCGTGACAACTTCCCTTCTGTGCGCCGTGTCTAAGATCACACCTCCCTTCAGCCAGAAAGGGTCCCTCCAACAGCTCAGGGCTGATACACAGGCCCGAGTCACCGCTATGCGATGGCGACCGTGACGCCAAGCTGAAAATGGAACCCTCTGCTTCAACCAGAATTGTATGGGACGCATGTGAAGCAGACCCAAACGAAGCACTGGCGAAGCCGCTGCCATAAGGCCCAGCATTCTCTGGAAAGCCTTGAGCGAGTGGACGGTCCCTTCCTTGAAGGAGACCGCATGGCGCTGAATAGTTATGGCTCGTTCCACTGAGACAGTTGCTGTCATCTGCACCGAGTCTATCCGTCCCGAACAGGCTGTTGGCTGAAACTGGAGCATCGAGGAAGGGGACCTTATCCGCCTCCTTCATCTTGTCAGCGTGAGCCACAGATGACGTTCCAATACTACAATGCTGGACATAGACCGCCCAATGTGATTTTCATGTGTGCTCTTTGTTTGAAGTTTGATACCCTTTCCCTTGATACTCTCTCCCTTTTCCATGTTAAAACTAGGTAAATATCTTTATTCAGTTTAATTCTCGATTAGTTTGTCAACACCGTCAATTGTGTGTCAACACCGTTAGTTATGCGTCAACACCGTAAGATGGAGGTTTTTCATTTTTATAAAAAAATGTATGTTTCATTTGTTCAATTGAGTGTGTTCATACATTTAAACACCAACTTATCTACATTTATCAGTGTCTTGTGTGCACAAAACCATTGATTGTATATATTAAAAATGAAAAAATTTGTAAACTAAATGACGGTAATTTAAAATGGCTAATTCCAAAACAATATTAAATAATATTAAAAGTGTATACAATGCAATTTATCACTTAACCTTGCTAAGGCACACCATTTCTACACACTTAAAGACTTTACAGTGTTGTCGAATTGATCAAACACACAAAAAAAAACATTTTCATGTGTCAGACGGAGTTGACAAAAGTCAAGTTACTAAGTGAGTAAATGTAATTTTTTTTAAAAAGTGGTTAAATAAAAAACCTGTTCCTTTTCATGGTATGATAGATGAGACCCGTGTTTATGAAGATATCCAATTCAAATGAATGTAGTATGGATTTTTTGTTTGTCACTTTTCAAAAGTACTTTTGTCCCTTATCTCAAGAAACAGTGATATATATATATATATATATATATATATATATATATATATATATATATATATATATATATATATATATATATATATTATTATTATTTATTTATTTTTTGCTGGTTTGTACATTGGTTATTGGCTATTTCTTGTTATTTTGTTTTTATTACCTGTGTCCTGTCCTGTTACTGTCTTTCTGTTGCACTGTGGTGCTTCTGTCACTACAACAAATTCCTTGTATGTGTAAACATACTTGGCCAATAAAGCTCATTCTAATTCTGATTCTGATCTTCTGATGTCTACTTCCAGCAGGATAATACACCATGTCACAAAGCTCAAATCATCTCAGACTGGTTTCTTGAACATGACAATGAGTTCACTTTACTCAAATGACCTCCACAGTCACCAGATCTCAATCCAATAGAGCATCTTTGGGATGTGGTGGAACAGGAGATTCGCATCATGGATGTGCAGCCGACAAATCTGCAGCAACTGCGTGATGCTATCATGTCAATATGGACCCAAATCTCTGAGGAATGTTTCCAACACCTTGTTGAATCTATGCCACGAAGAGTTAAGGCAGTTCTGAAGGCAAAATGGGGTCCAACCCGGAACTAGCAAGGTGTACCTAATAAAGTGGCCAGTGAGTGTATGTGTCTATATATATATATATATATATATATATATATATATTTACAATCAACTATATAATTACTACTTGCTACTATATAATTACTACTTACAATCAACTATATATTTACTTTCTTATCTAAAGGGTGTTGGATACATTCATTTCATTCATCATGTTGTTACAAAAAATATAGAGTGAGGCCTGAGGAACAAACCTGGCAGAGGTGGTACACATCACTTCCTATGCACTGCAATACACAAATACAAAATGACTGTGACAAAAAAGACTAAAGAATAGTGAAATATACATGAAGAGACGAAGATGCCACTGAAATGATGCTGCAGGGTGAGCTTTAAAGTATCAAATCTCCAGTATCAAATAAAGTATATAAGAAATATATAGCAGAACTCTATCTACTGTGTATATGAACTTTATCACACCAAAATATCTGACTATGATGATGTGTTATTTATTAGCAACAGGCCTCAAGTCAGAATTTCTAATTGGGGAAGACCTGTATTTACAGTATTTTATATATACTGTATAGATTAGTAATATGTATCGCTATCGTATCCGACTTCATTTGGATATATATATATATATATATATACACTTGTATATATACATACATACATACATACATATCAAGGGTAATGTATAAAGTAAGAATAGATAAATAAATAATAAAATAAATGAAATAAAAATTATCCTGACTGAATGCACCTCTTCTCTCTTTGTTTGCATTGTCTTGCATCTCTTTTGTTTGTGATTATGTGCATATCTCTGCTCTGTTTATCCTTTCAGGGTCTTGAAGAGATTGACAGTTCTGACAAAGCCAATCAGCTGCTCAGCAGCAAGGTCACAGCAGTTTCACTTCACCAAGGGCAGCCTGGTTCTATAATGAGTAATTAAATCTTTTTGTAAACATTAATAAGATCTAGAGGTGCTAGTATGGTGTGCATGTTTGTTTATAAGGGTATGTGTGCAAGGGCATGTGAGCTGTACACACTTGTGTCATTTCGCCTGTGTTGCTTGTGTAGGGGGTATAAAAGGGCATGTACATTACATCTGAGTATCAGTCACAAGACATGACTATATAGAAAATATCCAAAAGATAGTGAGATCTCAAGGAGCTTGATCAAGGGACAAATTAAATACATAAATAAACAAATGCACAAATAAATAAATGCTTGAATTTGTAGATAAAATATAAATAAATAAATGCATAAATGAATGAATAAACAAACATAAATGCTTTAATGCATAAACAAAAGCACTAGCAAATAAATGCATAAATATATAAACAAATGCATAAATAAAATGCATAAACAAATACACAAATAAATTAATGCTTAAACAAATGCATAAATTAATGAATGCATAAATAAACAAATGCATACATAAATGAATGCTTGAATAAATAAATAAAATAAATGCTTAAATACGTGTAAACAATGCATAAACAAAAACACTAAATGCAAATAAATAAATAATGTACAAAAATGCATAAATACATAAAGAAAATGCGTGAATAAATAAATGCATAAGTTTTTGCTTAAAACAAAAGAACAAATAAATAAAATAAACTCATCAGCAGTATGGTCAAACGATTAGTGCACAGGCTGCAGAAACTTCAAGCTCTGGTGACTGTGTGGGATACATGGCCTGGGTTCCTGATCCTACCTTTTAGTTCCTGATTCCTACCTTTTAGTACTTAAATAGTTTCAGTGAAGCTGTAAAAATGAGACAGACAACAATAAGTTTAATCCTATTCCTGCTGCCGGTTGTCTGACAGCAGAAGGGATCAATGAGCCCGAGGATGTGTTTGGGCTGGTGGTGAGAAGTTACCCGTGATCAGACGTGTTTGGTCTGTGGCTTGTAAGAGGCCGGGAGAGTAAGTCCAGCCATGGGGGGTGGGGTGGGGGTGAAGAGCATCTGTGCACTTATGTTTCCTGAGACTCCCAATTACAATTACTATCAACACCAGTTAGCCAAGGATAATGACCACCCAGATCAGACCTCTACACAACCCACTAGGATATGCATACTTCTCTCATCTACTTCAAACAACTTCCAGCAGCTGCTTTGAATGTTGTAGAAACTCCCAAACCGATGACTATCCATAAAGAAAAACATATGAAACCCCAACATATTACCGAAAGCAGTCAAAGGGTGATTTACGTATGTAAGGACCTGTAATGAGAGACTGGTTGGGTATTTTTATAGGACAGCAGACTCATGGGTAATATGATGCAGACCAGAGTCGAACCTGTGACAGCACTTTACATTTTGGATGTGTTACTTGTATAGTGGCATGAACATGATGTCTAAATGTGTCAGTGACAAGAAACTGCTATACAGAAAATCTCCAAATAAAATAAAATGAATAAATGAACAAATGATTGAATAAATGCTTAAATGCTTGAACGCTTAAATAAATAAATAGCAAATTAATTAACGTGCTAGCAGCAATTCTGACCTTTTCTTTTTAAGCAGTAGAAGCCCTTCACTGTATATTATATTCTTATTCATAAGGAAAGATGTATTTTCTGCTTCGCTAATACACAGTTTGTGGGTTAGGCCAAACCAGGAGTGTTTGTATAAAATGTACAGGAGGCAGATTTAAAAATTAAAATCTTCCAAACACTAAACTTCTTTGTCATGACCTACTGAAAAATATAGATCTGAAACATTATTGTTGTATTTGTTATGATAAATGTCTTGTAACCACAGCTGTGTAATTTGATGAGGATTTGTAGGTATAAGCAAACTGAGATCAACTAAACTGCTGCAATCAAATTTTCAGTTATTAAAATGAAGCAAAAAACTAATGTCTACTGCATAGTTTATATATACTCACATCTTACTTCTTAAAACTGAGATGGAAGAACTCTACTATGGCTAGAAGATACTTGAGCAACATAAGAACTGATGCCTGCTGGTGAAGCCAGATCTGCAAAAACCTGAACACCACAAAGAAAAACAGCTCAATCCAGTCTAAACCGATAGAAACGTTAACACACATCAAACCAGATGAAAGCTCCAGCTGCAGAGTTTAAAATAAACTTCATCTAGAGGAACATGCCAGGGCACTGTGTGCGATTCATTGTTTTGGCCTCCAAAGATGGATGGCAGAAGTAGATTTTGGACACGGAGCGATATAAGTTATTGCTCACTTTCCTTTCGCTGAACACACTGAAAACATTGAAGATATTATAACTGTGAGTAGGCTTAAAAATAAAACTTTAGTTTCTATCTAAAATGTTACATAGCAAAGCCAAAAAACATATTGAGCAGACTAAACCTGATGTATTTTTTAAACTAATTTAACCAAGTAACCCTGATGTATACTTGGTGAGCAGACATTCAATTTTAATACAACAGCACACCGAGGACAAGGTTAAACCTTAAAAGGTTTGCACAAGATGAACACAATATCTTGAACTCGTGAACTGAAGAAACTAAAAGCTTTCTTTCAGCAGTGACCTCCAGACTTTACCTTCCGATGACTATAGATAACAACCTCGAAGGGAAATTGATGGAATACATCACATGTGTTTTGTCCACACAAGTATCTTGACCCAGGCGACCCTTAAAAGGCTTAACCTTTGACCTCTGACATTGGAAAAACACTTATTGCCTTCTGATAATCAAAACGTGTTGTTGTTGAGTGGTGGAGTTTGATGGCCATGAGGTAAGAGGCCTGAAATACATCTGAAGACAGACTGCAACCTGGGAAATTACATGCTTAGTGGTGAGGTCACTTTGAAGAGGGACACAGGTACAGAGCAACAACACTAAAGCCTTCAGCTCTTCAGCTCAGCGCCAAACAGCCTGCCAAGAAAAACCTGAAGGACACAATGCAGGATAATATGGGTGGACAAAATGGCTTTTGGGATACAGCAATAAAATAAGGCAATAATGAATTAATCGGGGCTGTTACTCTGAAGTTTTTTTCAGACATTTTTCAGACAGACAAGTTTTTTTATATTAATAGTACAGAATGGCTTCTGGGATATGAACTGCATTTATAAGTACTATATTAATATAGAATATATCATTATGTATTCTAGAATATGTCTATTAATATAATATATCCAACGGGCATTATTTTTTTTATTTTAGCGTTTGCGTTTTGCTTGTCCTAATTATTCCATTGAATTGTTATTTAATTGTAACTTGACCCTTGCCAATAATATTGAATGAATTAATAAATAAATAAATATTAAGATAATAAAACAAAATAGAAATAAACTAAAATATCAACAAAATAATAAAATAACATTACTGATAAAATAATACAAAACAGAGTATAAAATAAATAAAACAAAATGAAATACAATAATTAACAATAACAATCAAAAATAAAATACAATAAAACTAAACAAAATTAAATAATAATAATTAAATCTTACATATATAATGATAGACATTATTAGTCAATCTGCTCTTTTATACTGGATGTCGATGGATTTTGGTCCGTGGAGCTGTTAAAAATAAAACGGTCTGCTACATGATATCAAAACAATAATATTAGCATATGAAGCCAATGCAATAGCTTTTTGTTTTACAATATTAATGTTATTTCAGTGATTTCAATATAAGTTCAAGAGTTAGTTCCATCCTGTAAATTCAAATATATATATTCGATATCCATCAAGAGATTATTAGACCAAAAATTATGAAAAAACAGAGCAGGGCAAACTAATGCATAAAAAAACAATGCTACAAAATGAATCAACATCAACACCAAAATAGGGGATGATCAAATCAGAGATAGGAGACTCTTTTATGCCCTGGTCAATGAAACATAGAAACTATTGAAAGAACAAATCATGGCGTCTTTAAAAAGACAAAGAGAAGAAGAAATTTTTTACAGAGTGATAAAACAGTTTCAACTCCAAGCCTCTATGATATTTCTGGTCTCTGTAGGGCTCAGGTTAGTCCTTCAAAATGTAAAGCTACAGGAAGTCAAATCACTTACAAAAAGGATAATATTTGTATTTGTTAATTATACAAAGCAGACAGTTGGTAAACTAATGATGTGCGGTCTTACATTCCCACCATCGTTCATGGAGAAAGAGAGAGAGAGAGAGAGAGAGAGAGAAAGAGAGAGAGTGAGTGAGCGTGAATACTGCAGCGACAGACAAACTCTCAAGTGCCAAACAGGCCAGCATGGTGCAATCCTCCTGACATTTATCATTGTGTGTAATTGCCATTCATTCACTAATGGAGTGCATTATGTCAGTAATGACAGGAAATGTCAAGTCCACAACCCGAGTAGGGGTTCATCACAATTGTTAGCTTTTTCACATGAAAATACACATGCATTTCCCTCTGGTAAGGGGAAGAAAGAAAGGTATGGCCGTGTTGTCACTAGAGATCCTTACTGCCACTTTCAAGATTGTGTTAAGCCTTATTACTTTGCATTCATCATATTTAATTATGATGTGGTATGCAGAGTCATAGTACAACCCATCATTTTCTTCACCGTCTGAAGGACATCGTTTGAGAGTAAAATGTAATTAGTTAAGTTCACGTTCGTGTTTTGAAACCTTTGAAACCTTTCAAAATATTGGAACAATAAAAGCTGTAATTTGGTTCATAAAAATGGAGAAATTAGAAAATAAACACTCAGACAGCCAAATGCATTTACATTTACAAACGGAACACATAAAAAATCAATTGAAAATCCAATTGAACTCAGAAATAAACATTTAAAAGAAGATAAAAATGTTACATATTTAAAAAATAAAAAAGATTCTGCACAAGAGTATGGGAGATCTTTTCCACCATGGAATAATAATAATTAAAAAAAAATAATTATTTCTTCATTTATTTCTAGTTAAATATCTCAACCTAATTTGTAATGCAAAGTTTTGTATTAAATTACAAAAATGCAAAAAAAAGAATTTTCAAATGTGGTCTTATATTTTTGAAACTACAAAGTTATTTCTACTTGATAAATTATCCATCAATGATACACAAACCCAACATATTTTGCAGGGTTCGGCATACAATCCTATAAAACCACTTAAACTTCAGAATGTTTTCTCTGAATGATTTCTAGTACTTACATTTTAAAGCCACATACCTAAGAGTTTACAACCCGTTCAGAGGTATTTGCTGGCTGATATAAACCATTGGCCCTGAACCAGATTGGTTTGTCCTCTGTTCTGATGCATTATGGGGAAAAAGGAATTGAAAACAAGGGGACCGAGAGGTACCAAGGTCCACTTTGTGCTCCTGATTGTATTGAGAATGAGACCCCAGAAACATGCACTTCAGCCAGGGCTACAAACAGAAAATCAATACAGTGCAATTAAGCACAAAGCAAAGCTCAGAGGAGAAGCAGCGAGATTTATTTATTAAATTCAAACTCCTATGGCTACTGAAGTTAATTTGGCCTTGGTCCTTTGATAGCGCTCTCAGAGCCACTTCTATACTGAGGATAACTGCTTAGAGAAACATGGGCACACATATGAAGGGTACTGAAAAGAAATCAAGATTCAACGTAACAGATGAGATTAGTGGAAAAGAATGCTTTATCAAGTCAAGTACCAAACTGACAAAGCTAAATTACTTTTCAAAATTTGGAGTCAGCAGGATTAGTTTTTGAAAAAAGTCTCTGCATTTATTTGATCAAAAATACAGTAAAAACGACCCAGGTTACGTATGTAACCCAGGTTCCCTGAAGGGAACGAGAGCTGCGTCGGAAGACGCTATGGGAACGCCATCAGCGTAACCGACGCTCTGAATATCGTCTACACCTAGTCCGATAGAAGGGCGAGGCGTCACGGGCGGGGTGACGTCACGGCCAGGAGGCATATAAGCACGTGAGGCAGAGCCCGCGTCAGCTTCATGTCATGAAGCAAGCGCTGGCAGGGATGCCGGAAGTATGGCTGCGAGACGCAGCTCTCGTTCCCTTCAGGAAACCTGGGTTACATACGTAACCTGGGTCGTTCCCTTCCAGGAACGTTGAGCTGCGTCGGAAGACGCTATGGGAACGCTATACCAACGCCGCCAGACTGACAAGTCCCAGCCTGATGTCAGGCCAAGAGGACAGAAGAGCCTGTAGTGGCTCGGATGTCGAGGTCGTAACCTGGCGAAGTCAGGGGCGTGGACTACCCAGCAGCGTCGCAGATGCCCTGATCGGTACATCTGTCAAAAAAAAAAAAAAAAAAAAAAAGGCCTTGAAGGCCGCCATACCTCTGGTTGAGTGCTCTCTGACTCCCAACGGATGGGCAAGCCCAGAGGCCTCGTAGGCAAGATTGACAGCATCATCATCCACCTACCACAGGGCAGCTCTGTGGATGTACGTGCCCAGTGCTCACACTGGACACATACAGTTGTGCCTCTCCTGGCCGGGCTCCCCGAAGGGAGGAGGACAGAGGCCTGGAGTACGACTGGCTGTGGTATGACCGTTGGAACCTTCGGAACTACCCCGCACAGGGGTAGAGAAAGACTTTCGCCGAACCGGGCGCACAGTCAACATCGAAGGGGCCGCAGACAGGGCCTGAAGGCCACACACCCTCCTCAGAGAAGTGATGGCCAGCAAGAAGACGATCTTGATGGTGAGGAGTCCATCGGTTATCTCCTCGATAGGCTCAAGGTGTTCTGCACCGAACCTCAGAACCGCAGCCAGGTTCCACATGGGGACATGATAGTACAGGAGGCCTCAGCCTCAGCGCACCAGAGGAAACGTGTAACTAGGGGGTGTCTGCCCACTGGCTGGCCACCGATAAGGGCGTGGTACGAAGAGATAGCTGCCACGTAGACCTTAACAGTGGAGTGGGTTAACCCTGCGGAGAAACGGGCCTGCAGGAACTCCAGAACTGCGCGAATCGGGCAGTTGACTGGGTCGAGCTGGCGGTCCCCGCACCAGGAAGTGAAAGAGTTTCCACTTCAAGGCGTACAGTTTCCTCGTAGAGGGAGCTCTGGATTGAAGGAGGGTCTCGACAACCTCGGTTGACAGACCGGAAGCTATGAGTTGCGCCCCTTCAGAGGCCATACCCACAGCTTCCATAGCTCCGGGCGGGGGTGCACGATAGTGCCCCCGGCCTGTGAGAAGAGATCTCTCCTGATCGGTACCTGCCACGGGGTGCCGTCGAGGAGAGAAATCAGGTCCGAGAACCATACTCGGCCCGGCCAGAACGGCGCTACCAACAGTAGACTGACCGCGTCCCGGCGCACCCTCGCCAGAACTCCCGGGAGCAGAGCGATCAGGGAGGGAAGGCGTACAGACGGAGCCTCGGCCGCGTCTGTACTATAGTATCCAGTCCCGGAGGAGCTGGAGGAACTAGAGAAAACCAGAGGGGACATTACGCTGACTCTTGAGTCGCGAACAGGTCCACCCGTGCCTGGCCAAAAACCTTCCAAATCTGCTTCACCACACCTGGGTGAAGCATCCATTCCCCGGGCCTCAGCCCCTGTCTCGACAGAACGTCTGCTCCTACATTGAGCTGCCCAGGCATGTGCACAGCTCTCAGAGATCGGAGCTGGCCCTGGGACCACACAAGGGTCTGGTGTACCAGCTTCTACAAGGGGCGCGACCGCAGACCTCCTTGGTGGTTGATGTAAGAGACCACTGCCGTGCTGTCGTTGCGCACCAGCACGTGGTGATCTCTTAGGTCTGGGAGGAAGTGCTTGAGCGCACGGAACACAGCTAGGATCTCTAGCTGGTTGATATGCCACGTCAGGTGGCGACCATTCCACAGACCGCGTGACACTTTGACAGTGCGGAGCGAGTCTCCCCTCAGGGAGACCCCCTTGGTCTTGAGCCACCACTGTAGGGGCCTCATGTACAGCAGGCCAGAGGGAATCACACTGGACGCAGCTGCCATGAACCCAAGCAGTCTCTGAAACTGCTTGACAGTGAATGGCTGGCCTTCTCGCACTCTCTCGACTGCCGTGAGGATCGACTCGATCCGAGCAGGGATCAAACAAGCCTGCATCGTGGTCGAATCCCACACTACGCCTGGGTAAGTGGTTCTCTAGCTGGAGAAAGCACACTTTTCGCGGCGTTTAGTCTTAACCCCGAAATCTTTCACGTGGGCGAAACGACACCTCGATGCCGAATCGCCACCCGCTCTGATTGAGCGAGGATCGACCAATCGTCGATACAATTGAGTATGCGGATGCTCTGCAGTCGCAACGGGACCAGTGCCGCATCCACACACTTGGTAAAAGTGCGGGGTGAGAGTGCTAGGCCGAAAGGAAGAACCCGATACTGATACGCTTCGCCCCCGAAAGCGAACCTCAGGAACTCCCTGTGAGAGGGAAGGATGGGTACTTAGAGAGGTCTGTCGTGACAAATCAGTCTTCGGACCTGATTTGAGACACAATCTGCCCGACAGTGAGCATCTTGAACTTCAGCTTTCTGGCTGAGTGGTTCAGAAAACTCAAATCCAGTATGGGCCTCAGCCCCTCATCCTTCTCCGGAACAATGAAGTGCCGGCTGTAGCAGCCGGCGTGGACTTCGTGAGGAGGAACCGACTCGATGGCTTCCTTCCTCAGCAAAATATCGACTTCTTGTTCCAGGACCAGAGCCTGCTCGGGGCGGACCACAGTCACGCAAACCCATTGAACGGCGGAGGTGGCCCATCGAACTGGATGGAGTAACCATTCTCTACCGTCCGCAGGACCCAGAGAGACACGTCCGGCAGTCGCTGCCAGGCTGCCAGATGATCTACTAAGGGAATCAGTCTCTCGAGACTGACCTCTGGTGTCAGAGAGATGGCCAGACCGCTGTCTCGCTGCGGAGCTCCGGAGGGAGACGCGGTCTCTGGCAACTGAGGCGAGTTTCTCAGTCCCGCAGTCACTACCGGCGGGGAATTCTGAGAAAAGCACTCGCTGGGACCTGCTGTGCCCTGGAACTGCAGGGTTGACAGACAAATCCCCGGAGGACACCGAGGGGAGACGGTCACCGTGTGCCGCTGTGTAAGCCGCTCCACCCCAGTAGGGGTCGCTCTCCGCGGTCCTGGGGCTCACCCGTCAGGACCTGTTGCGTGAGGAGTTGGTATGCGGAGGAGGCTGCGCCCGCCCAGCAGCCACCTGAATTTCGAGAGCGCACATACCCTCTGCCTTCAAAGATTTCACCCGCGATCTCAACACCTCGGTGGAGATCGGGGAAACTGAAGGCTCCTCACACTGGGGCGAGAGAGGCGGCGAAACCTCGTCAACGCTCGTCACGTCAACCTCCTCGGAGGAAGAAAAACGAAGCGTTGAGCCTTCGTCTCGGGGGGGAAGAGACCGCTTCCGAACCGCAAGACGGAGCACCAGATCTGGCGGACACAGGAGAAGATAGTTTTTTTCTCTTCTATATGCCCGCCAGCCAGAGCAGCCTTTTTTTTTTTTCTCTCTGCGAGCCCCACGAGCGCAGCCGCCGCTCTGCCTCGGCTGGCTTTATTTGTGCTTGTGCAACACTGGAGTTTACAACGCTTATCACCGTCTTTCTCATCCACCTCCTCGGTAGGAAGACAATCGGGGCGTCGAGCCCTCTCTCTGGGGGAAGAGAACCGCTTCCGAGCACAGAGAGCGGGCGCTGGATCTGATGATCCATATGCGAGCCGCGCGAGCGCAGCCACCGCTCTGTCTTTTTCTTTTTGCAAAAAGCGGGACCGACAGCGCGTGGAGAGCTCGCTTTCCTTCTATATATATTGGGGCGACAGAGGCGGCGAAACCTCGTCAACGCTCGTCACGTCAACCTCCTCGGAGGAAGAAAGACGAAGCGTTGAGCCCTCGTCTCGGGGGGAAGAGACTGCTTCCGAACCGCGAGACGGGGCGCCAGATCTGACGGATACGGGAGGAGATAGGGACCTGCCCATCTAACTCTCGCCGGCCAGATCAGCCTGTGAGTCCCACGAGTGCAGCCGCCGCTCTACCTAGGCAAAAGCGGGGCCGGCACCACGCGGGGAGCTCACAAAGGCTCCCTTCTCGAAGAGAGCCCTCCGAGTGCGGAGTGTGCGCAGCGAGAGCCGCTCACAATGCGGGCAGTCAGCTCCCTCGAGAGCCGCTGCCTCGCGCTCCGCACTCAGGTAGACCACGCACAGATCATGTGTGTCCCCACTCGTAATGTAACGCAGGCAGTGGACTAACACATAATCTGTTTTGGTCTTAGCTTTAGGGATGTCTACTTTCTTTTCTCAGGACATACAACACTAAATAAGACTCACAAAACAGATATGGACTGACAACACACAGAGCGCTTGCTGAATGACAAAAAGAATGACAAAAAGCTGACGCGGGCTCTGCCTCACGTGCTTATATGCCTCCAGGTCGTGACGTCACCCCGCCCGTGACGCCTTGCCCTTCTATCGGACTAGGTGTAGACGATATTCAGAGCGCCGGTTACGCTGATGGCGTTCCCATAGCGTCTTCCGACGCAGCTCGACGTTCCTGGAAGGGAACAGCAAAATTGTGAAATGTGAAATCACAATTTAAAATAACTGTTTTCTATTGTAATATGGTGTAGAATGTAATTTATTTCTGTAACACAAAGCTGCATTTTCAGCATCATTACTCCAGTCTTCCAGTCATATGATCCTTCAGAAATCAATCTAATATACTGATTTGCTGCTCAAGAAACATTTCTTATTATCAATGTGGAAAACAATTGTGATGATTATTCATTTTATGGAATATTTTTAGGGTGCTTTGATGAATAGAAAGTTCGAAGGAACAACTTTTATTTGAAATAGAAATCTTTTGCAACACCATCAATGTCTTTACTGTCACTTTTAATCAATGCAATGCATCCTTGCTGAATAAAAGAAAAGAACAAAACAGCTGACCCCAAACTTCAATGGTATAGTGGACATTGAATGGTACCTTTAAGTGGTTGAAAAGAAGCTAGTCATTTACATTTAATCACTGAGCAGACACTAAAACGACTAAAAAATCAGTAACATCACAAGCAATTTATCTTTAATGATTTAACAATGTTGCACAAGTCAGCACTATCACAATGCTGAGTTGCACGAGTAAACTAGTCATGGCCCATACATCGTGCTCGAACAACACTAAAAACATATATTTTTTTGAAGTTGTAAATGAAAACTATTTTTTAGATTATTTTGTCTTTCTACTTCAAAATTTCACAATCAATTCAATGTGTTACTTGCCATTTCTTTGTAATCAATTGTGAAATTTACTTGCAATTTGTTTTCTTCAGTCAAACAATCATTAAAATCTCCAAAAATATCCAGAGGACAAGCAACTCCTTTTGAACAGACAAAAGGACATGTGACCGGATCAAGTCAAATCTGCCATTTTGGCCTTTGTTTGATGCAGGAATTATGGGTAAACAGAGAGCAGTGGACAATATTAAAATTAAACTCTGTCATCATTAACTCATCCTCATGTTGTTATGACTTCTTTTCACAAAAGAAGATATTTTGAAGAACAACATTAGAGCCCATTGATTTCCTCTGTATGAACAGAAGAAAAAAGCAAACATTGAGACATTTCTGAAAATATCTTCCTTCATGTTTGACAGAAAAGCAAAGGTCATCTCTTTAACAATACTCCACAACGTCCGACATTACCCAGCTCAGGTAAACGCAGCACTACAGTCTAGCTTCAATGCCTGTCCGGAACAATTGCTGGACCAACCTTGCTCTCACAGACTCATAATGAAGCTGACAAGGGCCTTTTCATTTCCAGCTGGTGCTGAAGAAGTGAAAAGGCCCATTTTGTTGTCTAGAGTTGATTGACGTCCGCTTACCAACGTGGTTCTAATGGGTCTGTGCGTTTCCGTTTGACAGTGGTGCGTAATGAATGACCTTGCACACACACACCGCTTCAGCCAGCACCCCAGAGAAATTAGAGGCCTTGTGTTGTTGTTTTTGTGAACCTTGTTTCTTTTCTCCTTCTACATCTTGTCTTTCTCTAGCGCTCGGCCTCTCTCCCTCCTTCCACGGCCGGCTGTGAAGAATTTGATACAGGTCCAGGCGTGGAAGCAAGGGGCGAGTAAATGAAATATTGATCCGCTGCTCCGTGGCCTTGCCTTCACCTTGTCCCAGCGCTGTGAGTTACCGACTTTTTCCGTTCTGCTTGTAATAGGAATTATTACAGAGGGCCTGGGCGAGTAATTACTGGGCATGGCAAAGGGGAGGGCCCCTGTCATATATTTCTGTAAAGAACTTATTTATCGTGCCTTCTCCAAGACAAACCTGGCCCTTTTCCCTGTCGCTCTCTGTCCGGCCCCTGTCTTTCTTAACCTTGATTCAATTCTGTTAACTACCATTAATCATCTGAGCTGTCTGGGGAAGTTTATCAAAAGCAAAAAGGGGGTGTGAAAGGGTTGGACAGAAGAGGAGTGTGTACTGCAGTGTTTGACATTGGTTCTAAATTTAACAGTTGTGGAGTCTGAACTGAATTGACCCCCATAGGATGTTGAACTGAAATGTACTAAATTGCAATTCATAGAAATACAACCAATGCACTTTATCAGTTTAACGAAACAACAAAATGATAACTTACCGTGCTTTTTAAGCTGTCCATATTTGAAGTATCTAGATGATGTGTGTTTGGCCATTGCAAGACCAACTTGGTTTAGTTGAACAATCTTGACCCAAAATAAAAATGACCATAAAAGAAGTTTCTTGCTATAACGCCCCTTGTTGGCAATGCTGAGATTTTTTTGAGGCCTATGTCTGCTCTATTTTGAAGTGATGTATTCCTCCTCTATGGTCTTTAAGATGAAAAATATGAACTAAATGTATATTTAATAAATTGAATATTTAATAAAAATTATATATATACACACTGCTGTTACAAACATTTGGGGTCAGTAAGATTTTTTTGTTGCCTTAAATTAATCAGAATTGAGAGTAAAAACTCTTATATTGTTACAAAAAACTATTCTATATGAATATATACTATTATCATAAACATTAATATTACATATGAATATATTCATTTAATATTAAACATAAATATTAGCAGCACAACTGTTTTAAGCATGGATGATAATAAGAAATATTTCTTCAAATCAGCATATTAAAATGATTTTTGTAGGATCATGTGACACTGAAGACTGGAGTAATAATGCTGAAAATTCAATCAATCAGTCAATAAATAAATAAATCACAGGAACAAGTTACATTTTAAAATATATTCAAATAGAAAACTTATTTTACATATTATTTTACATATTAAATGAAATATTACTTATTTTACATTAAAACATTATTTCACAATTTTACAGATTTTACTGTATTTTTGATCAAATCTTTGTAGTCTTGCTGAGCATCAGAGACTTCTTTTAAAAACATAAAAAAAATGTTTAACATTCTATATAAATATTATATTAGAATAATTATGGAAACACCCAGTTTGTTGTGCATTTGATAACGTTTAGTGATAATTCATACTGAAAAATGAAATAAATTATTCTAAATGCTGCACAACTAAAGCATTTATATGAATTTCTTCCAATTTCAATTCATTTTAATTCTACTTTCTTGGATTCATATTAGAAATCCACATTCTGTTTGCTGTTCAAATTCAATTTAAATTCAAGAATTATTTGCAATTTAACTCTCAATTCAGTTCGCACAGCTCTGGTCAGGTCATGGTGTAATGTGGTTCAATCTGATCATGTATCTTTACAGCGTGTGTGTGTACACCTGCACCTGCTACCATACGTATGAAAAAAGATTTGAAAAAAAGGTCTTTGTTGGTGTTGATGTATACCAGCGTCGCTTCTAGAAGAAATGCCCGTTTATTTGGCTGATAGATCGGGTGCACCAGTGCCCTTGCTTTGCTTTGCAGGAAGGAAAGGGTGCATGTTGGATTGGGCCGTGCATGTACCGAAGGTCACTGTCGAGAATAGATCTGTTAGTGGGGGATTCATTTTGGGTACGTACCCCTGAGGGGAAGATATGACATCCCAACTTAACCTGTTCCTGCCTTACTACAGTCTCTTCCTGCAGAACACCATGTATTTATGTAGCATACATGCTCTAGAGTCTAGACTAAATGGGTTCGAGCGTGAGATCCACTTGGGGACATGATGCATTTGATTAATAATTCTAATGCAACTCTTCTCCATATAGCCAAACAGTCTATCCTTGTCTGATTTCAGTGGCATTTGGGACTTTAACTTGCCCAGACTGCCAACCACATTGAAAATATTTGTTAGGCTCATTCAACTTGAAAGGGTGTACAGAAGTTTAAGAGTTGGAGCGCTAAAGTACAAGAGCAAGAGAGTGAAAGATGTTTTTCTAATGCAGTACGGAGAGGATAGGACCTGATTTGATTAATTTGTAGAACGAATGAGAGGATAAAAGCAATAGAGATAGAAAACGAGGGGGAGGGAAAAGAGTCAATAAGGTATGAGTGATGAGTGAAGAGAAATCAGGATCAAGGGCAGATGGAGAAAGAGACTAATGGATATATAAGAACAGGAGAGGGAGAGAGAAAAAAGAACAAAACTTTACTGAAAATGAAGACTTGAAGAGATTTAATGCCACATTTGCAGATGACCTAAAGACATTTAATGCAATTTAATTTCACAGTGTTTTCTAAATACATTATGACATGTTATTAAGCTAATATCAATAGGAGTTAACAAGTGGCTTGCACCAAAACCTAGTGAGGTTAACCTTTAAGGTTATAATTCAGTAAAGCATGACATCTGAGGTCTGAATGCAGGGAAACATAAAAGTGGAATTAACAGTTGCTTATTTGAAAACAATAATATTGCAGTTGATAAGATGCTCTGAATGTTTTTTAAGAGTGTTGCTAGGTGGTTGTTTGTTGGCCCATGTCAACAGAGTGCACAAACCAGTTGGTCTCTATGTCTATAGGATTTTTAAAATCTGTTTTATCATGAAATTGGTGAAAACTGTGCAGCCAGAACAGGGAAACACTAGACTACACAATGTCAGTCGTCAGTAATATCAAATGCACAACAGCATGAATTATACTCTAAATTTAATATTTAAGATTAAGGATTTAGTAGAAAGTGGTACTGTAGAAGGGCAGTAGTACACTGTAAAAAAATATGACTTAAACAAATATAGTGTTCCTGCTGCCTTAAAATTTTAAATTTAGTCAACTTGAAATATTAAATTATACTATGTGACAACTTGGATATTTATGTTGTGTAAACTGACAATTTTAAGGCAGCAAGAACCCTTAATTTTTAGTGTTGAAACTATTTTTTTTTTTTGCATTATAATGAGTGATGCACTCTTTGTGTTAGGAGACCAGCAAATTAGTCTTTAGTGATACAAATTAGTATTTTGAGTCTGATCTTTTTAATATATTGTTCACATTGTTCTGTCTGAATCAACGACTATGAGCAGTGAGCTGATAGCAATAGTGTCTGGAGTAAACTGATCATTTGACTCCGTACAAAATGAAAAGTTACATACTGTATAAAACATAATAGGCATGTTTACAAGTTTAAACAGAGTTTAAATCAAGACATATACTGTATGTAATGTGTTGGTTTTAATAAACTGTAGTCTATAATGTTTGAATCATGGTTGCAACAAACTAAACTCGAAACTTGAAATTAAACACCCATAATAATAAAAAATCCATAATAAACAGTGCTTAGAAACAGAATGTGTTAGAATATTTAATATGATGGGCAAGAAACCAGTGGCCTAAGCCGGCTTCAGTTTTTACCCAGGTAAGTTCGCGTTTAGTTTGAGCAAACTCTGAATTTTTGGGCTCAAAAGACGATGGGTTGGTTTTGAGTAAGTTTCGTCGCCATGGTAACTTATGCTACATTTACATTTATCTGACGGTTTTATCCAAAGCGACTTACAATTGCTATATATGTCAGAGGTCGCACGCCTCTGGAGCAACTAGGGGTTAAGTGTCTTGCTCAGGGACACATTGGTGTCTCACAGTGGATTCGAACCCAGGTCTCTCACACCAAAGGCATGTGTCTTATCCACTGCGCCATCACCGCCTGCTACACGGCTACCCTGTTCCAGAGCAGGTTTTATTCTGGGTTAGAGATCGCAAACGCAAACTGGACCAATCAGCTGCAAGCAAAGTGACATATAGCTGATGCAATGAAGCCACTCCGCCATATCTCTCCCTACAAATGAATGCAGTTTACGGTCAAAGAATTTTAGAGACAAAATTGCCCGACTTTTGCAGCTACTTATTTATTATATTAATTGTCATTTTTTAGAATTCATAATATATTCATATAATTATTATATGAAGTGAAAAAGTGAATTGCACTGACTCTCATGAGAAGTGAATTCAAATGACGCTTTGGTGATACTCTCCACATTTCGTGTGCTTGGCTGTTTGCTGCATGTGTCACACTTTCAGGTAATCACAGACTCTGGCTCAAGTCAGAGTTGACAGAGAACGCATATATATCGAGCTTTGTGAACCTGATCTAAACCAGGCTGGCTTTATCTGGTTGTGTCAACTCAAAACTTACTCTGCAACATGAGTTCAGAACCACTGCAACTTTCTTTCAAGCCGATTTATTGAAATAAACTGTTAAAAGCAAAACAATATGAATCACTTTAGATCATGAATAGCAACTTAACAAGCACAATCACAATACCATTCAAACATCCGGGGTAGTGTTGTCAAAAGTACCGACCACGATACCATTCGGTACTTTAATTTTTAAAATCTTTTTAAGATTACAGTACTGAATGGTATCGCAGTTGATACTTTTGACAACACTAGTTTTGGGTCAGTAATATTTCTATTATTCATGAAGGATGCATTAAATATGAAAAGTGACTAAGGTAATAAAGTGCATTGGTAAAGACATTTATTATGTTACAAAATATTTTAATAAGTGTGTTCAAAAGTTCTTATGAACTTTCTATTTTTCAAAGAATCCTTAAAAACAGTTTTTACAAAAAATATTAAGCAGAACAACTGTTTTCAACATTGATAACAATAAGAAATGTTTCTTGAGCAGCAAATCAGCATATTAGAATGATTTCTGAAGGATCATGTGACACTGAAGACTGGAGTAATTATGCTGAAAATTGACTACATAAATAAATTGCATTTTAAAATATATTAAAATATAAACTGTTTAGTGTAAATTGCAATAATATTTCACAATATTACAGTTTTTACTGCATTTTTGATCAATAAATGCAGTCTTGGTGAGTATAAAAGACCAGAGTCCAGATTTTTGAATGGTAGTACATCTTCAATACATGACCAACCAATTTTACCAAGTATCTGATACAAGAGCTACTGTTATGACACTACAAACATCTACAGAAATTTACAGAATGCACATATTGATAGGGGTCAAGACAGAAAGAGAGATGTTGAAAGAAAGAGCTCCACTAAAAGCTTCTTCTTCAATTCAAGCAAAGCTGCACCTTTGATTTTTTCTCCTTATGGAGCCTGTCCAGATCTTGCCCCTCTAACAAGATCAAGTGCACTGCTCATAGATTCCATTACCCTCTTCTCAATTAAATTACATCTACAATTGTGCAGGTTAATGACCGGCGTGTGCTGCCAAGAGTGCGACTTCATTGGACGGAAAGAGATCCTGGCATTCGCCCTCCCTGACACAGGAGCGAGTACAAACAAGCCAAGAACACGAGAGAGTAGAGGACAGCAAGAGAGAAGAGGGGGAAAAGAAGAGAATAGAAAATCAATACAGCAGGAAAGCAGGGATGAAGATTGAAGGGTGGGATAGAAGGAGAGAGAGGGTGAGCGCGAGACCACCGTCGTCTCAGATGCGACTGACTGGCAATCGCTGAGAGCATATCGATGAAAGTCGGCAGGGAGAGGTTCGGTAGAGGTGACCCAGTGGCAGTGAGCATCTCTGGGGATGCGCAGAAGCAGTCTGCCCTGTCAGATGGGTCTGAAAGTAGAGGTTATTGAGGCCTGTCTCCCCTTAGCAATTCCCATTGCACCATTCAGAAGTGTGTGTATGTGTGCAGGCATCTCTGTGCTTTTGGAAGCAATGCAGACAGCCCTTCAGGGACCACCAGAGCCCATCCGGAATTCTTTTATTTGGTCAAAAGCTGCGACACTAAAGCAATGAGGTGAAATGCTTGAAGGCCAAAGTCTATGACTGCCAGGATACAACACAATATCTTAAGGTGGAACTACCTGTTTGTCAGTTTGAATGAAAAATGCTACGAAATCTCTGTGGAGGACAAATTAAATTTACTTGTGATTAAAAAGGACATAAAATGGTTTATGGCATTATTCCTAGATGTGCAGTATGTGTTACGAATCTGCCTATCTTTCACCAGTCACATTACCCACGCACCTGTTTCCACCTGTCACTAATTACCAGAGGTGGGTAGAGTACCCAAAAACTGTACTCAAGTAAAAGTAAAAGTACTTCTAGAAATATTTACTCAAGTAAAAGTAAAAGTAATAGTCTGAATAGTTACTTGAGTAAGAGTAAAAAAGTATCGGATAAAAAAACTACTCAAGTAGTTAGTTACTAGTTACTTTGGATCATATAGGTACTGAATATAGTCTATATTTGTTTAGATATATAGATTACATTTATGTAATGTGTATGTGTATACACACACACACACAGCCGTTCAAAATATATAAATATATTTTAATGTAATTTATTTCAGTGATGCAAATGAGAATTTTCATCAGCCTTTACCTCAGTCTTCAGAGTCACATAATCCTTCAGAAATCATGTTGATTTATTATCAGTGCTGCTCTTTTTAGCTTTCTATTCATCAAAGAATACTGAACAAAATGTCACAGGTTCCAAAAAATATTAAGCAGCAAAACTGTTTCCAACACTGGTAATAAATCAATATATTATAATGATTTCTGAAGGATCATATGACTCCGAAAACTGGAGTAACAGCTGATGAAAATTCTGATTTGCATCACTGAATTAAATTATATTTTAAAGTAAATTAATTATGCATTACCCTATAACCTCTGACACTGAAACCTCTGAAAACGCCTCACATGACTGCTCTAAACATAACGAAACAAATGCATATTGACGGATCTTCTGTTCTGCAAAATGTAAACAAATGTAGCCTATATTTTTGCAAGCGTAAATATTGTAAAAATATGAATATTAATTGTGTCTAGAACAGGCCGCGCGCCGCTGCACAGAGCTTACGCGGTTTCCGCGGGTGTTCATTTCATACTCTGTGACAGCTTATTTAATGTATAAATTATACATTGTATTTAATGTAAGGTACATGTACAACAAACTGGTAATGTCATAGTGGTATCTTGGCCTATAGCCTACCTGTGGAACAGTAGACAGCACACGCGGTGTTCATCTAATAAAAGATCTTCATATAGCTCTAGCAAACAAGCCTTTGCAGATTTGCTTTCAACTGACTGTAAATCCAAAGCCATGTCTTCTTGATGTTCTTAAACTCTCTGTTATCTGAGAGAGAACCGCTTCAGAGACTCAGCGCGCGCGGCAGGGAACTGAACAAATCATTCAAACTGATTCGCGAATCGATTCACTGGTTTGCCAACTGGTTTGATAAAGCCTTTAAACAGAATCGACTCAAAAGAATGAAGCATTCGCGAATGGGCATCGTTCATTGCCCAGAGAAAAGTAGATGGCGCGTTTGGAATAAACTGAAGCATTTTTAACTTGTATTGCATTAAGATAGAGTAACGAGAGGAGAGTCGCCCACAGTAACGAAGTAAAAGTACCGTTTTTTCTCTAAAAATATACTTGAGTAAGAGTAAAAGAGTACCCATTTTAAAATATACTCTAAAAGAATTAGTTACCCAAAAAATATACTCAAGTAAATGTATCGAAGTAAATGTAACTCGTTACTACCCACCTCTGCTAATTACGCACACCTGCTCCTCATCATGTCCCTCGTTACCTCCTCCTATAAAGCCACACACCACCCAACACTTGATGTCCGGTCTCGTTCGTGAGAAGAGGACTTCCAACGCTTGCCCAAAGCCTTTGCACCATTGCCGCTAAGCTACTTACCTATCTCTGTGTATACTTCCCTGTTCCCAGGATCCTGTTCTGAGTCTGCTCCAAGATCTCCGTGTTCCTGTCCCAAAGCCTGCGGTGTGGGTGTGTGGCCGCCGATCGTCTCTGGATCCCCTGTGAAAACCTGCAAGTAGAGATCAAGAGAACCACGGTCAATTCCCTGATTGCCAGCTCCGGGTTCTGGCTTCATCACCACTGCTTACCTCTCTTCCTTTCGGTAGTTCAATAAACATACCTGAACCTGCTAACTGCTTGTGTCCTCTGTTCTGTAACAGAAGACCGGACCAACACCGAACACTAATGGAGGAACGAGCCCGATTTCTCTCTCTGGCCGACGCTACTCCCGATCCCCTGGATTTTGCTCGGGCATTCGTTCCTCTCGCCCTCTCCAGCTCCCTAGAAGATCACGAGCTCAAGACCCTGTTCCGGCTCGGGATCACGTACCATCGTCGCACGAAGCTCCCAGACACCTCCAATTTAAGTTGGAAAGAAACGGCTATCCGGTGTCTGGAAGATCTTCGATTCCGAGTCGGAGCGCCTCCCGAGTCCTCCCCTAGTGACGGCGGCAGCCCACCTTCCCTGGTGATCCCGCAAGCCCGTAAGTGGGTTTCTGCCAGCGCTGGCCTGAGCGCGACGGTACGAGATGCTGCTGTAGTGTCTGTTCAATCAGCATTGAAATCTGCCTCCCGTCCCCTGTGCTCAGCTCCCAGAACAGACCCAGTCCTCAGCACAGAACCTAAGACTGCCGCTGCCCCAAGCCAGCCGCCGCTCGCCACGAAATTTGCGCCACCAGCTGCGGCAAACCCAAGCTCGCCGCCGTTCGCGACCAACCCTGACCCGCTACCGAGGATGAGGTTTGAGTTATCCTCTATAAACGTGGGTCCCACGGAGGAGGACAATCTTAGTGGAGGTGGCGTTCAATTTATTTTCCAGAGGGGCAGGTGTGTGGAGGAGTATGTGGAAGGAATTTCTTGCCGCCAGTTATCAGGCCCGCTGCAGTGACCTCACTCTAATGGAGGGTTTTAGAGTAGGACTGGATGAAGAAATTCTAATGGCTATGCCCCATGAAGATCCCAACTGGTCTTTGGCTCAGTACCTGAACGTGGCCTTACAGATTGCTGGGTCATCCCTTTTAGTTGGCGACATGGAGGACGCGCCTTCTCCAGATAACAGCACACCAGCCACTCCTCTTTCCAGCCCACTTCATTCTGGCCCTCCATCTTCCGTGAACAGTTCTAACCCGCCTCACTCAGTCCAACCTCCGCCCATTGCAAAGATGGTACCGTCGTCGGAGGTGAAGATGGTACCGTCTAGCCCCGCGGCTCTCCCGTACCCGCCGCGGTAAGCCCAAGCTCTCCACCGTTCGCGGCCAGCCGAGATTCTGCGCTGCAAGAGCGCCCCCTTGAATCCGCACTGCAAGAGTGCCCCCGAGTGTCCGCACTATCAGAGCGCCGCCAAGAACCCAGTGGTCAAGCCACGGTCAGGAGTGCCGATCCCGAACCCCGAGAATCCAGTTCTTAGACCACGGCCAGGAGTGTCGATCCCGAACCCCGAGAATCCAGTTCTCAGACCACGGCCAGGAGTGCCGATCCCGAACCCCGAGAATCCAGTTCTCAGACCACGGCCAGGAGTGCCGATCCCGAACCCCGAGAATCCAGTTCCCAAACCACGGCCAGGAGTGCCGATCCCGAATCCCGAGAATCCAGTTCCCAAACCACGGCCAGGAGTGCCGATCCCGAACCCCGAGAATCCAGTTCTCAAGCTACGGCCAGGAGTGCCGATCCCGAACCCCGAGAATCCAGTTCCCAGACCACGGCCAGGAGTGCCGACCCCGAACCCCGAGAATCCAGTTCTCAAGACACGGCCAGGAGTGCCGATCCTGAACCTCGAGAATCCAGTTCTCTAGTCACGGCTAGGAGTGCCGATCCCGAATCCCGAGAGTCCAGTTCTCAAGCCACGGCCAGGAGTGCCGATCACGAATCCAGTTCCAAGACCACGGCCAGGAGTGCCGACCCCGAATTCCGAGATTCCAGCTTCCAGACTACGGCCAGGAATGCCGATCCCAAACCCAGTTCTCAAGCCACGGCCAGGAGCGCCGATCCCGAATCCAGTTCTCGAGCCACGGCCAGGAGCGCCGGTCCCGAATCCAGTTCTCGAGCCACGGCCAGGAGCGCCGGTCCCGAACCCCGACAATCCAGTTCCCAGACTACGGCCAGGAGCGCCGATCCCGAACCCCGAGAATCCTGTTCCCAGACCACGGCCGGGAGCGCCGATCCCGAACCCCAAGAACCCGCGCTGTCCGAGCGCCCCCAAGAACCCGCTCCTCAAGAGCGTCCCACGGAGCCCACGCCTTCGAGTGCGCCCCACAGAGCCCGTACCTCTAGAACACCCTCAAGTTTTAGCGCCACTAGAGCGCCCTCAAGTGTCCCCGCCTCAAGTGTGCCCGCTAGAGTCCGTGCCTCTAGAGCGCCCTCAAGTGTCTGCGTCTTTAGGGTGCCCTCTACTATCTGTACCTCCAGATCGGTCCCAAGTAACCTTCCCATTGGAGCACCCCCTAGTGCCCGCTCCTCTGATGTGGATCCCGGAGGGAAGCTCCCCCAGGGAAATCTTGGGGGGGGGGGCCATAGGGTCACTGCCTGTGTGGCCGGGCCGGAGCCCAAGGCCACTGGACCCCTTTACCCGCCTTGGCTACCCGAAAGGATAAAGCATGGCCTCCCGAGCCCCCAGTCCCGCCATGGCCTCCCGAGTCTCCAGTTCCGATATGGTCTCGAGTCCCCTGATCCGCTAGGGCCATCTAAGCTCCCTGACCCGCCATGGCCATCCGAGCTCCCCGATCCACCGTGGCTGTCCAAGCTGCCCGAACTACCATACCTCCCCGAATCTCCCTATCCACCACGGCTCCCCGAGCTCCCCGATCCGCCATGGCCGTCCAAGCTCCCCGCACCGCCATGGCTCCCCGAATCTCCCGATCCACCACGGCTCTGAGTCCCCCGATCAGCCATGGCCTCCCGAGTCTCCTGATCCTCCATGGCCTGTCGAATCTCCCGACCCGCCACGACTCCCCGAGTCACCAGACCCGCCAGGGCTCCCCGAGTCTCTCGATCCACCATGTCCTCCAGTCCCGCCTTGGCTTCCCGAGTCTCCTGTCCCGCCTTGGCTCCCTGAGTCTTCTGATCCGCCATGGCCTCCCAAGACTCCTGATCCGCCATGGCCTGTCGAATCTCCTGTTCCGCCATGGCTCCCTGAGTCCCTGGTTCCGCCCTGGAGGCTTCCCTTGTGTCCCTGCCCTACACCGACCTCCAGGGCGCCCCCCCCCCCCCCCCCCCCCCCTCCCCGATGTAATTATTACCTTCCTGGAGGGGGAGGTAATGTTACGGATCTGCCTATCTTTCACCAGTCACGTTACCCACGCACCTGTTTCCACCTGTCACTAATTACGCACAACTGCTCCTCATCATGTCCCTCATTACCTCCTCCTATAAAGCCACACACCACCCAACACTTGATGTCCGGTCTCGTTCGTGAGAAGAGGACTTCCAACGCTCGCACAAAGCCTTTGCACCATTGCCGCTAAGCTACTTTCCTATCTCTGTGTATACTTCCCTGTTCCCAGGATCCTGTTCTGAGTCTGCTCCAAGATCTCCGTGTTCCTGTCCCAAAGCCTGCGGTGTGGGTGTGTGGCCGCCGATCGTCTCTGGATCCCCCGTGAAAACCTGCAAGTAGAGATCAAGAGAACCAGTCAATTCCCTGGTTGCCAGCTCCGGGTTCTGGCTTCATCACCACTGCTTACCTCTCTTCCTTTCGGTAGTTCAATAAACATACCTGAACCTGCTAACTGCTTGTGTCCTCCGTTCTGTAACAGTATGTTAACATTCAGTGCTCATATAGGCTTTTTTTCAAAAACTTTTTTCAAAACTTCAAACAAAGTTTTAACATGCCAACATTAGTTTCCACTGACACACCTTATAATTTTTTTTTTTTATTGCAATTATATTAAAAGGAATTAATAAAAAAAAAAGAATTCTACTTCCTTTAAAATTTAAATTCTGCGTCCTGTGACTCAAATCAAATTCAGGAACTGAACTAGAATTTGACACACATCTAAATTTAACTCTGCACAAATTTAAATAACAATTAGCTTTTTATATTATATATAGACCTATGATACACATAAATATTTAAATAAACATTTAATAAATTGCATTAATGAAATAGATAAAACATTTAGAAAAATTCATGAAGTAAATAATATGCTAAATAAACAAGTAACAAGCTAAACTCTTGAGAAAATGTCCATCTTAAAGGTGTTATAGACATACAACACCTACTACAGGCCAAAAACAGGTTACAAACTCATGAAGGAAACAAAAACACCCACAGAAGAGGCGGGAGATCAAAATTTATGAAAACTTAAAATTACCATAAAGCAGGGAAGAATTTTTTTTTTTTTTAAATAAGTAAATGAGTCTCTCCAAAGACAACCAGCGCCATCTGGACCTCTGAAATGTTCATACTGGTGTGTTTGAGCAGGCTGGAGCTAAACTCTGCTGGACATTGGCCCTCCAGGAACAGGTTTGGAGATCTCTGCTTTTAAGGTATCGCATGTACCAATCTTGGAATTATTTAGATATTAATACCTAGATATAAAATGATATACATACCCTACAGCATATCACTGCATCTTAGGGTTGCCACTATATGACATATTGCTTATATAATGCTGTAAAGTTGAATGGCTCTGCTCTAAACATCCAACAGCTTTATCACTTTCTTGAACACTATCAATGCTATTGACATCAGATGTACTGTATATGCTGGTTTTATCACAGAAATTGCAGGCACTGCTGGAAACATTTCAGAAGTTTCATGACCTACATTCGCCATCCTGCAAGCCTACTTCCAAAGCAGCACTAATGAATATTTCCCTTTGAGTGAGCTAATAGAAAACATAATCCCACTATCATTTCCACAGAAAGACATTGCACTTAAGTTTGATCGTGTTTGCCATCAAAAAACAAGGGAGTAATGTTATCCTTGCTTTTCATTGTACATGTTTCAAGTTGAACATCTCAATCAACCTTCAGCCACCATATTAAGAAAGCAGATTAATAGGCGGACGTAAAGCACTAGAAGTTGACTGCAAATCAATTTTTCAAATATAATAACTAATGTAGGGAAATAAAAATTGCATTCAATCCAGACTGCAAAATTACAACTTAGGTAAAATTTATTTTTCACTAGTGTCAATGATAGTTTGAACTTGTAAACATACTCCAAGTCTCTACAAGTAATAAGTGAATTATCAAACCACCTACTATTAAATTCTGACAACTGACAAATTCTTAAACTGATTGATTGATTGATTATATTTAACTTTAACATGCATGACAGGTATGACTATGAAAGTTGTTTTGACACTAGATATAGCCAGTGATTTTGTGGTTGTATTCAAGTCTAAACTATGGCTGTTCTTTTAGCTAGTATCGAAGAGTAACAAAAGCTGTTATCAGTGCCAATTAATCAGCAAGAACGATAAATCATTTGACCTCTAGTGTGTACCGTGACCGTCAAGCTTACCAAAATCCCCCAAGGCTCAAACTCAGTGCCTCTTCATTTTCCAGCACTGCTGCAGGCCTCATTCTGCTCTATCAGCTGGATCAAAGGGAGCTGGTGGAGAAGATTACCCGGTAAAGGGTCTCTTTTGCAGGCCCAGTAACAGCTAGCAGATGGGGGTCCTGCAGGCATCTCTGGAGTCATGCTGATGGCAGAAATTGGGAATAGGATGGACACAGATGATGAGCTGGTGTCCACAAGGCTGTTACTGATAGTCCGCTCACAAATGAAGCACATCTGAGAACCCTAAGGGCAGCAGAGCAAGGATGCAATGAAGTCACATCATGCATTTGATGATGCTCAACATTATGTTTAGACCAGCTTGATATGGATAGATATATGTGCAGCACACCTGTTCCAGATGACATCCTGGACAATTTCAGACTAACAATGGTGTTTATGTGAGAAGTGCTGTGCTGTTGGGACAGAAGATATGGTCAGCATGGAATGCTAACAGCCTGGGGCTAGTTGTCACACTTATTACTACAGAGAAAACTTCTCAGGGTGGATTAATTTTTGAAAGTCATTTTATATAAATGCATGAACCTTAAACACTTGGTTACAGAAGGCCAGTGAACTCTTCCACTATTATTTCCATTATTCATAAAAATACTGATCTTTTGAGAGAATGTGTCTGTTATTGAGGCAAGATGTCACAATGGCACAATTTTGAGGATAATTTCTTTTTTGAAATTTGAATAAGTGAATTGATCACTTCCCACATAAAAGAAGAAGAATTTAAAATATTTGTATTTAAAAAAAATACTTCATTCATAAATAAGAATTTGTCAATCCTCATGTTGTTTTTCTCTTATGGAACACAAAAACACAAAGTTATTTTTAGTCCCCAAAATGGACATGGGGTCCAACAAAACCATGGTGAACTATCCCATTAATTATAATTTATGCTAAGTATTATACTATTCAGTGTCTTTTCCACAATATTTAATACATTTTAAAACGTATTTTTATGTATATAAAAAATTTAACAAACAAAAATATGCACTTTTATTATTCTTTTATTAAGTAAAAAAATCTAAAGTTACTATATGTTAAATTCTATGTGAATATGCCACTAGCTGTCACGAATCCTGGCCATGCACTTCCACCCATTCACCACCAGAGGTCACCCGTTCACCACATGGAATTTTCACACTACACAGCACATTGGACTCCATTTCCCATAATCCATTGCACTGACGACACACGCACAGCTGTTCACAATTATCACGCCCACACCTGATATCCATCTCGCAATCACCATCACCCAATCACTCACTATTTAAGCCTGGGACTTGCTCTTGCTCTCTGCCGAGTATTGTTAGCCTAGTCTGCATACCAAGCGTTCTCTGTTCATAGTTTTCCTCGTTGTTTTGATTCCTGCCCGTGTTCCTGGATTATTCTCTCTGCCTTGCCCTGTTTGGATATTGTACGCCGATCGTCGACCACGCCTGTTTACTGACCACTCTTCTGTCTTGCCCTCAACATAACTGTTTGCTGGTTATTCGACCCTGCCTGTCTTGACCATGTTTCATAATAAAGCTTTGCAAATGGATCCGCACGTCTCACGTCTCGTCAACCCTGTAACACTAGCAGAACTAAATGGAATTGCAATCTGCTTATTTAAGCGGCTAGACCTGACACAACATGATTCAACCAATGGCATGAGTTTGGGGGCGGGACTAGGCCTACCTATTTTTCCCAACTTTGGCAGACAGTAGTATTTAAAACAGACATTCCTTCACAGTTCCGTTCGCTGCCAACAGTCGTCTTGAAATTTCACCTAAAGAACAAAACACTATTTAGTGGCCTAAGCAATATTTACACATTTATGCAACACAAAACAATTCATAAAACTATCATTGTAAAGGCAACATACAAAAACATAAATCTATTCTTTTTGCCAACAGATACTGTAACTGTCCACCGCATCTTCCAGTTATTATTATATACTGTATATATATATATTTGTGCATTTTGTGCATACTACATTCCAAGCAGAGGTAGTACAGTAGTATATCATTTCAAACAAACCCAATGTCCTATACTTCAGGCAGCATTCAAAGTGTCAGCAGTCACACATGGCACCTCATAACCTCCAGCTGTCTCTCTTGACACTCTTTCCTTGGGCAGGAGACAATTTAAAGCGAATCGATAGCTTTTCTCCCCTGTAGCATGGGAGGCAGGTTAGTGATTTCCCTGCATCTCCCTGTCTCACCTCATTGGCATTTTCTATTTCCATTCCATTTTCAGCTAAATGGCGTTTGGCCTGTATTAAGCCCTGAACACAGTCGTCACTAATTCAGCACATAGGGAGCGCTGGAGCCGTGTTGAGTGGGCTTACTGCTTGGGTGGAGCGCAAATGGATTTAATAGCATTCCACTATGAGCTTACCTGTTGGGCAGCATTTTAAATCCTCAAAGCCTGTTCTGCATCCCTAAAACAGGTTTGTTGGGGATTATTTAACATTAATATTTAAAATGAATTGGGAAAGCCCACATGAAATATTAATTAATTCATTCTATTTTCCAACGATGAATTGTATTGTCAACATAATTTTTTAATTGAAAAATGTACAGAAATGTCAGAATGTCTTAGTAGTTTCCTAAAATCCTGGATTGGTGTCATACTTTTGGATCAACTACTTTATGTAAAAATGAATTTTGCAATTATATGTGCTGCTTTTTTACATTACAAGCTGTCAAGTACAGTTTTAGCAGCACTCAGTTCATCCAAGTCCATGTAATACTGCATAGTTGACAGTCTGCTGGAACAGTTTCGGTGTTTGTTTTCATTTGCATGATCCATTTTGTGTGTTTGTCAAGAGCTGTATTGCTTCATTGAAACGAAATTAATTGATATTCTCTCAGAGAAATGTGTGGTTTCTACATGGTTTTAGCAGGCACAAGACTATTTGTGCTAGCAGACACAAGACTTTTTTTCCATTTTTTTTGTTTGTCTTGTTTTATCAGTCTTCAAACTTGAAAGTTGGGGGGGGGGGTGATGTTGTAATGACAAGTAACAGAATTACATGCAGAATGATACAATGATACTTGGGGATGGCGTTATAGCAGTTAATACTCTGAGCTATCAGCACAAACATTTCAGATTTGGTCCCTCACTGACAGACCCATGAACTAGGAAAGTTAAAATTACTGTGTGACCTTGAATAAGGCACTTATCCTGAAGGCTGCATCAAAATAAAGGAACACTCCACTTTTTTTGAAAATAGGCTCATTTTACAACTCCCCTAGAGTTAAACTCAAAAATGACCAAAGTGTTTCTCTAATTTTCCTATTTAAAGCTTGACTCTTCTGTAGACTCCTCTGGAGTATGTTTACTCTTTGGTCATTTTTGAGCGATATGTAAATGGTCTAATCGGATTCAATGATCTATGCTAAGCTAAACTAAAAGTTCTACCGCCAGACCCGGAGATTGGCTGAATGGATTCGAAAACGGTAAAACTCAACTGTTTAACTCTAGGGGAGTTGTAAAATGAGCCTATTTTATTTTAAAGTGGAGTGTTCCTTTAAGCTTTGATGTCTTTGCAATTCAAGAACCGAATGTCACACTGAATGAAAATTGACAGAAGTAGCAATGCAAAATCTTCACTCAACTGAATAACTGTCTTCCAAATTAGGCATTATTGGAATTCAGCTCTATGTTGGGGAACGGGTTATTTATTATCAGTTTAAGCTGCCTTGTTAAAAAAAAAAAAAAAAAACTAAAGAAAACATGAAATGCTTAAAATAAACATTTAATAAATTGCTCTTAGATTGCATGTATCTTAGGGGATATATTCCAAATATTCCAATTATGTTCAAATTGATTCAAATTAGTAGAATAAAGACCTACCAACACACACACACACATCAGTGCAAATAGGATTTTATTGAAACAACGCATTCTTATCGCACTATTCACGGTAATAACAAAAATCAGTGTAAAGTTTGTTTTCTCTCTGACGATGAAAACTCACTGAACAATAGTATACAAGCCTTGATTTTTCGAGCACAAACAGAAAACAGCATACATATCAAAACTTGGTTTCTTTTAACTTTTCTTTGATTTTAATCCTGATTTTTTTTTACCCAGAGCAGTGGGCAGCCAATGGGGGTTTTTGGTGCCTTGCTCAAGGGTCTCACCTCAGTCGTGGTATTGAGGGTGGAGAGAGTGTTGGTTATTCACTCCCCCCACCTACAATCCCTGCTGGACCTGAGACTCGAACCCATGACCTTCGGGTTCCACAGACATAATTTAAGTACAATTGTGACCCTGGACCACAAAGTCTTAAGTCTTGCTATTTCTTCCCAATGTATGCGTTTTGAAATCGCTCAAAGAAGTGTGTGTAATGATAAATTAATGTGCTCCAATCCCAGGTCAGGAAGCTGTGCCTAGCCTTTCTGTGCTTCTTCAAATGATTAGCCTAATGATTTTTCTGATTAAAGAAACAGAATAGCAGCAGTTGCCTACTACTACATGTATTTTCTCCCTCATGGACAAGCATGCATGAGGGTGTAAAGGTTTTTCCTCAAAAATGTCAAGAGCCTTCGCTTCTTCAGTTTGGCTATTAAAGCTATTCAAATCCAGGTTTTTTGTTGTAAAGACTTCCTTTTCATTACCAACATCAGTTGGCTTCAGTACAACTCGTTGACCTTCATTTTGAGAAAGGAAATTTATTACATTTTGTATTTCATAATATTTATATTTTTTTTCAAGTTTTCCAGACATATTAAGATATTAAGGTAGCACACAAAACTAGAATGTGAAATATTCATGCATTCGAACATGCACACGCACACACACACGTTTGATTTTGTGAAAAGTGGGTACATCCCATTGGCGTAATGGTTTTTACACTGTACAAACTGTATGTGCTATTGCCCTACACCAATCCTACACCTAAACTTATCCCTCACAGGAAACCGTGTATTTCTACTTTCCCCCAAAAAAACTCACTCTGTATGATTTATAAGCGTTTTGCAAAGTGAGGACATGGGTAATGCCCTGAAAAGTCACCTTCACCTTGTAATACCTATGTCATATCTGTGTCATTATACAAATGTATGTCCTCATTTGTCAAAAGAACGTGTACACACACACACACAAACATAATGCATTTAATATGCATGAAAAAATTTAAGAGGAGACAATATGTAACTGGACAAGTATGATATCTTAATTAAAAACTATATAGTGCAGGTAAGTGTATATACATATACTGTATATGTATGTATGTATGTATGTATGTATATATACACACACACACACACACACACAGGAATTGTAGGCGGAGGGAGTGAATGTACAGCGCTCTCTCCACCCTCAATACCACGACTGAGGTGCCCTTGAGCAAGGCACCAAACCTCAACTGCTCCCCGGGCGCCGCAGCATAAATGGCTGCCCACTGCTCCGGGTGTTTGTTCACGGTGTGTGTGTGCACTTTGGATTTGTTAAATGCAGAGCGCTAATTCTGAGTATGGGTAACCATACTTGGCCGTATGTCACGTCACATTCACTATATATATATAGTTTTTTTATCGTCACACTAGATATTTTATCATATACCTTTCAGCTAATTAAAAGATTACGGAAGTCAACATGTTAAAAAAAACAATCAAATCAATATTGTGCTCAACAGAAATTGTAATTAACAAATGGTATAAAATAGACATAAAACAAGACATAAAGATTTGACAACAACATTGTTAATTTTACCGTAATCACTTTTTTACCCAACAGCTATAAAAAAAAAAAATTATTTTGGAGAATACACACAAACTATTCTCATTTAAGAGGGTTTCTTAAACATCCCTTCTGACAACTTCCCATGTGACAACTAGCCCTGGTCTCTCCCATTATATGCTATTTAAATTCTCCTTATGTAGAATCTCATCAAATTACTGTTTATTACCAATTTCATTTTTTTTTTTTTTTGTATTTATGTGCAAGTATGTCCCTCTATGTGTACAAAATGATTTATACTGATCATTTCATTCTAATAAACCCCATTCCTCTCTGAATACACAACGGATTGCTCTTGAAAGCATGGCCGAGAAAAAACTGTCTTATTAGTGCAGTTCATTAAAATCATTAATAGTCATGAAATGAGAGTCGCCAGAGTCCAAAAGGCTTAATGCCCTATCCATATTAATTAGGCACTAGCAAATCTGAACTGAAAAAGAAAAGGATAGAGAGAACGGATGGGGGGGGATGGGGAAAAAAAAGGAGAGAAGCTGCACTGACAGCACATGGATTATGCTCAGCTAACAACCTCCCTTGCCAGACGCACCCCTTCTCCCTCCACTCCGATTAAAATTCAGTTTAATTAAAATTGATTATATTAAGGGACTCATGTGCTTAATTAACTGCAGTCCATTCTGCTACAACTGACAGAGGCATTGTAGTACACCTGACCGTGGAAAGGTGAGGGCATAAGGAGGAGGGCAGGTGAGGTATCGGGATTTGTGTTAGCATCTAAGTTCTGACACATTTTGACTTCTTTCACCTTTGCTTTGAACCTATTTTCTCAGAACAAGATTGAAAGTGACATTTGACTACATATGAAGATTCATGCAAGAAGTTACTTTACAAACTGCCTGAGCCAAATCTCACAAACACATTAAAAGCACGTGGTTTTCAATCGTCCACATGCAGCTGAACACTATTGCCATTCCTCTGCAATCCTAATCCAATCTGCATACAGAGTTTGGTCATTTATGCAATTGACAGCCACATTCTACAACCAAATTCGGTCTTCAAACATTCAGGTAGTGACAACTGCAATCAATTTCAATTTCAATTTGACACACATTTTGACATCTTCATCCAGATATGCATACATCCCTATATATACACTATATAATAAAAGCAGAAGGTCTAAAATTATGTCTGAATGTCTGAATATGGAGTATTCATGCAACAGCATGGCTAAAAAAAAAAAAACTAATACTTCTTATGAAACTGTTCTTTTTCAGTCTGGAAAACCAAAACAAACACAACCAGACTGGCAATATTTTAAGCTAATTTGTGCAAAAATAAGAAGCCCAAAGGCTTTTATTAGTAGAAATGGCAACAAAGCAAAGAGAATGTGTTGGTTAAAAAAAAAAGGAGTTTTATGAGCACAAGCAAAACACAGTGTCTCTGTTAATGGTGGTTTACTTCTAATTGCCAAAGATTATATGTATTTTGTCACAAAGTAACTTTGGTCAACAACAGCAGATACCACACTGGTTAAAGTGTTGGCATTCATGTTTCTTGTTTACAGCCGCATAGTTGCTACGGTTATCACTATGTTAACTATTGCATTTCTGGAGTGATTTGTGTTCCACACACACATAGAATTCACTCTTGCATTTAAATCACTCTCAAAACTTTTCAGTGTGTATGTGGGCCTTTGCAACTTTAAGGCTGCAGAAAAAGTGGCCATTATCAAAGAAAGATAAAAACTTTGACAAAGCAAAGGATTAAGTACTGTAAAGAGGTTGATGAAATATTAAAATCTGCATGGAGGATTCTGAATAGAATTTAAAGGAATAGTTCACCCGAAAATGAACTTTTGATGAAAATGTACCCATCTCCATGTCATCCAAGATATAGATGAGTTTGTTTGTTCATCAGAGAAATGAGAGTCCAAACAGCTGATAAAAACACAAGTAATCCAAACCAGTCCATCAATTAACACCTTGTGAAGTGAAAAACTGCAAGTTTGTAAGAAAAAAAATCCATCATCAATACATTTAACTTTAAACCACCCCTTCTGCTAAGTCAAGTCAAGTCCGTATTATTTGCATAGCGCTTTTAACAATGGAAATTGTGTCAAAGCAGCTTTACATCGGCTGCTTTGACATATAAAGCCTTTACATCGGCTGCTTTGACTGCTTTACATATAAAGCTGGGTGGCTATATATCTGCTTTACAGTATTTAGGCGGGGAAATAGTTTGTCGAAATAGTGTCATTCTCCTCTGGCCAGACAAAATCAGCAGTTTAAATCTAGGTTAAAACAGAATCAGATTGTGAAAGGACTCATCTGGTTCCTGTGGTCTTGTCCCGATGGCCGTCTTCGAGACAGGGTCTTCACTGGGGATCAGTCACTGGGGCTTATCTAGGTGTCCTGGCTGTAGAGGTCATCTCTAGGTGCTGATCCACCATCTGATCTGGATACTGTCAGACTGTGTCTCGTGTTTCCCCTGCCTCTCGTGTCCATATTTGGCCTTCCTGTTCCTGTCCTCGTTCCCTGTAATCATTAGTTCATTAGTCCCTAGCCCTGTGTTTAACTACTCCGCACCTGTTTCTGTTCTTCCTCGTTGATTTCTCTGTGTTCTTAAGCCCTATGTCTCCCTGTCTCCCATGTCCTGTATTGTTCGTCTTTCCCCAAGCTCCTCGTTTTGTGTTTTGGATTTGAATAAACCTGGCTATTGGATATCTCCATGTCTCCTCGCTCCTTGCTCCGAGAGCAACGTGACAGATACAGTCTGGATCTGGGTGGCTACAGTGACCTCGGAATAAGAAAGAAACAGACTAATATTAGCGTAGATACCATTCTTCTAACAATGTAACAAGTACATCAGGTGTTTTGGGAAGTGTTACCGGTTCCGGTTGACCTAATTAATGCAGCCTAACAATCTTTAACGGATTTGAATTATAGATTCAAATTTAAGTGTAAGTGTATTAAGTGTAAGCCAGGTTAAAGAGATGGGTCTTTAATCTAGATTTAAACTGACAGAGTGTGTCTGCTTCCCGAACAGT